>NC_057821.1:50845000-51190833 GCF_910594005.1 Cervus elaphus | reverse complement strand
AGTATGCTGATAGGGAGCCCAACACGGTCTGAAATGGCCTCACCAGATGTTTGGATGGATGAGGAAACAACACATCTCAAAAGGTGACCCCCAAATACCATTAACTACATAACATGTCCCCATACATTAAATAAGTTCAAGTGATCAGAACACATTAAAATATTTTCAGAGGAACTGAACTTATGTTTTTCCATTGCTAGGTATTCAAATTCTATTCAAGTTTTCATTTTCCGTTCCCCCCCCCCTCCCTTTCAGGATCTCCATCATTGTCAAGTCATAATGAGTGATAAGTACAGTCTAAGTACATTTAACATGACTACAGTGGATAGCAGGATATACTGAGCAAAACAGTCTTCACAATCTTGGTCGGATAAATGGAAGTTTAGTCACTAGAACAAAGACAACTGTAGACTTATCTCTTTCCACACCACTGAGGCCACAGCCTAGTATAAAAAATTTAATTCCAAGCATTTACCTGAGGAAGGACCAAGGCAGGTGGGAGAGGCTGGGCAGTCGAGAACCAGGACCTGGGGCCTTGAGCGCAACAGGAAGCGCAGCTCCAGGAGGCGGGCTGTGGGCCCGAGGGGCGGCGGGAAGGCTGCGCCCGGTTTGGGGTGGGGTCTCTGCGGGGAATGAACGCCCTTTCCCAACTAAGAGAAGAGGCATGCAAGGAAACCACTGGATTTGTGCACGGTTCCCAAGGGAAAGAGTAGAAACGACAGCGTGAAACCTGCCGCACTGAGGAAGGTTCTCAGAGCTGCCCGAGGGTGAGGTGGGCTGCCACAGCCAGCATCACGGCAAGCGCCCAAGTCAGGCTCCCCGGCTGCCCGCCCGCCTGTACCCCTGCCGCGGTCACACCTCGGCCAGCGCTGCCAGCTCGGAACCCGCGCCCTTCTCTGGCCACTTGGAAGAATCCGGCTTCAATCTTCCTCGCTCAGATGTAGCCCCGTTTTTGCAACTTCCCCTGACATGGCCCTTTCCTCCAGACAGCCCTCACCCTCAGAGAGCACACACACCACACCGCTGGTCCTGCTGCCGCGGGGACCACCTACACCGAGGTGTGGGGCAGGAGAGGGGTGCTGCGTGACTCTTTATTCTCCAGGCACCAGGGCAGGCCCGGCCTGGGCTCAGCACCATCATGCTGTTGGCAACATGTGTTCTGAAATGCAGAGAAGAGTCAAGTACCACATGCAGAGTCAGGCTGGGTGACCTTTTAGACCCTGCGTCCAGGGCTGTAAGAAACCTGGAGACAAGCTCACAGCCTCTTCCCAGTGAACATGCTCGCCCACAGGTACCCAAATTGGAGAGCACCAAGGAAAGAGATTCTGCAAACATGCCCATGAAATGAAGCAGAGGGGCTCAGGGCCTGGAGTGCTCCTCTGGAGAGCCAAAACAAAAAGCTCACCCAGAACTCCATAGGTAGAAGCTAGGCATGTTAGACACTCCAGGAAAAAGAACACCTGTTAATTTACTGGCAATATAAATGATAATCTAAATAAAGCAGTAGGTCTAATAGATAAGCAAAGATCCTGGAGGCTGTCAGGAAATATACAGAGGTGTGTGTATTAAGCCAATCATAATGGTTATATAAACTTACAGAACAAAAATTATTCATTATTCCATTTTCTGGACTGTACTTGCCCATCAGAACATGGCAAAACTATAAAAGTAGGATGAAGCAAGAAATCTGTAGTCTCACCACCAATTCTGCTTACAGGGTTACCAGGCTTTCCAGATGTAACTAAATGAAGTGAGGGTCAAGTCCAAGCACATTTTGCCTCTGCCAGTCCTGTTGGGCATTTCGAAATCTCTATTTTAAACGGAAAATAGGTCAACATTTTTTCATATTTAAAAGAAGACAAAAAAGAAAAAAATCCACTTGAAAAAAATACAAATAAACACACCAAAAACCTGTTTTTTGCATTACGTACTCTAGTTTTTACAAAATAAGAAAATAAGAAGACAAAATCATAGATTTCTCTTAAAACATAATGTCCAAGGCATTTCATACAGTCAGCACAGATTCAACTAATCCCCCACAGAAGAGAGTAGTTAACAACTTTAATAGCACATTATTAGAGACATCAGGGAACAGACCCAAGCAAATGAGAAAAATGCATGAGAGTGCACTTTCATTATAATGTTCAATTAAATGTAAAGTTAAAAGTCATTCTGTGTGAGCCTTCAAACTGAAAGACATGTAAGATAACACAGCTATTGAAGTGATGCTTATTATTTTAAAAAGAATCATTTTATAAAATTTTATTTCTAAAAATGACACAAAGTTGAATGCATATTATGAGTCCATGGAATTAAACAGGCTAGAAAGAAAAATATTTAAAAAAAATAAGTAAAATATAGGTTCTAGTCTTAAGATTTTAAAGAATTTTTTTAAATTTTCCAAATTTGCTCTGATATTGCTGCTTTTGTAATTTAAAAACAGAATTTCATTTAAAAATTTTCAAAGACCTGATATAATGGCAAAATAGCAAAACAGTGCTTAAGGTAGAAGGCTCTTGTCAAGAAACAGTCTGTGCTAATCCCCAACAGTCTTCTGGCCTAAAGTCTTCACGATACTCTTGTCAATAGGATGATGAAAGGCAGGCCCTGTGAGAAAACAGGGAGATTCTAAACTGTCTGGCCCTCCCAGGGGGCTAAAGGCCAACACAGATGCTCAGCTATGGGATCCTCCTGCTGGACGGATCAAGGCTCCGCTCCACATACAAGTCAGGGAGTGGACACAGGCTTGGAAACAGGCAGAGTGCATTTACAGTGGTAATGCCGGAGATTCCAGCTGTATCACAGAATAAAACTTTCAAGTTGTTAAATCACAGCTGACAAAAAATTCAACTGAGACCTGTAATATGGAAACTTAAATCTAAAGTCTCCCAGGAGTCTCAAGTCCAAATACTAGATTATAAAAGCAAGGCAGGGACTTGCCTGGTGGTCCAGTGGCTAAGGCGCCACATCCCCAACGCAGGGGATCTGGGTTCAATCCCTGGTCAGGGAATTAGATCACGCATGCCACAACTAAGACCACGTGCAGCCAAATAAATAGGTAAAGGGGCTCCCCTGGTGGCTCAGCAGCAAAGAACCCGCCTGCCAATGCAGGAGACGCGGATTCGATCCCTGGGCTGCGAAGATTCCCCTGGAGGAGGGAATGGCAACCCACTCCAGCATTCTTGCCTGGGAAATCTCACGGACAGAAGAGCCTGGCGGGCTACAGTCCATGGGGTCACAAAGAGTCAGACATGACTTAGCAGCTAAACAACAGTAACAAATAAACAGAAGTGGGGCAGAGGGAAACACAGCTAATGGGCTAAACGTCTGTGAAAAACTTGGGCATTTTAGCTGTCACTCAAGAGCACAGTATGACTCCAATAAAGCAAGAGACAGTCCACTCTGCACAGAGGAGCAGATGGGGGCCCTGGAGTGCCACCCGCTTACCCAAGCCCACATTTTACAGAGAACTTCAGAAAAACAAGCGCTCAGGTAAACAGGGCAGATTTAAGGCTTCTGGTCAACACCGTAAGCCTAAGTTATGGGTGCATAAGAAAAGAGGTGGATGCTTTGGTGAAGCTTGGTGGTTTGGGGACAGCTAGAACAAACAGCACAGAGACTGGAAAGAAGCTGGTTTGGGTTTAGACCATGGCCTCCTGACAAGTCCAAGGGCAGAGCCGGCGCTGGGGAAGGCGTCCGCGCAAGACTGAGTGTCAGCGGGTGCACAGATGCGAGACAGCAAGGACGCCACATGCGCGCCCGCGGAGGAGGGCATCCTGTGAAGGTCCGGGATTCAGGGAGCCAGCTAAGGGACGGCACAGGCACAGCTATGCCGACACCAAAGAAGTGGTCTGTATGGATTTTCTCCTTACAGATAAGACAAGTGGCTCCTCTTTCCTGATGGTACATAAAATAACAATGCCTCTGAAAACCAGTGGTGTCTTGGATTCAATGAACTATAATGTGCTTCTTGCAAATCTGGTATATATTTTAGACTTCACAACCCTTCATTTTGACTCTGTCTGTAACAGAATGGAATTCTAGAATCGTGGAGGCGGAAGGAAGCTCGGCAGTCATTTGGTTGAACACAGTCTAGTGTGTGAACCCTTTCAACAATATATCCCAGATGACAACTTCCAAAGCAGCTGACAGAGCCGCATCAGTTGTGGAACCTATCAGAGAAAGTGTGCAATCCACAAGAGGGTTTCTCCAGCAAACCCCACAACGCCCCCACCAAAAAGGTCTGACCTCAGAAAATGAAGATTTATGTTCAGGGGATACCACAAAGTTAGCACAGAACTGACAAACTGGAATAATGTATTTGCAACATATTTAACTGATAAAAGATTTATAGGAATTCCTATAAATCAGCAATAAAAACGGTAGAAGAACCGAATGGACAAAGACTAGGAAAAGGCATTTCACAGAAGGAAATACCAGAAAATCTAAATGACCACATAAAAAGAGTTCAACCCTACTATCAATCAGAGATAAAGCTATAACATGATATAATTGTCCTCAAATTTACTGGGGAAATATACAGAGATTTCAATATTTAGTAAAGTGACACAGAAAGGTTATTAAAAAGAACCCCCAGATGAAATGATTTATAAAGTAAATGGTCACACTATAATTTACAATGGTAATCCTATTTGTTTTCTAAATTAAGATTTATACACATCAGGTTGTTTTAAAGCAGCAAAATATGTTTGCAGAGAAATAAGGTATATTTAATGATTTTCAAGTATAGTATACATACATATATACATAATATAAATTCATATTTATTTTATTACTAGGATTTGCTTATATTTCAAGAAAACAACAGATTTGTAAATGTGAGCACAGTTTAAATGCAACCCAGTAGGAAAAATATTCAGTGTCTATTTCAGAAATAAAGTCTTCATGTTAACTGATGTTAACTGATGCAGTGGAATTCACTACATCAATGATTTGCCGTTTGAAAAACGACAAGTTGTGTGCCAGCTGTTACTAGGTCAAGTGCAATTCAAATTATTAAGGCCATGGTAAGGTCAGTTCTAGAAAACATTTCAATAGTCTCTCAGGCTGAGAAGGTCAAGTATTGCTCAAAGTTTCCAGGACTTATCAAAAGCAAGGGGAACACAATTCTCACCAGTCTGGGAACAACAAAAACCTCCTCAACCTGTCAGCAAGGAGGTCCCCCACTCAAACATCGGGGTGTCAGCCCTGAGTTACAGGGAGCTCAGCAGAGCCCTAAGCAAGTGACCGTGGTCCTGCCAGAGAAGCCGACTTCAGCATGTAATTTGGGTGTGTGTATACACATCTAAGAGGCTGCTTTAGTGGAGGAGTGTAGGTTTCATATTTTTAAGTGTCCATAAATTTAAGAGGCCAAGAGTAAGTTTTTGTCTCTTCTTAAAAGATAGTTTCCAAACACAGATATATACTGTGCGTATATTGATGGCCATGTGAATCTATTCAATATGTTTCATCTTAAAGTTATCACGCTGTGCACAATATAAAGAAAATAATGCTATTTGAAACAAAAAGGAAAAATAAAACAGGCAAGTTTCCAAGTTGCAGAATAAATGAATGGAAGAATCACAAGAACACCCAGAAGTCCAAGAGAGATTGTTCCAGACCATGAGATTTTCAGAATCTGAAAATTTTGTATTTCTTTATTTTATGAAATTATTTTTTCATTTTTATTCTTTAAAGTATGAAAGTATGACAACATATTTACAGGAGACTTGCAAAATACAGAACAAAGTTAATTATAATTCCACCATATATTACAATTATTTTTAAGTAAATTAAGATTTTTACTTGGAGTTTCAATATCAAACTCTTAAAAATTAATAGAGTGAGTATACAGAGAAATAGAAGGATACAGGAGTCCTGAACAGCGCTATGACCAGATCAACGTAATTAAGATTTATACAATTTTCACTCAATAGCAGGATACCAATTCTATTCCAGTTTCCACAGACTGTAAACTAGGACACACTGGAACAGATCCAGGGACATAAAATAAGGTGCAAAAGTTTCATGTCTAAAGGTATTGAAATCATACAGATTCTGTTCTCCTATCCCTGTGGAATTATGTTAGAAATCAATACCAAAAGGTATTTGAAAATAACCCACATATTTTCAAAGTGCAATGCGACATTTACCAAGACAGCTCTTTGACTTAGCTACTGAAAGCCTCAATGAAGTTAGGCTGAAGGAAACACAGGGTGGTTGCAGAGAAGAAAGCATTTAAATGAGAAGCATTTCCTCACTATTACAGGGTACGTGCACGCACCACCCCCCACAGAACACCGCCTGCCGAGCGTGTCTGAGGGCGAGTGCAGCAGATGGTTCTAGTCAGGGCCCTTCCCAGCTCCTCGCCTGCGATCCGCGGAGGGTGGCGGAGTGGGGGCGGCGGGGAGGAAGATGGATGCAGTGGGGGGGGGGGGGGGTTTAAATCAGAACTGACAGGTAGAGCGGCAAGGGGCGGGGCTGGATGTAAATTATGTTTGGCTTTACATATAAGAGTTTTAATGTTTTATTGGTAATAAATCCACCCCCCCCTTAAACTGCTGTCACAACATGTATTAGTGGCTCCTGACAAATGCCTGCAACCTGTGCCATCCTGATTACACAGGAAAGGCTCTGCAAGAATTCCAAGCAATCTATCCATGTCATGCTCTGACAACACAGAGAAGATTCTGGAGAAACAGCAAGGAAGCCTTAACACAGCCCTGGTTCCGCTGCTCAGCACCCAGCTGGTGGACCTGGGGGCCCCAAGGCAAGGGGCGGAAGTTCTCTGAGATTTAGTTATCTGGTACATAAACAGAAGGAATCCTCCAGGTATAAGAGAGTGGTCAGCAGTCTAGATGGCTAGTGTGGAGACAACACAGGAACTGTCAAGCACACACACTGTGGCCAATGATCACACTCCAGAGTTAACTGTCAAGCACACACACTGTGGCCAATGATTACACTCCAGAATTAACTGTCAAGCACACACACTGTGGCCAATGATTACACTCCAGAATTAACTATCAAGCACACACACTGTGGCCAATGATCACGCTCCAGAATTAACTGTCAAGCATCTTCTCATTAGTGCCACAGCTTTAAAAGAAAAAAAGAAAGGGTGAGAAAACAGTGTAAGAAGCTGATAAGATATTTCCTTATGTTACTAAAACCAAATAAGCTAGGATGCTATTTTTTAAATTACACATGTTATGTTTATAATTGTTCTTCAAATAAGGAAAATTCAGTCACAAAGAAAGCAATCTATTTAAAAATTTTACAGCTTTTATTGTAGCTAGCAAAAAACAAAGAACAATGGAAGAGTTTGTATGCAATTTATAGCCAGCTACAAACAAATTCTTAAATACTTAAAGTAATTGCAAAGGAGAAAGGTGGGAAGGTTTTTACATGATTATTTGGGTTATAGCAATCTCTGCAGAAAACTTTTAAGATTTCCACAAGTCATATAAGGAAACTTATAAAAAGCTCACAGTAATTATTTTTAGGAATGTCTTGATTGGGGTTAAAATAAGATGATAATAAGCTTCAGAAAACAACCTTAAAAAAATGTTTGCTACCTTGAACTTGTGAAATGCCACTAAATGGAAAAGGAATTGGGATGACTTAAAAATAATTGAACTTCTGCTAGTTATAATGTGGGAATCTTTCACTTGGGAATACAGTATTTAAATACAATAATAGCTAAGAGGAAAAGGCATGTTTTTATTAGCATGAGGTATCTTTCTCTGATGTTTATAAGCTCTCGGAATAAATGATAATTCCTTCCCAAATAAAAAGTGAACAACAAAAATAGTTTGGAAATTAAAACTTTTAATTTTTTTTTTGTGCCAGGTGATGAATTTGGTCTGTGCTAGTAAAGACTCAGGGAGAGAGTGAAGGACAGGGACGCCTGGCGTGCTGCAGTCCATGGGGACACAAAGAGCTGGACGCGACTGAGCCACTGAACAACAACAAGTAAAATTATAATGCTGCCTTTGTTGCCTTTTAAAGATAATTTTTTAAAATTTCAGTTTGTTTTCTAAAGTCATTGTCTACATTTAGCCACATTTCTCATCATAAACTCCCATTTAGCATAATTTAGAAGAGTGTGACAAACTCATTATTCCACAGGTCAAACACCCAGTTCCCACTCTTCTGTATCACATTTTTAAAAAGACAGGCATCTACTACAAATCAGGATTTCAAATATTTCTTAAGAAAACTGTTATATATGAAAATCTATCAACTGATTCTTCCCAAAAATATGGTTTTGAAAAAAGACTGACATTTTCATCCTCAGCTTTTCTTACACCTAACGTTTATATTAGACAAGACGTAGCTAACATCAATACGCATAGCAGCATGGCAAAGACCTGTCATATCATCGTAGACTTTTAGGGTGGAAGAGATTTCAGAGAGCACCTAACCTAACCCTCAATCCCCAAAGCCTTACACCCCATTTCACGGATGTGCAAACTGAGGCCCAGAGAAGTTACACGCTTGGTTCCTGAGTTCTGCTTTTCATGACTAAAAAGACTCCAGCCAGCCTAAGTCCTTCTGTTTCTCATCATGAAAAAAAAATACCCTGTGCTAGTATTTAGGATGTTTTACATTTCAATATATTGATCACAAACATAAGATCAATGAGGCTTAAATCATAAAATAATTATACAATTAAAGCTGGGTTAAATAAATATGCATCTATAAATTTTCAATATAGTGAAATCCTCAGTTATCTTTTAGATTTATCACAAATTTCTAAGAGATAAACAACAAATTTTCAGCCATTAACTACACTTAAATATGTTTTCTTAATGTCTTAATTGTCCCAACAATCAGTATTGTCATCATTACAGTGCTGTTTCATGAACATGTCTGTATATGCAATAAACTATTTTATTTAATTTTATGAAGCTCCATCGATAAAGGCCTGATGTCTCAATACAACTTAAATGAAGTACAAATTCTTCATAATGGTTTTGATGGCTGGCAGCAATCACATGTCTTTCGTTTAACACAGATGGAAGACTGCAAATAAAAAGTAACAGCAGTAGAATCTGCAGAGCTGAGAAATCACTACACACAGCGTCAGGTCACAGCACGGATACCAGACAGACAGACAGTGCATGAGCGCCGTGCGCCAGCACCGGGGTGAAGACCCGCCGCCGCAGGGGAAAGGCAGCGCCCCTGAAAGCAAAGGTGGGCGCTGAGCCCCTGCCCTTCACTGTCGTGGTCTTACACGGAGAACTGTGATTGTCATCCCAGTGAAAGCTCTCAACTGTATCAGTAATTGCAAAAAAATGAGTAAGCTGAGTCAAAACTCTTTGTAAACTTCTATTTTATTATGAAAGAAGATAAAATTAACCTGCAATGCTTCTATTAAATATTTCATGAGCATATGAGCTGACATTGAGATTTCTTTTCTTTTTAAATGTGTCAAAATTCTAGTGAAATGCTTTTACTGAAAGCAGTAAATGCAATTTATGCTATAATATAAATAACAAATTTTTATGGTTTGAAATTTATCAATAAAAATCTCTGACCAGAAAACTGCATAACCAAGATATTTATGTTGTCAGTTAAAATACACATTTTCCTAAATGATATATCTATACATTCTTTCAGAATCAGGATAGCAGAATACGTTTGAAAAAAAGAAACAGAAAATTCAACAAAGCTTGTCAAAAGAGAAAACGGGAGAAAAAAATGACAAGCTAATATTTTACACCTTAGAGACTTTTCAAAGTGTATTATGGATTAGTCTCTGGATCTTGTGCCAATAAAGTTGCAGCAGCAAGACTCATCATAATAAAAGATGTTCAACTGGAGAAGCAGAGCCCCTGAGCGGAAACCGAGAGAGAAGGAAGCGGGCAGAGAAACAAGCTAGAGACATGAAAGAACCCCCACATCAAATCCACGTGGGATCGTCCCTCAAAGAGCACAGCTAGGAACCTAAGCGTTCAATCCAAAAATAAGGGTGCGACCTGTAAAAAAGAAAAAGGAATTTTTAAAAGGATAAATGTTCAGCCAAAATTGGACTTTGGGCATTTAAATTAAATTTACTAAATTTCCTACAGATTATGAGTCCTTCACGAAGAACAATAGTTACGTGAGAAAGTATGCTTTGGGATTACAGTCTCTCTTGTCTATCAATATAAACCATTTAAAAATGCTTTTAAAATATATCAGATTTTTTAAAAGCACAATTTAGGCATAGAATGAAAAGCTAAGCATTAAAAGGGCAAATATTTTTACAGTATAATCCTAAACAGTGTACTCCATTTTATTGATCAACTAAAATGCCACCTAGTTAATTATACAGAAGATAATACAATTAAAAACAAATACTCAAGAGAAGCGGTACAAAAACTATCATTATATTATAGTACAAGCTTTCAAATATCTAAGGTTTTTCAAAATTCATTTTACAAATGTAAAACCATTATGAATTGTAATTAGTTATGATTCCAATAAAATTTAAAAAACCTCTATCACTCACATAAAATCTGTTTCTCTATTTTGAAAGTGCATCAAAAATTATTTATAGAGAGCATCTTTTCTAAAATCCATTTGGAAAATTGTAAGCAAACTGAAAATTTTTAATTGTTCTACATTTAATTACTTGCACACAATATTCACAATATTTTATCAAGGAAAACTAATGTGCTGATGCTAACCTAAAAAATATATATACAGGTTTAAAAAGTTTTAAAACAGTTTTATTCTGTGAGATTTGCCTACTCTAGACACGATTCTTTGAAATCAAGTAGTCAGAGGAAGTGGAGTTGCAATATTGTCCTTTTTTTTGAAAAAGGTCACATAAATAATCTGCCAGGTACTCTCCCACCAAGAAAAAGCACATGCTCTAAATCTAATGATGGCCGCAGAGGGACAAATGTGTAAAATAAAGTGTACAGGCACCTGCAAATCATATTATATTCTGGCCAAAAGCTGTCTGCAAACAGTACACGTCAATCTAAAACAAATCCTATACACTTCTATCTAAATCTAAAAAAATGCATTTGATTCATTGATAATGATTTATAAAGAAATTTATATATAGTTGTAACTAACTCAAACAATACAGACTTTGATGTTAAGCATTGTACGGTGTTGAAAGTTTCATCTTATAAAATTCCATCTAATTAAATTGAAAGCTCACAAAATTCTAAAATAATTACACGTTTAGGATCAAACTCAAATTTGGATTAGCTCAAATGTTTCTTAGTTCTTACATTTACAGAGCTCACACAATGAAAAAAATGAGAATAACTCAGGCCGAGCTGTTCAAACTGAAGTTAACACAATAGCTTGCTGAACTCAGAAAAGCAGAGCACACGTGTCAGTGTGTGTCTTCTTTTCCTACCGACGTGCGACAGGGTGGAACCCCCGCATCACTGACGAGTAACAGGCGGCAGCTTTGTTAGAGCGAGTCCGAGGCCGTGGCGGTGCCCGGCGGGGCCTGGTCTGTCGGCCACAGCCGTCCCGCGGTCCAGCAGCTACGCTCAAGTGAGCCTTCGTGAAGGCTGAGAAATAAATTATATTAAGTGCTGTGTTTTGAACCCAGAAATGAGGGAAGGGGCTGTTAAGATATCAAATTTACTAAAAAAATAATTATGTGAGAAATAAGTTGCTGTCACAGAGAGACTTGCCAGGCTCACGGTGTCGGAGCGGGTGGTCACGCACACCTTTGGGATCAGTGTTGTGACACGGAGATTAGGCTGGGGGGCTGGTGCGCCTGGGGCAGAGGGGAGGAGAGGAGGGCATGCAGGCAGCTTCCTGGACAGCCGCACCGTCGGCGCCCGCGAGGAGCGAGCCGCGGCCTGATTCAGCAGCTCGGGACGCTCCACAAACCGCTCTTTATAACCTGCTTCCACGTCTCACGTTTCTGATGAACACAGCTTCACTTCTGCAGACCCTCCTGCCGGTGCTCTCACCAAACTCAAATCTGAAACTCGAAAACTACCTTGGAAATTTGTGGGCAGCCACAGAAAGGCCCCGGAGAAGCAGACGCATATTAAACGTTAATTGTAAGGATGACTGTCACCTTTTATGGAGATGATGTCATTATTCAGGAATGCTAATTAAGACATTAAATGAACTGCTGATTGCAGACGCATTCTGAAGGAATCTATTTGTCCTCGTTCACTGAACAGCAAATCCAGCGTGGGGACGGGGCCATAACAGACTGCAGTTCCCTGTTCTGAAACGCTGCCTTTCAGTGAACGTTCCCATGGACTATTTGCCTGATTTCTGGACTGACACTTCCTCCTGGTATCCGGCTGCAGTGAGCAGGCGGAGCAGGCCGAGCGTGGGCCCCGCAGGCAGCAGGCTGTCCCTGGCCACGCTGCTGGGTCCGGTCTCTCCTTGGCTGTCCCTGCCCGCCACCCCCAGCCCTCTGCCGGCTCTGGGCCGTGACATGCCTGTTGTCTTAGCTGACTCCTGTCGTTTTCCAGGACTGGGTGACATACCTTCAAAGATTAAGCTTTCCCACCTGGGATCTGTCCAGAGAGCCAGTGAATTACAGCTTCCCACGGCCTTCTTCATCCTCCTACACCCTGGTGTTATCAACGGTGGCTTTCTTTCCTATTTTGTGTTTAACTACAGGACACAGGCGGCCGCGCTGATAGAAGTCGGTTCTCACTGTCACTCAGGACTGTTCTAACTGCCAGGCTGACTTCCGCAGTCTGCGACACTCTGCCGCCATCTATGTGTAGCAAAGGGTACAGCACTGCCCACCCCCTCAGTTCCCCTAGCTCCAGAAACAACCCTGTCTCTGATCCGGACAGATGAGAAGTGAAGCTTCAGGAATAATCTGCTTTCCCACAAAAAAATGTAGCAGCTTCCCAGGAACCTCTATTTACTCTCTATGAAGCAACCTTCTAAAACTACAAGAGGACTGAAATGCATTATTTAACATAAACCAAAACCAACAGTCTTTTGCATGACTGCTGTTGACAAATTTTAGCAAAAATGGCCACTTCCACAGCATTATGACAGAAAAAGAAGAGGTGACAGGAAGTTGAAGCTTTAAGTCACTTAAACAATTGCAATAATTTTGCAAAACTGCCAAATGACATGATATGGTCACTTTTGTAATATTAATATTTAATAACAAGGAAATGTAAAGAAACAAGATTAAAAAAGTATCTACTCACATTATTTCAACTAGCAATAGCACAGATATAATCACCTAGTCTTTATCAAATGCCCCAATGCTCCCTTCCTAGGGAAGACAGAGAAACACGTCAGAACCCTAGACAGCCCTCAGCCTTTCCTACGGTGCGGACTACACAGGTTTTGAAGTGTCCCAATAGATGTTAACATCGAAAAAGCAAACAAACAAGAAAACCACTCCAGGGTGAGTCATACAAGATCCTTAAGCAAAACAAACAAAAAACAAACAAAACCTTTCCTCTACTGAACTTTTTAACAATAATTAATCTACTCAGTAAAGGCAGACATTGGTTATTTCCGATCAGGACTAACGAGGTTGTCAATTGTCCTAGAGAACAACCCTCGAAGGTTTAGCTTGTCAACACTACAGATTTCTAAAAGACTTTTTACTGATACAACAACTGGCACCAATGAAATGCACAGGGGAGGGAGGGAAAGGAGACTTGGAGAGAAGGTGAGCCCTGATTTACCCAACTAAACCAGGAGCCCACCCTGGCCGCCCCCTGCAATGACCTCCCATTCACAGGAGCCTCACAACTGCTGTCAGCCTAACACTTGTCATCCAGCAAACACTCCACTGAAGCATCAGCACACCGACCGTGGACAGGGCTCCCTGCTGGCTCAGCTGGTGAAGGGCTCGCCCCGGCTGCAGTGCAGGAGACCCCAGGTGGATCCCTGGGTCAGGAAGGTCCCCTGGAGAAGGGACAGGCTCCCCAGTGCAGCAGACCCCAGGTGGGTTCCTGGGTCAGGAAGGTCCCCTGGAGAAGGGACAGGCTCCCCAGTGCAGCAGACCCCAGGTGGGTTCCTGGGTCAGGAAGGTCCGCTGGAGAAGGGACAGGCTGCCCAGTGCAGGAGACCCCAGGTGGATCCCTGGGTCAGGAAGGTCCCCTGGAGAAGGGACAGGCTCCCCAGTGCAGCAGACCCCAGGTGGGTTCCTGGGTCAGGAAGGTCCCCTGGAGAAGGGACAGGCTGCCCAGTGCAGGAGACCCCAGGTGGATCCCTGGGTCAGGAAGGTCCCCTGGAGAAGGGACAGGCTCCCCACTACAGTGTTCTTGGGCTCCCTGCTGGCTCAGCTGGTGAAGGCCTCTCCCCGGCTGCAGTGCAGAAGACCCCAGGTGGATCCCTGGGTCAGGAAGATCCCCTGGAGAAGGGAATGGTTACCCACTCCAGTATTTTGGCCTGGAGGATTGTGACTGTATACAGGTTGAGCTCATCATTGAAAATTCAACATTTCCTAAGGAACTATCAAAGTGATTTTGAGCTAAACATAGTTTAACAAGCCAAACCAAGCCTATATGTGTGGTATTTCTTTGTAAATAGAGCAAATTTATTTAAACTCATTATGAATGATTTTTTAATTGACATTCCTAAACAACATATACTTCATGTGAATGTTAGTTGAAGGATAAAATGATGAAATCTACTAATAAAGTGGAAATTTAAATTAAGTAAGTCTTGACACAATTTATTACTTGCACTGGTAAAGTATCCAGTTAATGATTTACAAAAGAACTATATTAAAAAGATATCACATGTTAAATTTCTTTGAGGTAGAAAAGATTTTATTTTATCTTACTGTACATACCAACTTCAAGGATCCAACTTTAACAAAGAGAATTTGCATTAAATTCTATTTGTACTAAAAGGATAAAGTAGAAATCTTGTTTGACACCTATTTGGTGCTCTATTTGGTGCTTCAAAGGAAAAGTTAAATTTAAATTCTTAAATTTCCAGGATCTATGGTATTAAACATAAATTCACTGGTGGCTCAGTTAGTAAAGAATCCGCCTGCAATGTAGGAGAACTGGGCTTGATCCCTGGGTCAGGAAGATCCCCTGGAGGAGGACATGGCAAAATCCACTCCAGCATTCTTGCTTGGAGAGTTCCACGGACAGAGGAGCCCGGTGGGCTACAGTCCTTGGGGTCGCAAAAGTTGGACACAACTTAGAGACTAACCGACCACCAAACACAGGTATTATTTATGTGTACCTCTTACCTGCACATCTATTAAACACAGATTCAGATACCATATCTATGGTATTAAACAAGGCATTATTTTTGTGTACATCTTAGTTTATGCAAATTATGTACTCCAATCTAATCAGGAATCCAGAGAAAATTCTTCATTCATCATCAAAAGTCTAAAACAAAGTGTTTCATTCATAGTACCTTCACTGACTTACTTCCTTTTTACTACTTGTGTGTATAGATACATCTAAAAATTAGTATTAAGATAAAGATGTGCATTTAGCTATCTGAACTAATTTTGGTTTAACTCTGCAAAGGTAAAGTAATACTTTGGATTTTATTTAGTAAGTCACTGTTTTAAGTGAATTAAGAGTACCAAACTCAACAAACATACCTTTGTGTGGACCCCCAATCACGAGAAAAAATCCAAACATTATTAACTGTTATCAAAATTACAATATCAACTCAGGCTAGTAAAACAGAACAATCTGTCTGAATAGGGGGAGGAGAGCTTTCATGGAGTGCTTTCTCATATAAATTCTTAAATTCTTAATGGAAAGGACTTTTAAGTAGTTTTAGATTTGAACTCAATTGCTCAGGTCTGTAACAGGCTTCCAAGGGGAGTCTGAGCCGCAGGACACCTAGGGACCCAAACACAGTGCACTGTCCACAGAAGACAAGACATTCAGCATCCCAGCGCCCCCCCACCCCCCCGAGAACTGCAGGCACCGTCCAGCCACACTCACATGAGGGGGTCGAGCGCCACCTGCACAAACATCACATCGTAAGTGAAAAGGGCTTTTGTGCTGCAACTTCACCTCGTAACACACTAAAGAGGCTAAACATCACAGGGACTGAGTGGAAACAGAATCCATCAGCAAGAAGTGAAGACGAGAACAAAAGCAGAAAAACGCAGCTTCCCCAGGTCACGGGGGCTCAGCATCGCCCAGACCGCGGCTCCGTGCGACTGACCCTCTCCTCCCATCTCCTCCCCTCCTCCCATTTCTCCAGAAACAGACGCGTTATGTCCGCGTGGACGCCAGGTCAACGCACAACACACCTCACTCGTTCCCAGGGCCTCACGGCCACACTGAGGAGAACCCCCACCCAAAAGACACCTTCACAATTTCAGTGCTGACAATTTGCTGACATATCGGAGTGATTTTATGTCACACTAAGCACATATGAGAGTTATACGTGAAAATATAAAAATTATCTTTAAACCTTATAAAATATATAAGGCTATATCAACTTGCACATCTACCAATCAAAATAAGTTATCTTCAGAGACCCAACATGGAATTATGATTTGTATATGCTAAAATAGTGGGGTTTCCCTGATGACTCAGCGGTAAAGAAGCCACCGACAATGCAGGAGATGCAGGTTCGATCCCTGGGTCAGGAAGATCCCCTGGAGAAGGAAATGGCAACCCACTCCAGTATTCTTGCCTGGGAAATCCCATGGACAGAGGAGTCCATGGGTTGTAAAACAGTCTGATACTACTGACCTGGCTTAAAACTCAACATTAAAAAAAATAAGATCATGGCATCAAGTCCCATCACTTTATGGCAAATAGAAGGGGAAAAAGTGGGAAAAGTAACAGATTTTATTTTCATGGGCTCCAAAATCACTGCGGATGGTGACAGCAGCCATGAAATGAAAAGCTCCTTGGAAGGAAAGCTATGACAAACCTAGACAGGGTATTAAAAAGCAGAGACACAGCTTTGCTGACAAAGGTCTGTATAGTCAAAGCTATAGTTTTTTCCTAGTAGTCATGTGAGGACAAGACTGAGCAACTTTCACTTTCACTTTTCACTTTCAAGGATTCCAGAGTTGGTCCATAAAGAAGGCTGAGCACCACAGAATGACGCTTTCCAATTGTGGTGCTAGAGAAGACTCTTGAGAGTCCCTTGGACTGCAAGAAAATCAAACCAGTCCATTGTAAAAGAAATCAACCCTGAGTATTCATGGGAAGGACTGATGCTGAAGCTGAAGTTCCAATACTTTGGCAACCTGGTGTGAAGAGCCAACTCCCTGGAAAAGCGGTATGCTGGGAAAAACTGCTGGGAAACCATGACATGCTGCGAAAGACTGAGGGCAGGAGGAGAAGGGGGCAACAGAGGATGAGATGGTTGGATGGCATCACGAATCAACGGACATGAGTTTGAGCAAGCTCTGGGAGATGGTAAAGGACAGGGCAGCCTGGCATGCTGCAGTCGATGGGGTTGCAGCGAGTCGGACACAACCTAGCGACTGAACAACGACAAGCAAATAGGAACATTAGGAAGAAGCCCTTGGAGAGGGCAGGTCTGTCGCTGCCTGTGGCCTGCCCCGCCCCTGCCGCGCCCCCTCCACCCCTAGCCTCACCCCTGCACTGGCCGCTCCATCTCCCGGGCCCTGCACGGCTGCCTGGCTGCTCCGCCAGCCCCTTGGCTCACAATCGGCCCTGCTTCCTGCCCGCTTCCTGGGCTGGACGTCCCACCAGGAGGACAATCGGACTCGGCCTCTCGCTCCCATGTCCAGTTCTGCCACAAGGGCCGCAGAGCTGGATGAGGAAGCCCTGCCCCCAGGCCCCCGGGCCCAGGCACCTTCAGGCACGTAGGCCTCCTGGCTGTCCGGAGACAGAATCAAACAAATGGCCCACAGAGTCGAAAAGGAAATAATAAAGATAATTCAGGAGTCGGAAAACAAGCACAACGGATGAAGCTATTCAACATGAATGAGAGAAAGTCAAAGAAAGACTTCATAATGGTCTTGAACACTGAGAAAGGATTTGAAAATACTTCCCAAAACTAAAAAGAGAAGAGTCAAATGACTTTCTGTCTCCACAAACACACAAGGGAAAAAAAAAAAGTTTAAGAGGAAACTTCTATATGTGGGGAAAGAAAGTCTTTAAGGTGAGGACTATTTTACATTAGAATTATCACTAAATGGAGATCATCTTTGTCTATGATGGTCTTTAAAATAAATTACCAAATATGAAGATCTGAGTTCTGGATTTGTCAGTAACCAAACGGAGCAGCAGGTAGCTTCACTTATAAAATGAAAATCTTATTAAATTATTTATAAAGCTCATTTCAGCTCTAGCATTCCATAATTGCATAATCTTCATTTTTAAACAATAATAAAGGCAATCCCAACATGACATTGTGAGATCACAGGGCCTCACTGGGCTTGACTCCCTGTGGAAAGATCCCATCCAACAGAGTAGCTTCAAGAATGAACTGAGATTATCAAATAAGCTGCAAGGAATGGTGGAAAAACCCCAAGTCACAGCAGTAATGGATGTTGATTAGATGAGAAATTCAAGACAGAAATTACTGAAACATATTATTTACACAGCAAAAATTTAAGAACAATAAAGCAGTCTCCTAAACACCACCCCCCCCCCCCCAAGATGGGCAGGCCCGTACAATACCGGGTCATTTGTTCCTACTGGGGTGATGTCACCACAGTGGGTTTAACTACTTTTAATAACTAGTACATTTTGGTCATCTGTCACTTGCTCCTACATTAGATCAAATCAGCCTCTCGATGACCTACACTACATGAGTCATAATTTTTCTGTTTATGATTCAGAAAAATGTCTTCAGTCAGTATTTCCCAGCCTACTGTGGGTTTCTTCCAAGAACCAATTTCATCCTCATTGGTTTCCTACAGGAAACCAGACCAACTTCCTATTATTTTATTTTCCTCACTTTTAGCATACCATAGCCCACATCAGATTAACTGGGAGTGGGAGTGAGAGAAGACTGTTCTGCACAAAGAAAGGCCAGCACAGCATTGCCCCGTCTGGAGGTCATGGATTCGGATGAGACACAGTGTGTGCTGGCGTCAGAGCCTGCTTTCTGTGGGACGCCAGACCAAGTGAGAAAAGTATTCTAATCAACTTCTTACAGACATTACACTCTCAGAAAGAACTTTTGTTTAAAAACTATTGTCCATGAATACAATAAATTCTACAACATTGGTTCATACAGAGAAATTAATTATAAGGAACAAAATACATGTTTTCCATCCCAACCCAGTAACGAGCAGCTAGGAGAACAGGGAGGCAGCTGATGACCAGCACGCAGAGCCGTGGAGTGGGGGGCGGGAGGGGCCAGGAGCCACCACCATGGTCTGTCATCACCAGCCGCCTCAGGCGAGCCCTCCCCACACCCGTTCTGTGCATCGTTAATAACCATCTGACTCCTGAGATCACAGAAGGAAGAGTGCATGCAACATGGGCTTTCCAAGGGCACTGTGACCATGGCCTGCACTCACCTAGCTCTCCAGAGCACCGGGGGTGCCAGGAAGTAAGCGCTGTCACTGGCCACACACTGCTCAGCAGAACACGTCTGAATATGGAGGATTCTGGTGTGAACATACATCAGATTACCCTTAGACTCCCTCCATCCTCCTCATTTCTGAGGGCAAGTACCTTTCAGGCTTTACAAGCTCTCACCGTCATTATCTGACAGGGAATTTATATCAAATCCAAAAGCTATGCACCACCAAAGGAAGAATGCATTTAAGGTGCATATCACACAGAGATAAACCAAGAGCAGCAGCTCTCAAAGGGAAGCCCCCAACAAGATCGGCATCGCTGGGACACATCCTGGAAGGGGAGGACCCTGCAGACCAGACCCTCTGGGGAAAGACCCAAGCCTACGGCTGATGCTGAGGTGGGCCCTCCTCAGGCCGGGAAACTTCCAGAGAAGAAACCACTCAGTGTGGATTTCCCTCCTGACCCTTGTCTCACATAGGCTTCACTGAGCCATTCCTGAAAGTCACAAACCGCCCCTAACCTAATGGCCGAGGTCTCGAGCCTGGTCCTCACTCGGCCTGCAGACACCCTCCTGCCTGAGAGGGCAGGATTTGCTGACTTGTCACATAATTCCACCCTCCTGCCTCCCCATCCCATCCCCTTGTCATCCCTGACACCTACCCTCCCCAGTCTAAGTGCTCCCTTCCCTGAGGATCAGTCTTCATCCTCTGTCTCCACCCGCTGCCTTGGCTTCAGCCTCTCGAGAATCCTTAGGACTGAACTCCAAATCTTTCTCCAACCTCACAACATACTTTAAATTACCTCTGACCTGCATTACCTGAGTACCCCTCAAGTCCTGGTGGTAGAACATGTCTGGGAGGACCCCTCACCCCCACCGCCTCAGCAGTCCCTCCTCGAACACCTGCTTCCAGCACCGGGGCCACCAGGCCCCACGTCTTGACGGCAGCGGGTCAGCCTCACCAGGCCTCCCGCTTCACCCGCCTCACGCCCAGTTCGGCTGCCACCACCTTCACCCAACAGCGCCCTGCACTTCTGAAGCCCCACCGCCACTCACCTCTGAATCTGTCTCCTGTTCAGAAACAAGGAGCTCATCCATGCTGCTTTTATTCAATGTAATTCTAGAAGTCCTAGCCACAGCAATCAGAGAAGAAAAAGAAATAAAAGGAATCTAGATGGGAAAAGAAGAAGTAAAACTGTCACTGTTTACAGATGACATGATGCTATACACAGAAAATCCTAAAGATGCTACCAGTAAACTGCTAAAGCTCATTAGAGAATTGAGTGAAGCTGCAGGAAACAAATCTGTTACATTCCTACACACTAACAATGGAATATCAGAAAGAGACATTAAGGAAACAATCCCGTTTACCATCACATCAAAAAGAATAAAATACCTAGAATAAACCTACCTAAAGAGGCAAAGGACCTGTACTCTGAAAACTGTAAGACACTAATGAAAGAAATCAAAGACAGCACAAACAGATGGAGAGATATATTCTTGGACTAGAAGAAACAACACTGTCAAAATAACTATATTACCCAAGGCAATCTACACATTCAATGCAATCCCTATCAGATTACCAATGGTGTTTGTCACAGAAAAGAATTTTTTAAATTTGTATGGAAACACAAAAGTCTCTGAACAGCCAAAGCAATCATGCGAGAGAACAGAGCTGAAGGAATCACACTGAGCAAAAGATGTGCAACATCACTAAATATCAGGGAAACGCAAATCAAAGCTACAGTGAGGTATCAGTTCACAACAGTCAGAATAGCCATCATCAAAAAGTCTACAAACAGCAGATGCTGGAGAAGCTGGTACACTGCTGGTGGGAACACAAATTAGTGCAACCAATATAGAAACTGGTATGGAGGTTCCACAAACTGAAAAAAAGAAGAGCAAGTGATCCAGCAAACCCACTCCTGGGCATATGTTCAGGAAAGATGAAAACTCTATTTCAAAAAGATACATGCACCCCGATGTCCATTGCAGCACTATTTACAGTAGCCGAGACTCGGAAGCAACCTGTGTCCGTCAACAGACGAGTGGATAAAGAAGATGTTGTATGTATATACAAATGGAATATCAGACATAAAAAGATACATGCACCCCAATGTCCATTGCAGCACTATTTACAGTAGCCGAGACTCGGAAGCAACCTGTGTCCGTCAACAGACGAGTGGATAAAGAAGATGTTGTATGTATATACAAATGGAATATCAGACATAAAAAGATACATGCACCCCAATGTCCATTGCAGCACTATTTACAGTAGCCGAGACTCAGAAGCAACCTGTGTCCATCAACAGACGAGTGGATAAAGAAGATGTTGTATGTATATACAAATGGAATATCAGACATAAAAAGATACATGCACCCCAATGTCCATTGTAGCACTATTTACAGTAGCCGAGACTTGGAAGCAACCTGTGTCCGTCAACAGACGAGTGGATAAAGATGTTGTATGTATATACAAATGGAATATCAGACATAAAAAGATACATGCACCCCAATGTTCACTGTAGCACTATTTACAATAGCCGAGACTTGGAAGCAACCTGTGTCCATCAACAGACGAGTGGATAAAGAAGATGTTGTATGTATATACAAATGGAATATCAGACATAAAAAGATACATGCACCCCAATGTTCACTGTAGCACTATTTACAATAGCCGAGACTTGGAAGCAACCTGTGTCCATCAACAGACGAGTGGATAAAGAAGATGTTGTATGTATATACAAATGGAATATCAGACATAAAAAGATACATGCACCCCAATGTTCACTGTAGCACTATTTACAATAGCCGAGACTTGGAAGCAACCTGTGTCCATCAACAGACGAGTGGATAAAGAAGATGTTGTATGTATATACAAATGGAATATCAGACATAAAAAGGTGAAATAATGCCATTTGCAGAGACATGGATGACCCTACAGAGTGTCATATTAAGTGAAGATGGCCAGAGAAAGGCAAAAATCATATGATATCACTTGAATATGGAATGTAAAAAAATGATACAAATGAACTTCTTTACCAAAAAGATAGACTCACAGACAGAGAAAACAGATTTATAGCTACCAACAGGGATAGCAGGGTGGCAAGGTGAGAGATAAATTAGGAGTTTAGGGAATTAATTATGGAATTAATAATTATGGAATTAACATACGCACACACTACATATAAAATAGACAACAAAAATCTGCTGTACAGCACAGGGAACCACATTCTATTGTAAATTAACTACTTCAATTTAAAAAGTGGCTAATTAAAATTTCTGGGCTCCAAAATCACTGCAGATGGTGACTGCAGCCATGAAATTAAAAGACACTTACTCCTTGGAAGCAAAGTTATGACCAACCTAGACAGCATATTAAAAAGCAGAGACATTACTTTGCCAACAAAGGTCTGTCTAGTCAAGGCTATGGTTTTTCCAGTGATCATGTACGGATGCGAGAGTTGGACTATAAAGAAAGCTGAGTGCCAAAGAATTGATGCTTTTGAACTGTGGTGTTGGAGAAGACTCCCTTGGACTGCAAGGAGATCCAACCAGTCGATCCTAAAGGAGATCAGTCCTGGGTGTTCACTGGACGGACTGATGCTGAAGCTGAAACTCCAATACTTTGGCCACCTGATGCGAAGAACTGATTCATTGGAAAAGACCCTGATGCTGGGAAAGATTGAGGGCAGGAGGAGAAGGGGACAACAGAGGATGAGATGGTTGGATGGCATCACCGACTCGATGGACATGGGTTTGGGTGGACTCCGGGAGTTGGTGATGGACAGGGAGGCCTGGTGTGCTGCGGTTCATGGGGTCGCAAAGAGTCAGACACGACTGAGCGACTCAACTGAACTGAATTAAAAAAAAAAAAAAAAAAAAACACATAGAGGCCACTCAAACCCAGCCCAGCGCCCCACCTGCCCACCTCCCATTCCTCCCAGCACACTTCTCACTCAGCTTGTCACAAACATGTTCCACGTTCTGACTCTCAGCCTTGTATTTTTACCTCGATTTCAACTACCTGCTCCCACTAACAGTGTCTGTCAACTCCTCCCTGAACCTCCCTGACACCATGCACGCTTTCCTGAGACTGAGATCACCTATCTCTAAAGACCCAAGGATGTCAGCGCCTGCCTCTGTCATCCGTGAGAAAGCCAAGAACCCCTGTGGCGGAGGTGGGTGCTCTACTCTGCCATGCACGCAATTGCCATTGAAGGGCTAACCTATTTTACAAGCCAAAATTCATCTCCAATTAAGCACTATTTCTGCCCATTAGCTGGCCTTTAGGCGAAGCAGACAAAACCCAATAAAAACAGACAAACTTCACGTAGGGCCACTTGGAGGAAATCAGCTAAGCCCCTGCGCTCTCTGTACTCACAGCCCGGCCACTCTGGGGTGCTAAGCAGACACCCCAGGACCGGCATGTATGGAAAGCATACCGGACTTTCTGAACTAATTACAAAGACGTTTTGGAGAAAGGGGAAGACTGACTCATTTAAGGCTAAAATAACAGGGGAAGTCCTTGTATATGTAAGTCTATAAAATACCCTGCATCTTCCCACCATTCCACCTTATGACTTCTAGAGGTGATGAACCATCTATTAAACACCATCACAAAGGAAACGTCTTAATCTAAAGGAAGCTGAGTAACAGAGTATTCATTCCAAAACATTCTACTTTGTCTGGAGACAGCAAGAAACCTAGAGATAAATTACAACGTGAAGATGGACAGGCTGTCTCAATCCAGGATAAAGTCTTCACTGCTGGAGTGGCAGTTACTGCTTCTCTAGAGGAGAGGGGACAGGCCCTGAAGGCACAGCATGCCAGAGACACCTTTTCAGATGGAAAATACATTCAGAATCACTTAGAAAAATAACTCTGCTCTCAAAAGACAAGACCTTGACACGTTCCACAGCCCAGAGCTTAAGCGTGGATATAGAACAGAATCATCAGAAACTAAGAAAGGAAACAAGAAACCTTCCATGACAGCACAGACAGGTAAAGAAGTATTCTTACTGGTGGACTGGTTGCCATCCTCCAAAGTTAACATCTTGGAGAAAAATGTGCTGGGAAGGTTTATGCTCAAATTTTAATTCTGGCGTCAATAATGAGACTGGGCTTTCTACTTGCTTCTCTTACTATGTTCTACCCTTGGTTTCATTGATCTAGTCTATAATTTCTTCCTTAAACTGGAAGAGATTATAAAACAGGCACTTAGTTTCATTTCGCCCCAAGCTGGGGGTGTGGAGAAACAGCAACCACCTCAAACACTTTCTGAAGCAAGAATTCCAGGTTTACTGATGAAACAGCCAAAAATGCTGATCGAGTTTCTGTTCCCTTTATTTTGGGGGAGGGGGCTGCTTTAACTTGGAGTTAGTTGCTTGTATTTCTAAGCTCCAGTAACTACCCTGATTAAACACGTATCTAAAAAGACTCATACCATCCCTGGCTGCGGATCTCACCCGGACACAGCAGCAGAAACTGGAGTCAAGCAGACTGCCAGAACCCTGGGGGTGGCTCCTCAGGTTTACTGTGACTTGTTCCAGAAAGACCCTTCTCTAAGGAGAGGTAGACAGACACCCGGAGAGTCTGCCTGAATCAACGGAAAGAAGTCAGCACGAGCTATGTGTGTCACAACAGGGAGGACAAGAGTCCAAACAGAGTTTTTCTCTCAGTCATTTTTACTACTCACAGGAAAACGTTAATTCCATTAATTCTGACATATTGGCACTCAAAAATACTATTTTCTCAGCCAGTAATATCATCACCACCAAAAATTAATATTAAAATGGAAGTTTTATTGACTTAATTTTCCAACATTTGAACAAAAGACTTCATTCACAATGTGAGTTAAGGTAGCAGAAAATACATCCAAGTGGGGTTTGTGACTGTAAGATCAACCCCAAAGAAATGAATACTTTTATTCTAATGTCATCAGTAAGATTTAATAGACTGTTCAGTAACAGAGAATATACTTTTTAAAAATGTATTAGCATTTCCATTAGGATTCTTAATACCCAAACTAGTGCGAAGAATTAAAACTTGAGGACTGGGACTAGTGGTTTTAGAACCGCATTAAGAAGCGCTCATTTGCCTTATTGTACAGCAGAAAGCAACACAACATTGTAAAGCAATTTTCCCCCAATTAAAAGTAAATTTAAAAAAATAAATTAAAAGACACGAAAGGAAAAAAAGCAGGAGCAACAGAAAAAGGTAAAATGCAGGACTCAGGATAGAGCAGAGAAAGCACGCCACGGCATGCTCACCTTGACGTGGCTCTGGGCTCCGAGGTTGTAGATCTCAGTGGGCTTCACCTCGTTGATGATCTTCACAAGGCAGGTGCTGTCGGTGAGGTCGCCGTAGTGCAGCTTCATGTCTGCAGAATCGAAACACACCGTGAGAGGGAAGGGAGTAGTAACGTGCCTTCTGAAAACCTGAGAACCAGACCAGCTCTGGGGTGGCAGTCCGTGACTGTCAGTCTGAAAAGAAACTAAACGGCAGAGGTCCACATTTGTTGCCACGTCTACAGAGGATTTGTAAAAACTCTGATGAGCTTTCTTTAAAAACACAATCATGACAGATGTTACACAATTAATGTATCTTATGGCGCCTGGGTGACTGTGAGACATGTCACAAAAGAATGAGATCCAAAGAAAATCTGGAAATAAAGTGTACACTCTCAAAAGAAATCTGTAACATACTGGTGGTGGTGAGGACGGCTCTATTCAGAAACTTCCATCCAGTCCTTCATAAACACCAGTCCTGAAGCCACTGTGGAATGCCTGACATGGGCCATGGCTGATTAAAAGACATCTAGAGTGTTCTGACCCCAGATCTCAGCTGATTCCCACATGGACTTCCCGGCTGTAAACAGGTGACACAGGCCAGTTGGCAACCTATTCACTTGATATTTTCCTTACTTTTACATTTTGGTCTACAGCTAAATCCAATGGCAGTACCTTTCTGCATTTTGCACAAAACGATGACAATTTTCAGGGAGGCTTCACTGAACAACCTAAGTATTAAGGTGGAAAGACAACTAGCAGGTCATCTTCCTGATGACATCACTGCCTGTGCAATGAACCCAAACCTTCCAATATTCAGGGCCTTGATGTGAGTACAGGCTCCTGGAGGGTCTCTGCGGGCGGGTGGTACCCACGTCCTCATCACGCCTATGTCTCCCACATGCTGTGGGCCGTGATAAAGTCAACCTCTCTCTGCCTCTACCGGCAAAACAGACTCATTCATGACCTCAGGAACTGCTGCCAAGGTCAGATGAGAAAACTGGGATGTCAACTTGCAAATGTGTCACCGAAAACAGCACACAACTGCAGAGACTAACAGCTGCCTATAGAGCTTTACACATATTTCTGACTGCCATCTGCCTTTGGACCTGTCCTCTCCAATCATTTTTAAAATTAATGTACCAAAGACGGCTTGACTTGATTAAACTAGACCAAACGTGCAAAGCAGAGGTGGGCTCTGTGGAGCTGATCTGACTCCAGGGCATGGGGACACCTGGAGATGGAGCTCAAAGGCTAGCCTGCGGGCTCTCAGGCAGCGCCGCCTGCCGAGCCCCTGGGCACAGCCTCAGCACAGTGACCCCACGGCCCAGGGCCGCAGGCAGGCAGGGAAGGGCTTCAGAGCGAGCAGACGGCAGTCAGGGGTGTGATGGGCTTTGAGGAGAATGACACTTGAAAACACCTTACCATAATATAGGAAGTTACACAGAAAGAGTTTAGAGACAGAGAACAGCTTACTTCCTTCAGTGTGAGCCTGAGGGTTCTTATACAGATGCTCGATTCGGCCAGTATTGAACGAACTGGATCGCCGTACAATTCCATGGACCTGCATTTTTATCAGGTGGAAGGAAAAGGCTAAATTATAAATCAGCAATGAAGATTGACTAGACACTCAGGTTATTCTGCTGACGTTCAGCTTTTTGAAAAAACACGTAACTGGGATGTACAGATATTACTTTGAATTAGTAGAAATAATTCCACCATTTGCTCTTCCCCCAGCCCCTGCCCATCACCTGCAGGCACCTCCCTCCATCCCTTTCCAGTGTTTTTACTTCCAATCTCAACGAAAGTATTTAGATAATGACGTGACTTCACAGTAAGCACTTAGCTGTAGATACTCGTGTCTCCTTTCCCAACCACACACACACACACACACACACACACACACACACACACACACACACTCTGTTAATCCTACTGCTGACAAAAACATCTCTTCCATTTGGAACTGAAGACAGACCCTGTGAGGCTGCATCCATTGCAAGCCTGGCCCACCCCTCAGACTGGAACATGAGGTCAGGGCTCTGTGCCTCCCGGCCTGGCACCCCCGAGCGCTGCAGCAGGCACTGGCATCTAAGTAAACACACATCTCCACTCATGAGAGAACTGGGGAGCAGCTGATATTATGCAGTCATGTGGAAAAGCTAAGAAGGCTAAGGAGTTCAGGGCAGGGACAAGACTGAGGTCCTACAAGATTTAAGACATGAAGGAAACTCAAAGGAAGGGAGGGTTTTTTTCTTTCAGTCTTTATCTTTGACTTAACCATGACAAGTGTGAGGGGGAAAAAAGTAGTTGGAACCAGAATGCATACCTGTCCGACACTGAAGAAAAGACTGTTTGTGTCAGACACATTAGAGAAATTGTTCAAGACCTGCTCTCACTTCCTCCTCCGTGCTGCCAATGCTAATACCAGCTTATGTCACCGGCTGCCCACGTTCCAGTTCTCCTGGTGGCAGTTTTAATCCTTCTCTTATTTTAGAAGAGTTCGTTCTACGTTGGGTAGTTTCATTTGCAGCTGAATACACTTCTATATTTTAACTCAATCGTTTTCTGTCTATTTCAAACAAGAATTAATCCTTGGAGTGACTCAACTATTCCTAGTGTGGGGGGGTGGGGAGTTATAAGCACATAAGACTTTCTTTCAAACAGAAAGAAATGTCATCATCATTTTACATGGCATACATGAAAAACTGGCTTCTGCAAAGGGTACAACACACACACAATTAATAATTCTGCTGGTCAGATGCTTCATCCAAAGAGCTAAAACCACACTATTTCCCAAAAGAGCTAAAACCAAACAAGTTTGTAAACATGAGAATATTTTAAGACAGGAACGTCACAAACTTGGTTGACATTTCAGCAAGCCAACAGTAAAATCTAGGAAACATTACATTGAGATTTGGGTATACAAACCCCTTACTTAAGGGCTTCCCAGGTGGGGTTAGTGGCAAAGAACCTGCCTGCCAATGCAGAAGACATAAGAGACGCAGGTTCAATCCCTGGGTCGGGGAGATCCCCTGGAGGAGGGCATGGAAACCCACTCCAGTATTCTTGCCTAAAGAACATCATGGACAGCGAAGCCTGGTGGGCTACAGTCCATGGGGCTGCAAAGAATCGGACATGACTGAAGTGACCTAGTACGCACACATACACACACACCCATTACTTAATTTAAAAGTAGAGAAAATTCTACTTACACTAAACCTTGAATTAATTCAACCTCATAGTCTCCAATTTTTCAAGTTGTTAATGACAAAGTTCAGCTACTCTATAAACTTAATAAACTTTGTTTAATAAAAACCAAGTTCACATGTATACTTATACATATCAAAACTGGTATTTACTACCAAAGTTACTTCTGAAATACATAGATCTCAGATGTAAGTTGAGCTTTATTTAATAGGATAGAGGGAAATTTTTAAGTTCTAAAAACAGTTTAGTTTTGACAATGAAAAACTATAAATAATATGATTTAGTCTTTTTCTCTTGAAGGCTGATCTCTGGATAAGTCACATATCTCACCCCAAAGAGAAATGCTATATACATATACATTTTATATCAACATGAAGTGAAAGTATAAGTCACTCAGTTGTGTCCGACTCTTTGTGACCCAGGGACTATACAGTCCATGGACTTCTCCAGGCCAGAATACTGGAATAGGTAGCCTGACCCTTCTCCAGCGGATCTTCCCAACCCAGGAACTGAACCAGGGTCTCCTGCATTGCAGGCGGATTCTTTACCAGCTGAGTCACCAGGGACGCTCTTTATATAAACATAAAGGACTGTTAAAAATATTCAATGACATTGATGGACCCAGTATGAAAATCAGACAATTACACAAAGTCACAGCAAGTAAAGAATTTAGGACTTTACTGCCACACTTACAACCAAAAGCATTAAGCACTAGTTTGGGGCTTTAAAAAAAAACAAAACTGTGTTTTAATTTCCCCTCACTCCCAACTCTTGGTATGTGTATATAGGGGAAGAAAGACTGCCAAATGTTTAATCCATGACAGCAGGTATTATTCTAAGAACTAATGAAAGCTGAGTCTGTCTAGTTCTGAGACAGGTGAAATGCAAACTTTAAGACAAGCCAAAATGTGTGCACATTGGATAATCTAGTTAAGAATTCGAGATTAGTGGCTTTTTCTTACAGAAGGGATGTATTTAATAGGTAGGATTTTCTGTTTGTTTTTATAAGGATTTTTGGAGAAAAAGAAATGAGTGAGGAAACCAAAGTGAAAAGATGAATGAGCTAACTTTGAATAAATTTAACCAAAATTATTAAATTACAGAAGTTCAAAAAATTTCTAAAAATCTGAGGGTGTTAAATGGAAGTCAGCATTTCTGAAAAACAAAAAAAGTGATGAAAAAGAAAATATCAAGTTCTCACAATGTCAGAACAAAGCTGGTTTGACTTCAAATCCAAGAGTCAGATTAGGCTGTATAACACAGAAATGCTGATTAACTGACCACAATCGATTGACTGACCACAGTCAAGAAAATAGAAAGCCATGGCCACTGTATTTTTAAATTCTCCACGTCGCGGTTTCTCCTGAAGTAATTAGTCCTCCAGAGGCTGCTTGAGGCGCCTGCCTTTGAGAAGCCGGATGACTCTATACCGTCAACTGCCAGCACGCACAGGCTGTGCCTGCGCACGCACGGGCCGTGACCGCGCACGCACGGGCCGTGACCGCGCACGCACAGGCAGCGGCCGGCACATAGACGGGCAGTGACCGTGCTCGCACGGGTCGTGACCGCGCACGCACGGGCAGAGGCCGGCACATACGGGCAGCGGCCAGCACATAGACGGGCAGTGACCGCGCTCGCACGGGTCGTGACCGCGCACGCACGGGCAGAGGCCGGCACGCACGGGCAGTGACCGCGCTCGCACGGGCCGTAACCACACACGCACAGGCATTGGCCGGCACATAGACGGGCAGTGCCCGCGCACGCGCGGGCCGTGATCACATGCATACAGGCCGTGCCCGTACACAGACTGTCCTCTGCAGAGTGAAAGCACGGCGCACTCACAGCCTCTCCGATCGTGACTCCCACCCACAGGCTAGCACGTCGGCCAGTGGAGGGAAGACGTGGCCATCAGGCCAACAGCCAGCGCAGTGCAGAGTGAAAGCCACGGAAAGCTTGGCCTCTTCGCACCGAGGCCTCGAGGATTTCCAGCAACTCAGAAGGAAGGACCCACAGCTGAGGAACCGATGCTCGGGAGCTGGTCCTAGCAGACAGCCCCCGGGGCCTGCACAGCCCAGGCCCGCGCCTCTCTCCTGAGGCTCCCTGGGGACGGCTCCTCTCGGGCAGGCACAGCGCGCTCACCCCCTGTTTATATTCTGAGTCCCCGCGCCCCTGTCACCGAGTGGGGCGTATAGGTTGTCCACATACTCCCAGATGCAGCTTTTCAAGGGTGTGACCGTGTCCTTCATTTTTCTGGTTTCTCTGTATTTCTGCACAAATAGGTACAAAAGCATATTGTTGGCTTATCTGCTAACGACGATGCCAGGAAGGCACCTGAAACCAGGTACCTTCACAGGAAGCTTCACTCCTCTGGTTTCCTTTTCCCTCATGATGAAAAGAAGCAGGCGCAGGGCTGGGCCCTGGTCAACGTCACACTCCTGCCCTTCCCTGGTGCGGGTGACAGGTGGGACCAAGGGCCTCCTGCAGAGGCTGCGTCCGTTGGCTGGTCAGCACCAAGCTGCACGCCCTGCCTTTCCTATGAGGGTCAGCCCACAGGCCTCTGGGCGCCTCTGCACTGTTGCCCACGTGTGTCTCACCTGCTCTTCACCGTGATCTGGGGGACACGGGTACACAGTTCCTAACTCTCCAAGAGGCCGTGGAGTTGGCAAGTGGCAGGAAAAGATAAAGACTCAGTCCTGCGTGGAGATGGCCAGGGGCTGCCTTGGAAGGCCTGGCTCACCCCCTGCTCCAAGTTGGCTGGCACGCTACAAAGGGGCAAATTGCCCTCTGCACTTTAACAATGTGTAGAATTAAATCTGTAAAGGTTAAAGGGAGATTTTCTACAAAACCTGAGAATTATTGGCTTTTCTCATCACAAGATGACACCTGCAGACATCCTGTAAATAATGAACACAGGCTAGATCTGCTCTCTTTATGACCACTCAATATCTCTGTGTGTGTGTGTGCGCTCAGTCACTCATGTCTGACTCTGTGACCCCATGGACTGTAGCCTGCCAGGCTCCTCTGTCCATGGGATTCTCCAGGCAAGAATACTGGAGCTGGCCTTTTCCAAGTGGGTTGCCATTTCCTTCTCTAATGATACCATATATAACATAACTAAAATGCTCTGCTTTGCAGAATACAAATTGCTCACTCAATTATTACAGGAATCCATGTATATGAACATGTGTGTACATGTATATTTCTATAATTACATTTGACCTATCTTGATGGCATTACAAGATGTAGAACTAGTTATTATTTGATAAGGGCACAGAAGGTTTAATCATATCTGCTCCTAATTAAAGTCCAGGAGTTAAAGTTCTCAAAAAAGATTATGAGTTACAATAAAAAAAAATTCCTTTTCTTCAAATCCTGCTGGTGCTTAGCTGCCAGATTCCTTGCTATTGCTTTTCCATTGGTCCATGGTGCACATTTTTTAAACAACGCACCTGCCATTGGAAAAATGTGGCATCCCAAATTATTCATGTAAACACCCCCGAATCAGGTGGGAACATGTGGGCCGCTACTCATGATTCTGTTCACTGCAGAGCACAAGTCTCTAGAGAGGTGCATATCCAAAAACTGTTCTTAAAAAGGGGAAGGTGTGCACACGGAGCTACACCCATTTCACATATAAAATTCCTGTTTGTTTTGGGGAAAGCAAACTTCCAAGCAAACTTGGAAGGAGGAGAAGGAGGAGAAAAGGAAGACGAGGGCAAGAGCAGCAAATGCAGCTGCCGCGCGTGCTGCCCCGACCCACCGGCCAAGGGCTGGAAAGCCGGCATCCTGAGGTCAGCTCTGCCGCTCAGGCTGGGGGGCACCATAGCTGTTACTGCTCGGTGCAAATCAAGGGGCTTCATTGGGAGCGGGACATTTCTGTGTAGCACACGACCTCATAAAGTCACCCGAGAAGGGCACGGCGGGCCTGGCTGCCGGTTTATCTGAGAATGTGGGGAGCGTGCAGAGCAGGGAGCCGGGAGGGGGCCGCCCGCGTTCGCCAGCAGATAAACTGCACAATGGGCTGGCGCGGGGACAGGCCCGGGGGCTCATTCCGCCCCTGCCTCCTTATCAGGGTTTCCGTGGAAAACACGCACAGAGGAAACAGGAAGCAGGAGGCTGCGGAGTCCGCGGGATTCCACTGGCCCCGGGACTCACCTCGTAGCCCTTCTCCAGCAGGAACTCAGCCAGGTAGGAGCCGTCCTGGAAGACAAGGAAGAGGGACAACGTCAGACCCACCGCAGTCACGACCAAGGTTTGAGAACAGGCTTTCAGGGGCTCTGTGGACGTAAACAAGGCCCACAGCACCCGATGAGAAAAACGATGCAGACGACATCCGACGTGAACACTGTGTGCTGCTCTGCTGTCCTCCAGGCCTTCCCACAGGCGGGAGCTCAGCTGAGCCCGCGGAGGGGACAAGGCGGGGACGCTGGCATCACTACCTGCACAGGAAGAGATACTGAGGTCCGGGGACACTGGGGGCAACAGGCAGAATGTGAGGCTTCAGAGTCTGGTGGATCTGGTTCAGGTTTGGCCACTTGTAAGCCGTGTGAAACACAGAACTTGTGGGCCTCCTGAAGGCCTTGGTGCTGCTGGGACATAAAGCAGGAGGCTGACAGAATCGGGGTGGGGGTCACTGCAGGAGGGATGAGACAGGAGCTGCGGGGGCTGGGAGGGGGAGGGGCAGGGGGAGGGGGAGGGAGGGGGAGGGGGAGGGAGGGGGAGGGGCAGGGGGAGGGAGAGGGGCAGGGGGAGGGGGAGAGGGAGAGGGAGGGGGAGGACTCGCAGGCAGGGCGAGGCGGCCGAGAACACGGGGTGCTGACTTCCCCGGGAAAAGCCAGCACGTGGAGAAGAGACCCCCCAGGCTTCAAACCCAAGGGTCTGGAAAGTCACAAGAAAGGGTTTAGGGGTTTTGAGGTGGGGTGGAGGTGGGGGCGGTAGACATGATCAGATCTGTATCATCCCTGCCCGTGGGCAGGCACACATAGATGGATTTCAATAGAAGGAGTGCACTTATTTTATATAGAATAGTAAGAGCTTCGTTTGTATGCATCTTAAGTCGAGCATTCTCTAAGATCAAGGTGTCGGACTAAACACAGAGATTTGCAACTTGGTTTTTGGGTTTTGTTTTTAATTTTATTTATTTTATGTATTTAGGCTGTGCGGGGCCTCTGTTGCTGCCAGGTCCTTCTCTAGCTGTGACAGGCGGGGGCCCTCCTGCAGTTGCAGCGTGGGCCTTCTTGTGGCATCCTCTCTCGAGGCTCCCGAGCTGCAGTGTGAGGCTTCTCCTTGTGGCATCCTCTCTCGTTGAGGCTCCCGAGCTGCAGTGTGAGGCTTCTCCTTGTGGCATCCTCTCTCGTTGAGGCTCCCGAGCTCAGAGCTCCAGAGCTCAGGCCCAGTAGCTCTGTTGCACAGGCCAAGCTGCTCCACGGCAAGTGGGATCTTCCCAGATCAGGATCAAACCCTGCGTGGGCAGGCAGAGTCTTCACCACTGAGCCAACAGGGAATCCCCTCTCAACTTATTTTCTAAAATTCTTTTTAAAATGTCTAAGGAAGGAGAGGGGGTCTATGTAAACTATTCTATGTGCCACTTTCAGGGAAAGAAAGTATGAGCGTCATCTAACTAAACCACTAAGAGGCCACACGGCACAAACTAACGTTCAGGAGACAGCGGTGCTTCAGACCACCCCCAGCCCTGCCCAGGTGACCAGGTATTTCACAACCAGCCCCAGAGCTGCGTTTCTGCTCCCAGCCCAGGCGGGCCCCTCACCCGTCCGGACTTCACAACTGCTGGGGCTCTGTGCTCAAATCTGGTTGGGAGCATTTGGGTTTTCTTTGGTTTCCTGAGTTTGAAGAAAACCTTAAAATATCCTTTTGAGCTTCAAAGGTTCCTACCAGATACTCCAACAATAAGAAAAATGAAGCGGGCTTTATTCCTATCATTGCTGGACTCAAAGCTGGAACTGGAGACACCCTGTGGGTCCTGGAAATGGCGCGGTTGCCTCGAGGGTGTTCACGCTTTAGCACAGAAGTCAGGACGAACTCCGGCAGGACCACTCGGCCAGGGTGCCAGGGACACATTTTGCGGTTCATTGAAACATGCAGCAAATTTCCTTCTAACTCCTTGACGTAAATATTCCGGTTTACAGACTCATGTGGAGAAGAGAAACGGTCTGGCGTATTCCTTTTCCTCTCCCGCTCATGACATACACACAGCTGCTTGGTTTCACACACCCAACATGCAAAGTAAATCAGACAAGACTGCTGAACAATGCGAACTCCGACAAGCCAGGTTGATCGGCAGGGCCATCAGAAATTTGAGGATAATCAAAAGCCTTATAAATCAATCAATCCGAAAATAGCTTGACAGAAAAGCATCTATGACAACAACGTCACAGGCGGTCAGATCACCCTGGAGAGACGTGTTTCTTCTCGTCTGTGCTGTTGTCATTTTGAAGTGCTCCACACTATGCACATTTTTTGTTTTTCTTGGAATAAAAATTTTAAATGCACTGTACTTCACCACGGTTGCCCAGAATGTTTTAAAAAGGAAAAAAGGCATCAGTGAGACCCTGGGGGAGGGGGCGAGCTGTGATTATCCGGACGCTGATGCGAAGCAGGCCTGCCGGGACTGGACGCTGTCAATAGGTCTTGTTCTTCTCACCCGGCCCTCCTCAAACTTTCCAGCCGCCTGGAACATTCTGCACCAGCGGTGGCACCCGCTTCCTCCCCACTTCCTTGCCAGGCCTCCCGAGCGATAGGGCCGGCAACACAGTGTGGGAACGGAGCTGCGGGGCCCTGGGCCCGGTCTCCCCTGGTCCCCAACCCTGCGCCGAAGCCCCTCCGGCAGGACGGGTGGAAGACTGACCCGTCACGCCCCCGAGGCCACAGCCAGACACCCGACTCTGCGAATGCGAGGGCTAAGGGACTGAGAGCCGCTCACTCACCACGAGCAGACTGACTCGGGGACAGGTTCCCGCCCGGGCTCAGGAAACGTGTCCCCATCACAGAAACGTTTTCACTGGAGAGCTGACACTCCAACTGTGACTCTTTCCATCTGACTTTGCACACAGCTATTAAAAGAAGCTCCGTTCCATATTAAAGGCTGTACAGTTTGAAGTAAGCACTGTGGCTCTGACATTTTCAAAACACAGAAGTATTTTCTATTTTATTCTTGCAGGAACACCCCTGGAGGGCAAGCAGCCACTCGGCCCATGAGCTACAGAGGCAGGTGGAGGTCAGCTGCCCACCTAGTCCCCACCGTGAGAGGGGAGGCAGCCCGGGGCTCCCACCACTGTCACCCAGAAAACACGCTCCACCCCCGGGACCCACCAGCCCATGCCAAAACCCAGCACAGTAATAAGAACTCCAAAACGGATTCATTGGTAAATCAAATTGCTTTTGTTGCTTTGCCGTCATGACAGGGCACCTTGTGGATTAAATGGTGCTTCTTGTTTTATCCAAGTGACCCAAACGCAGATCCCATAACTTCGGGGCCACCTGGAGCTCGAGGACTGGGCAGGACGCAGGGCCTCACGTGGGCACCAGCCTCTGAGGAAGTGCCACAGTGCTGTTCGGAGGACTTGGGTTGGTGGTGGATGTTCATTCTGGGCTGGGAAGCCCAGGGGGCAGAGCCACAGTCTAGAATCCAAAACAGGCAGATTTCAGTGCCTGGGGCTGCAACTGTGTCCCTGAGTAGCTCTGTCCTTCACCTCGGTGGAATGTTCCAGATATAAACCCATAAAATTCACAGCAACACTAGAAATTAACTGAATCGTATCTTAATTGTGGAATAAAAATTATCTAAAATTTCACATCTATGAAAAGCTGAAGGACGTGGAGGAAGGTTCCCCATTCTCCTGATGTCCAGGGCAGGCTGAAATAGCCCTGACGACTCTCATGCCCACCCACGACCACACATGACGTGCCTGGACACCCACCTTCCCGCAGAGAGGAGGGGACATTTCGCCTCTCTTTCCAAACATGGACCTTCTTCCAGCCCAGAGAATGAATGAGAGGGACGCCGTCTCAGATGCAACAATGAGCACCTGGCCCCTCTGACCAGCACCTGAATCAGACCGGACGTTTCTGCCAAAGCATCGCCAGCAGCTTCTTCACACAGAGGAAAACAAGCGGAATTGGGTGAAGAACAGGCCGCTGATAAAATCAACTCCCTTGTTTTCATCACCTTGAGCACCGGGAAGTAAAACACCCCTCCTGGAAGGAGAGAGCATCACCGACACTGACTGCACGGACTTTAAGTCTAGGCGTGCGGGTCACCCTACGGCGAGTCTGGGCGTGCAGGTCACCCTACGGCGAGTCTGGGCGTGCGGGTCACCCTACGGCGAGTCTGGGCGTGCGGGTCACCCTGAGTCTGGGCGTGCGGGTCACTCTACAGTTAGTCTGGGCGTGCCGGTCACTCTACAGAGAGTCTGGGCGTGCCGGTCACTCTACGGCGAGTCTGGGCGTGCCGGTCACCCTACGGCGAGTCTGGGCGTGCGGGTCACCCTACGGCGAGTCTGGGCGTGCCGGTCACCCTACGGCGAGTCTGGGCATGCGGGTCACCCTGAGTCTGGGCATGCGGGTCACCCTACGGCGAGTCTGGGCGTGCGGGTCACCCTACGGCGAGTCTCGGCGTGCGAGTCACCCTGAGTCTGGGCGTGCCGGTCACTCTACAGAGAGTCTGGGCGTGCCGGTCACTCTACGGCGAGTCTGGGCGTGCCGGTCACCCTACAGTGAGTCTGGGCGTGCCGGTCACTCTACGGCGAGTCTGGGCGTGCCGGTCACTCTACAGTGAGTCTGGGCGTGCGGGTCACCCTACGGCGAGTCTGGGCGTGCGGGTCACCCTACGGCGAGTCTGGGCGTGCGGGTCACCCTGAGTCTGGGCGTGCGGGTCACCCTACGGCGAGTCTGGGCGTGCGGGTCACCCTACGGCGAGTCTGGGCGTGCGGGTCACTCTACGGCGAGTCTGGGCGTGCCGGTCACCCTACAGTGAGTCTGGGCGTGCGGGTCACTCTACGGCGAGTCTGGGCGTGTGGGTCACTCTACAGTTAGTCTGGGCGTGCCGGTCACCCTACAGAGAGTCTGGGCGTGCGGGTCACCCTACAGTGAGTCTGGGCGTGCCGGTCACTCTACAGCGAGTCTGGGCGTGCCGGTCACTCTACGGCGAGTCTGGGCGTGCCGGTCACTCTACAGAGAGTCTGGGCGTGCGGGTCACCCTATGGCGAGTCTGGGCGTGCCGGTCACTCTACGGCGAGGCTGGGCGTGCGGGTCACTCTACAGAGAGTCTGGGCGTGCGGGTCACTCTACAGTTAGTCTGGGCATGCCGGTCACCCTACGGCGAGTCTGGGCGTGCAGGTCACTCTACAGTTAGTCTGGGCGTGCGGGTCACTATACAGAGAGTCTGGGCGTGCGGGTCACCCTACAGAGAGTCTGGGCGTGCGGGTCACTCTACAGAGAGTCTGGGCGTGCCGGTCACTCTACAGAGAGTCTGGGCGTGCGGGTCACCCTACGGCGAGTCTGAGCGTGCCGGTCACTCTACGGCGAGTCTGGGCGTGCGGGTCACTCTACAGCGAGTCTGGGCGTGCCGGTCACTCTACAGTAAGTCTAGGCGTGCTAATCACTCCACAACACACATTTTCAGCTAACCGCAGTTACAATGGCAAAGGCATCTGTACCTCCAGTGAGCGAAGCACAGACACCTCAAAGGTGGACAGAAGTCGCTGCTGTGAACTGGAATGAGAAATGCCCCTGGGAAGACGAGCTCTGGCAGTGTGAGAAATCCAGAGGCAGGATGTATTGTGAAAGCATTTTCACCGGGCACATGGCTGCGACACAGATCACTGGACAAAATCTCCATCAGAAACACAGATTTCAAAAGCCCAACGGGATTAATTAATCCCACTGTCTCAATTACAGGTCAGGGAATGGAGACTGAAAACGCTAAATGTTCAGCGTCCAGTCACACAGTTAGGAAGTAGCAGAATGCTACAAAAAAAAAAAAAAAAGCAAGAAAGAGAGAAAAGAAAAAAACAGATCTCCAGAATCTCAGATCTCAGAATTTTCCACTAAAAGGTTCTGTGAAAAGAGCTAAAGTGAAGAGACTGGACGGATGCCCACAGCTGAGAAGCAGACGGAAGACCAAGACGGAGCCCGCAAGGGTCAGGAGGGCAAGTACGAACTGACAGAAGGGTCAGCAGGACTCAGGACACCATCAATACACAAAACATGCAGATAATCCCACTCCTGCCGTCTTTAGAGTCGAAAATTATTTCCCCACAACAGCTGAGGTAACCAAAGGGCAGATTCTCACTCTGTGATTTACCTTCCGATAGAGAGAAGTGATATCCCTGATGACTCAGATGGTAAAGAACCAGCCTGCAATGCAGCAAACCTGGGTTCGATCCCTGGGTTGGGAAGATCTCCTGGAGAAGGGAATGGCAGCCCACTCCAATATTCTTGCCTAGAGAACCCCATGGACAGAGGAGCCTGGAGGTCTGCAGTCCATGGGGTTACAAAGCGTCGGACACAACTTTCATTTTCAGAGACCAGTGATCAGCGGTCCCTGCACAACCAAGAACGAGGGACACTCCTCTCGGACATGACCCTCTGCTGGGAAAGGGCCACTGCACGCACACCTCACACAAGCACAGTTCACACGTGCACGCCTCACACGCACATGCCTGATACACACACGCCACACACACGCACACCACACACCTCACACACACACACACACACACATGCTTGCCACACGCCTCACACACACCTCACACATCCAGAGGTGACACTGGTTCTGCTGCCGATCCAGGACCTCCCAGGAAACCGTGATGAGCTGGAAGGTTAAGGGCAGCATTTTAGAAAGAGGCTGGACATCCCCCACCACTGTCAGCCTAAACATCACTCTATCTTCAGTTCTTTCCCACAAGCATTCTCAAAATTTTGTAAAGCTAATTTCAAATTAACATTCAATTTCAAAGGACTCCAATGTTAAGTCTTGTGTCTAATGGTAAACTTAATATAAAATATCATAGAGGAAAGAAATTACCTAAAAAGTTAATTTTAGAAAATATTTTATTTTTAGCTTAATAGGTTAAAAAATGATGTTTTTCTTTCCATTTTTTGATTAGGATAATATTAAGACTGACAAGGCTTTTGTGTTTATGACTGTGTGCCCTATTTCTTCCGGAAATGATTTATTCTTATCTTTAATATTTCTTATACATTTTTCTAGTAGGCTGTATTTCCTCAATTAGTTTGTTTCTCTAAGCATCTAGAACATATATAAAACCGACTAATTTCTATCTCCAATAAAAGACACTCAAAAAATATTTGGAAATAGGTGAGCAGAGATTTTTAGTGGTAGAATGAACCCCCATGATAACTGGTTTAAAATGCATTCCTTTCAAACTGCAAATGATTATTGTAAACTCTTGGTTTAATGAGCAAAGAAGAATGAAAACACAAAACGCTGAACTCCAGGGGCATCGACACAACCCAGCACTTGGCAGCACCTCTGACTCCAACACGGCAAAATGCTTTCCTATGATTTAGGGAGATGTTGTAAGAAAAGTGGGCTTGGAGGGAAGAGCTGCTAATAAGGCAGAGAAAGATCACTTCTAATCACATGGTTAGAAGGACAACTCACACAGTCCAGCAGTCCCAGAACGGCCTAGAAAGCCTCAGAAGCAGGTCCAGAGGCCCTGAGCACACACGTGCGTGGTGGGTGTGACACGCACATGACACGTGGATCGTCCTGTGGGAGACGGTGGTCCGCCTCCTGCCCACCTCCCCTCCCTTCTAAATCATGAGCCCCTTCAGTTTGAACTCTGGGCCTCTTCTGTCTCCCGTATTGACGCTCATGCTGAAGTTTCTACCCTTCACAGGGAAGCAGAGGTCCTCATGTGAGCTGGTATCACTGCAGACGCCGATGACACCGGTGCTAACAGCAAGGGTGAGCGCTCACTTAGCACGTGGGCCAGGCAGCCGTGCTCCCAGCGCTTCACGACCACTAACACGTCTTCACAACAGCCTATGCAGTTGACACCAGTATTACATCCATTTTACAGATGAGCAAACTGAGGTGAACTGGGACCACGCCACATGCAGGAGATCCCAACTGGAAAACAGAGAAAGGATCACACTGTATAGACTTGTAATAAACGATGTATATGGCACCTGCTTCACTAAATAGGGTCAATCACTCTGTAATGACGGGCCTACAGATGTTGGGACGTAAAATCCAGTCTCTACAGAACTTGTTAACAAAGCAAAGTGTCACAGACTAGTGAGTATCCAACCCTCACCAGGCCACAGGTGTCTGGGGACGGAGGACAGGGAGGAAGCCAGGGCCTCAGTCCCTCGCTGCAGGCCTGAAAGTATCTGGGAAGCCAGGCACTTCGTGACCGAGATAGGACTAGACTTCCATGCTGGCTCGGACCTCCAGCTTCACACGGGTCAGCTGCCCCACACGTGGACGGGATCAGCGGACTGGCCAGGTAACCTGTGAGCTGGCAGTGTCCTCTGCTGGGGTACCAGGAGACGCAGGAGTCCCGAGCGGAGGCAGGGCAGGGATAAAAGGAAGGCTAAGAAACACTCAAACCAGTTCATCCTAAAGGAAATCATTGAATATTGGTTGGAAGGACTGCTGCTGAAGCTGAAGCTCCAGTACTTTGGCCAACTGATGGGAAGAACTGACTCACTGGAAAAGACCCTGATGCTGAGAAAGATTGAAGGCGGGAGGAGAAGGGGATGACAGAGGATGAGATGGTTGGATGGCATCACCAACTCGATGGACATGAGTCTGAGCAGACTCTGGGGGATGGTGAAGGACAGAGAAGCCTGGCGTGCTGCCGTCCATGGTGTTGCAAAGAGCTGGACACAACTTAGCCAGTGAAGAAGACGAACTTCCATAGGACAGCGTCTGTGTTGGACAGCATGGTGCTCTGCGGAAATCCATCGCCACCCTCCAGCACAAAATCAAGGTGGGCGAAAACCGAGGAAATGTAAGAAGCAGGTCCCTGTCAACATCCCCTGCAAGGTCTGCCTGACTGGCCAGTTCAGTGCTGCTGTGAATAGCCTCTTTCAAGTTTGGAACAATATTCTAACTGAAAGTCTTCATAACTCACGGCTCCAGATACATCGATAAAGATTGGTCCAGATCTGTAGAAAGGTTGATAATAAATTACGAGTAAACTTCATGCTTAAAATAATCTCTTTGTAATAAATACGCACATACATTAAAGCTGCACAAAAATGGAAAACAGAGTTTCTCTCCCCTCTCCCCTTTCTTGTTATCTCTCAGTGACGGTCCACGCAACTAACGCTGTCTCTGCAAAGCGCATGCCTGCACAGCCCCCGTCCCCCGAGTGATTTATGCAGGAAGTGACTTTTTGCAGGACTCTCGCCAAAACAGAGCCACACTTTGTCCAGTGTTCAAGGCCATGCTTAATGAAAACTTCAAATTTGGAAGAAAAAAAAGTAGTACTGAAAAGAGAAGAATTATTAAGTTTTAGGATTTACCTGATTTATTAACACTTCCTTGTGCATTTCTTTTTAGAATTTGTGCCCTGCCTAATGGAGGAAGAAAAAACAAGTGTCCTTTCATTTACCGGCTTTAAAAAGGTCATGAGAATAACAAAAGGACACACATATATTGGCGGCTGTATCTTTTTCCATTTTACTGCACATTCAGTTATGAGGTTGTTACTTAAATGTCACCGTTGGTGATAAGTAGAGTTTACCTATTTGCAAACATTCTTGCTCTTTTTAACCTGATTTCTTTCAGGGGTAAAATCACGTGGCACAGTCAGGTGAGACTTCGTATCACAGGTACGGCCGTGACATAAACACCACCGGGGGCGCCCTCGGGCATTGCAGATCTGCTCTGCAAGCGTGGAGTCCCCAGGAAGCAGAGACACTGCAAATAACAGAAGGGACACAAGAGGAGAGCTGTGACTCGCGGGACATAGAACCACTGGACGATGACGAAAGTCAAGCGCATGCACACAGGCGTCCACGGAGGGCTGTGTCAGCGTCTCCCCGGAAAGCCGCCTGGCATCACATGGCTCCAGATGCCGCCCGGGGTAAGGGCGTTCCGGCGAGGCGAGGACAGGCAAGAGCCGAGCACCTCCTGGCTGCCAGGACAGGCTGACCTCAGCGGGCATGCGGCCTGCGGGCCGGTCAGCAGGAGACATCACTCTATGGACGAGGACATCCCTGTGCTTGCTTGCTGAGCGGCGCTATGTTACGCGTGAAGGTCTGCCACTCAGAGGAGGGGCCAAAAAGCACTTTGGGGGGACATCGCATGTTGAGAAGCACGCACCTCCACCCAGCCGGTGGCCATCTCTGTGGTCACTGCCCCCGAGGCCCTGCAGGCAGGGGCGTCTGTCCCCGCTCAGCCCCTCCCAGACACAGGGAGAGGACAGGCTCCTGGACTCCAACAGGGCAGCTTCTGCAGGCGACCGCTGTTGGCCGTTTCATCTTGCTGCTGTGCCCTCTCTCGCCAAGAGCAACAGGGCTCAGCCTGTACGCAACCACGGACTTCTGTCTTTAAGGAGCTTCTCGGTTGTAGTTTTCAATGTGTGTCCGGTATAAGGACACACCGGGGGTCTGTAACAAAGCCTGGGAAAATCCCCACCCAAGACGAGATCTGGAAGGTGCGTAATTCAGGCAGCTAAGTCTGGACTGTACATGGACAAACCGCACAGAACCACTTCAGGGTTCTGAGAAACGCTGGAGTTTACCCCGGGACGACACAAGCCTGGATTCTGGTGATGTCACGGTGGCAGAAAACACGGCTTTGGAAACGCCCCGAGTGACGGTACAGGGGCTCCCCTCAGCCACCCCGGTGACCCCACCACCTCCAGGCGGCGGCCCGGGTCTCGGGAGGGACAGTGGCCAGCTGAGGTGGCTCCAGACGGTGACAAGTGAGACACGTCAAGGAAGGAGGGAAGGAGCGCTGTTTCCAAGAAAATATCGCACAGGGAGCAAAACAGCAGTGCCTGCAAGTAACTCAGAAACTAACACGAAACAGAAAAGCATGCACGCGAGGATTCCATAAAAGCCAGCAGTGAAGCACTCCGGGGAGGGGGCCAGGCCCCACAGGAAGCCCCGGGCCCTCTGGAGACTCTCTCGGGAACCGGCAGCTCTCAGGGGAGGAGAAGGCCCGCACCGGGGAGGAAGAGGGCCCAGAAAAGCCACAGCCTCCCGGACACGCAGGCCCCAGGCCCCAGGCCCCGAGCTGGTCCCAGGCCTCTGTCACAGCTGCATGCGCAGCTGGGATAATCACTGCAAGAGAAACACTGCCAGGCGGGGGCTCAGATTCCAAGTCTGCAGTACGCCGCAAGCTCGGCACTGACCCGCAGAGTCCCACCAGGTCCCGTGCCCACAGGCGGGAGCCCACCCTGCACCCGCTTTCGGAGAACTGCTGACGTGACCTGCAGTTGAAAACAGACTCAGAAAAGGCAGGAAGAGAGGGAGGAGGGGAAATGAGCCCCACTCGACACTGTCCTGTGAACCGACAAAGGTCCCCGGGCCAAGGAGACCACAGGACGGGAGGGGAGGACGGCCAGGGAGGCAGGGGGCCGCTTTCCATTCGCCGGCCGGCTGACCACAGGGCCCAGCGGCCACACACCGGGCACCGCGGGCTCCAAGCGTCCGCCTGGCACCTTCTGTGAAAGCTAATTACAGGCCAGGGAGTCTGGGTGTAGCTCTGGTTGCGTTCTCTGTCTCCATCCCCGTGTGTCTGTCTCCACGTCTGTCTGTCTCTGACCTGGTTCTCCGTCTCCGACTCCCTCTCCCCTTCTCCCCCTGCACTCCTAGAGCACAAATGCAGTTCCCGCTGGTCTCAGGCTCAGGCACCCACTCGGCAGCAGAGTCTAACAGGCCAGTGCCCAACAACCGGCACGTGTTTCCTTGCAAGGCCGAGGTAAACTGTGGCACCTGAACAAAGACCTTGCAATGTAACTTTTGCAGCATGTTTACTACAGGCCAGTCTCAATTGCATGTTTTTGTCTCTTGGCCTTGAGACAAAGGGGAAAGAAAGTTCACTACATATCTGAAGAGGCTATTTTCTAAAAGCATAACATCAGTCTAAAAATAGGGCCTGTTATGGGTTAAATAGTGCCCCTGAAAATTCACATGTTGAAGTCCTAATTCCCAGGACCTCAGAAATTATCTGAATTTGAATAAATGAATTATTTGTGGCCTTATCTGAAACAGGGTAATTGCGGATGAAATTAGTTAAGATGACATCATATTAGAATAGGTGGGCCCTATTCTGATATGAGGGCTTCCCAGGTAGCTCAGTGGTAAAAGAATCTGCCCGCAATGCAGGAGACACGGGTTCAGTCCCTGGGTGAGGAAGCGCCACTGCAGGAGGAAGTGGCGGCCCACTCCAATATTCTTGCCTGGGAAGCGCCATGGACAGAGGAGCCTGGTGGGCTACAGTCCACGGGGTCGCAGAGTCGGATGCAACTTAGCAACATAAACAACAACAGGTTCTGATGTCACCAGGGTCCTGACAAAGAGAGGAGTTTGGACGCAGACACACAGGGAGACACCACCTGAAGACGGAGGCGAAGACCAAGGTGCTACTAACAGAAGCACCAAAATACCAAATATGACAACACACCGGCCCGGAGGGGAGGGTCGGGAGCCGGTCCACCCTGCAGGCCTGAAGAAGGAACCACCGTGTGGACGACTTGATCCTGGACATCTGGAGCAGGGAGAAAATAACCCCCCGACCTGTGTTCCGTGTGACGAGACGGGAAAGGAGCAGCAGACGCGGGACACAGAGGCAGGGCTGCCGAGACGGCCCCCAGGCCCCCGCCCGCCCCGGCGCTCTCACCCGGCCTGGCCCTTGCCTTCAGTCCTGCAGGGGTCACCAGGAGTTTCCCAACGTGTGGTCCTGCAAAGTTTTAGATCCACAAAAAAGTGATGAAACACCCATGAACCCTGCACGCAGACTCACCTGTTGACAGGTTTTCACTTGTGTCTCATCTCCGTCTTACACGTGCACGCACTCACTTTGCTGTTGGCGGGAGACCCATGTGGGAGCACGCTGCAGCCACGCAGGGACAGAGCGACACTCCACCCTTCGTGAACTTCCTCGGCTCGTGGTTCCCGAGGGCCTGGAAGCTCTGCTCTGACCTCAGCATCGTTAACACGGTCAGTTTCTAACTTTCCCAGTCAGTCAGTTCAGTCTTCAGTCGTGTCCGACTCTCTGCAGCCCCGTGGACTACAGCCCACCAGGCCTCCCTGTCCATCACCAACTCCCGGAGCTTGCTCAAACTCATGTCCATCGAGTCAGTGATGCCATCCAGCCATCTCATTCTAGGGCAACTTTCCCGACTGCCCTCAAAGTGTTTTAATAACGGTTTATTTTTTTTAATCCAAGACCCAGTCATGGTCTGTACATTGTGTGTGTGTGCGCACGTGTGTGTGTGTGTGTGTGTGTGTGTGTGTGCACGCTCAGCTGCTCAGTCATGACTGACTCTTTGGGACCCCATGGACTGTAGCCCGCCAGGCTCCTCTGTCCATGGGATTCTCCAGGCAAGACTACAGGAGAGGGTTGCCATTTCCTCCCTCAGGGGATCTTTCCAACCCAGGGATCAAACCCACGTTTCCTGCGTCTCCTGCATTTATTTGTAGGTGGGTTTCTTTACCAATGGAGCCGCCTGGGAAGCCCCCATAAATCTTAAATCAGTAAACTTGTTATGTCTGTGAAAGTACTGCTTCAGGGTCCATGGGGGTGAACAGGGCCGACCAGAAGCCAGAAGAGCAGCTAAGGAGGGAGACAAATAGAAAACCACCTGAGTCCAGGAAACGGGGTGAGTCCCCAAACGTGGGTGGTGATGATGACCACATAAGAGATGGGCACAGTGGGCAGTTAGAGGGCAGAAGAGAGGAGAATTTTCAGCTGCCCAGAGGAAGTGTGCATACTGGGTGGGCTGGTTGGGGGGACAGGTGATGCTCTGTCTCAGGCATTCTGAGCTTCAGGCAGTAACAGCAGACGGACACGTCCCACAGGCAATCTACAGTGGTAGAAGATGGAACTTGACTAAATTATATCATCACGAATGGTCCTTGTGTCTCCTGAAGAGCGAGGGTTCTTGATCATCTCAGACAAAGCCAGGCTTCACGGTTCCTTTGGGTATTCTGCTGGGAGTGACTTCTTCCCTCACTCTGACACTCAAACCTGCTTCTCAACCACCTCCCGAGCAAGGGGGGAAAGCTCTTTATGAGGCGGATGTGTGGTTTTCCTCTTCAACTGGATAGTAGGTCCCAGAAGGACATAAGCGCCCAGCCGTCTTCCTCCTCAGAGAACCTTCTATGGCAGCGCTGTTCACACAGAACGTGTAATCTGCCTTCTAAATGGAGTCTATATCCAGGAAGGTGGCCTGGTCAGGTAGAAGCAGACAGGTGAATTTGTGACGATGAATTTGGGGCCAGCCTCTGCAAGGTGTCAAGGAATTCAGCAAAGCGAGACAAAGAAGAAGACCCCCAGGTGGAGAGTATGAAGACGCGGAGGACGGAGCCACTGCTGACCCTGCACCAGGGACCGTGGCTGCAGGACCACAAGACAAGAGCAAGCAGCAGTCCATTCTGACCGAGGCTTATTCTGTTCATTCATAAATTCAGAATGTCTACGGTCTTTTAATTTTTAAAAAATGGATAGACTAGTTTTTAAAACATTTATTTATTTGGCTGTGTTGGGTCCTCGTTGCAACATGAAGGATCTTCTGTGGTGATGCCCCGACTCCCTAGCTGCACACGTGCCCCGCAGCATGCGGGATCTTAGTTTCCAGACCAGAGATGGAACCCGTGTCTCCTGCAGTGGAAAGCGAATTCTTAACCACTGGACCACCAGGGAAGTCTCTATAGTCTTTTGATATGTTCGCCAAAGACAGTATTTTGGAGCAAAAAAAAAAAAATAGAACACTCAGAAAACTGTTCAGCTTTGACAAAACCTAAAAAATGTTACCAGTTGGCCAAAAAGCTGACCAGTGACGCTCTGGCACAAATCGTGAAGACAGTCAAGACAGAAATCCTTAACCCCTGGCCCAGCGGACTCCACAGAGACGCAAGACCAACCCCCCACACACGTTCAAAGCCCCTCATTTCAGAGCCATGTGACATGGGCTATAGCTGAGATGGAGGCAGGCGATTCTGAACCTACACTTTCCAGTGACTCGGTCCAAGAGTTTAGGATATTTTGATAATATTCCAAAGGGGGGAGGAAAGACCTAGATTCAGACTGCTGTAACTTTGAAGCCCTGGAATTAATTATCTCTCGTCTGGTGTTAGGACACTGGAAACCCTTGCATGGTCCCCGGTCCTCACTCTGGAGTCCCTGCGTTATCAGGGCGGCTCCACCCTGAACACATCTCCACGGCCACCACCCCCTGCCGCGGGACAGCAGCAACAGGCTCGGACTTTCCACAGAGATTCAACTCTTGCTTACAAAGCAGATCACGCTACAAAATGGGGCTTTTCTTAAGGTCCTCAAGAGAATAGAGATAGCTCCAAGCCTAGTAAAATGCTGTAGAAAAATTCCCCTGAGCATACTAGATAATTTAGCAACTTAAAAACTAAAAGTCGTTAGATGTTATGCATAATGAAATAGATGTGTTGCTGACAAGATGTCTTAACAAAATATTTATATATTGACTCACATTTAAAATATGTTAGGAGTATCCCTTTTTAAAAGACGCCTGTGTGAAGCCTCTCGAAAGGTGGCATGTTAGACATTCTCAAAGTGGGGCCCCCACACAGTACAACTAAGCCCCCTGTTCCAGTCCAGTGTTTGGAAACACATTTTTACTATTCCTGGAAGCACTTTCACATTTTTGTCAGATGTTGAGTGAGCAACAGGGTAAATAACGTTTCAAAAGCATTTCTCGAGCAGTAAAACCTTCAGTTCCCTGCTAACAGGGCTGATCCAAAGTAAATGAAAGGCTGGGGTGACTCAGTGAGTGTGTGAAAACCTCCAGTTAATGGATCTATTCAGGGACTCGGCACGCACTTGGGAGTCATAAGCCGGGCAGCCGTGCATCAACGCCGGCCTGGGCGCCTGCCCACACCCGCGGCGGGGGCAGCAGGGGTTCTCGGGGACCCCGGGTCCCACCAGTTCTGGGGGAGAGACGACGCCCAGGGGGAGGAGGGGTCCGGGAAGCCGCAGGAGAGAAGGGAGACACAGCTCCTGTGGACGCCTCTGGAAGCCCTCAGGTGCATCCACGGAGGTACCACCGCCTGGCTGGGCTCCCAGAGCACCACGGACATGAGTCACTAATCAGAGGTGGAGACGGCCTCGGAGGTCAAGTCCTTCAGTCACCCCACCCGGGAGGAAACCGAGACCTTGACAATGAAACAGACGAAAACAAATGGAAACTGCTTTCCTGCTTATCCAAGGCTGCCTCAGACAGCTTAGGAAGGACAGGCTTTACCCGGGAGAAAGCAATAGGGAAAACGTAGACAATGATTTTCCTATTAGCTGGAAAGGTTCACTGGCGTGCCAATGGTTTGGTTGGAAGAAACCATCCGCTTAGTGGGCGCCATTAAACGGGGAATAAGGACTAGGTGGGTTCCCTTCTCATGTATTAACGTGCTGCCGAGTTTGGGGTCATCTGCACACCGCCTGCTCTTTGGAAGCCTAACAGGTGGACGGTACGGAACTCTGATGACCGATGGGCGATGAACGCGCAGGTCCGGACTAAACAAGCGGTGGCTGCGAACAGCTCTTCGGGCACCTGAATGCGGCCCCTTAAAAAGAAGGGGAGCAACCGCAGCCGAGCAGGGCGGGGCAGGTGTCCGCGCCAGCAGCCCCGGGCAGGGAGATGCTCCCAGGCCAGCCGCCCACCCAGCCAGCTCCACGGCCCTGCGTGGACTCAGGACTCAGGGCACTGCTGAAGAGCGCGCTGACAAAGGGGCCTTTAAGAAGCGTCAAAATAAATTGCTTTGAAGTGTTTCTCACCAGCTCGCCTCCAGCTTTCCCTTCTCTTCCTATTTGCTGTTCCACAGAACCAGCTGAGGCTATATTTAACCCACTTTACAAGCTGTGGGCAGACGGGCACAGCACACCCAGGCGGGCCGTGTGCGTGCGCGGGGCCAGGCCTTTCGGGTTGGGAGTTTTCTTCTTTTTCCCTTCTTGGTGTCTTAAAAGCACCTCATACATCTTGGAAACGAGAAAACATACTTAGAAGCCCCTCCATGTTGGTTTGTTAACGTAGCTTTAGCCCTGAAATTTATTCATTTATTTATTTTAATTAATGACAAGACGGTCTTACGGCTAAAACTGCCATGATGCAGGATTCTTGGTTACGGTGTGCATTTTATTATTTCTACCAGAAAATGCTTGTTCCACCTAGGACACAGTACTGGGGAAGAATCAACACTGGTCATTGATTTCCTTTGAGGAGTCGGTGCAGAGACGAACAGCACCAGGAACTGACAAGGGTGACGACGCGACCCCAACACACAGAAGCAAACCCTCGTCTCCCCGAGCGGGGCCCGGCAGCTGGCAGACCGCTTCTCTCACTAACACAGAACCAGCTCCCGGATTCTGGGACAGGGACCCCCGCACCTGACCGGCTTTCTCATTTATTACGTTGTCCTGGAGAAACCACTGGTTTGGTTTTAGCTTTCTCATCTACAAAATTAGAAATTGAACTCTAAAATAACCTCTGAAATTATTTTCACCTAAAAGAAGCAATTGTTTCAGATTAATAATGCACAACAATGAAAACAAAATAGCATTCAATAGACTGGATGTTTCTGTGATCTTCAGTATTATTACCCTTACTATTATTATTTAATAAGCACTGTTACTAACAAAATGCATAGACAACTGCTCTTGATGTCAAAACAGATATGTACAATATTACTAATAAAAAATTCGATTTTCCAAATTTCAATCTCTCACGCTTTAAGAGTTTTATGAGATTTATGTACTACTTTTACTTTTTTCTCTAGATCATTTTGCTTTGTCTTTGACCTCATTCTAAACAAATGTCAACCATGAAAACACACATTACAAATGGAGTAAATACTTTTTTCCTAAGGTAAAACAATTTTATGACTATGCCTTTAAAGTGTACTCAAAATATTTCATGTTATCTTACCAGTGGTTTTCAGAAACACTGCTCTACACTGGCATTTGCTAATCTGCACTAGCTCCAAATTAAAGTCCGCATGTCACGGTAAAAGTCCACCATACTGATGGGCCGCACACAAGCTGAGAGGTCCCCGTCAGAAACACAGACCTTCCCCTTAATATGAAAATATCAGTGCGATGGAGAAATATCTAGGTCCATGTTGTTATCTCCTTATACTTTTACTTCACTTCTTTATAAACAGTATGTAAATACCCTCTGTTAGATAGAAAACTAAACTCAAGAGTACATTCCTTAAAAGGCTATTTATACTCAAGCTAAATTCACTCCAAATATTTTATTGGTCAATGTGGAAAGTATTTAAATTAATAAGAATTTCTTCCTGCTACTAGTGAATGCAATTAGATGAGAAAGAACATAAAAATAATCACTTTGCAGATGATGCAACTGTATACTTAAAAGACAAGCATCTATTAAATTACCTGGTTACAAAACTATTAGTCAAAATCAAGAGTTTTCCAATTAATAAACAATAAAATTATGCTGAGGGAAAATATCCTATTTATACTAGCAAAGAAAGTTGAACACCTAAAAATAGAGTTAATAAGATATTACTAACAACAGGAATCATATAAAGAAAACTTTAAACACTTCAAAGATGTATAAACAAAGGTATTTTAAAACAGTCAAGGACAATCTTTATTCTTGGATTAGAAGATTCAACATTATGAAGATATCCACTACACCCTAATTAACCTTAAATTTGATTCAATGCCAGATTATAGGGTTTGGAACAGAAAGTGACAAAATTATATGCTAGAGTCAAACAAACATGCAAGAATAAACGGGAAATCCTGAAAAAGATTAGTAGACATCGACTTGTGTTAGTCATGAAAGCTACACATTATGAAAACATAATAAAGGTAAGCGCCATCGTGATGCACTCAGAACCCCGATGCAGCCCCAGAGGCACGCAAGAATGCAGCGCAAGACCCGGGGAGCACATTTCAACCAACGGAGAAAAGATGGATCTTAAATAAATGACGCTGAGAAATAAGTGTTTTAGGAAGAAAATAAAGTTACAGCCTTGCTTCAGTCCTCATACTGAACTATATTTCAAGCCCAACAAAGCTGACAAACAAAATCTTAAATACACTAGAATGGATAAATGTATTTATAACCTTAGAGCAAGGACCATATTTAACAAGACACAGTATCCAGATCATAGAGGAAAGGACTGATAACTGACTAGAGAAAAATTAAAAATATCTTCAGGGCCAAAAAAACACCAAATAGTTAAAAGGCAAATGAGAAAATGGAGGGGGAAAGCTATCTTTAACATGACAAAAAGAGCTACAGTCCCCACATAGAAAGAACATGTCTGAGAAGAAAAATAGTTCAGTATGAAAAAAAGACACAGCTATGAACAGGTAATTAACAGAACACATACATATAAATAGATAATAAGTACATATACAATGACACAGACCCCTACACAGAATGAAATAGATACACATCAAAAGGAAATGTCAACGGCATGCTTTTCACCCAGCTGTACATACGTATGTAAACAAGAATGTTCAGACTTCTCTGTAGAATACAACATTCATGCAAATTCTAAAGGATAAGTACAGGCTTATGCATTAAAATATTCTGAAAAGATGCAACAAAACCTATATTCTGAAGGGAGAAGACTGGGCTGGGGAAGAATGTGATGAGGGAGACTTTCTGCCTTGTCCATAAACGCTTTTGTATAAAAAGTAAGAAAGGATTTAGTAAGGCTGCTTTTACGTCCTCAAATGTAAGTATTCTCTGTTCTTCCAGATGACACCTACAACTCCAAGTCATAATCACATTTGCTAAAAATTCAAAGAAAAATATTTGATATTTCATGGTAGATTTCAGAGACAAAAGTGGATATAAAATCATACAGAATATTTAGTCTTTCCTCTTAATATGTTGGCCCACTGCACATTTTTTCTGGACTTAAAAGGAAAATGGCTGTGAGTACATACAATGATCCTATTTGAGAAATCTTTTACGTCTATTTCAGAAATTCTATTCAATATCAAAATGGCACATTAAATAAATGTTCTGTTCAGATTTCTGTTAATGACTTTCGTTAACTAACACACAAAAGCAATGTTTGAAAAGCACTCTTATACTCAAAATTAAATTAAGATACTGGGAAGTGGTTAGGATCTATAATTCTGATTTTGGCACACAGAATAGGAAAGAAAGTCAGTGACCACAAGTATGTACCAACTCTACTTCCAACTCAGATTCAGTAGAGGATTTTTTCCACCTAAATTTAGGCCACTCAACATGCAGATATTCCCCGTCTGGTGCCACTCAAAACTCATTCTCACAACTGATTCTAAGTTTACAGTACTCAAGTAACAACATGCCAATAAGAGCATGCACTGAGACATAATAACACGAGTGATCAGAGTGAGAACGGGATTTTTCAAACTCTTTATCACTAAGGACCTGAGCTCCCGGCCAAACCTAATCTTGTGCTGAGCTTTATCTGGCTAAAGGCAAGTTAGGTAAAAGCTTCCTATTGAGAGGACACGAAAAGGAAAAAAAATTCTTTTTAATTCTTTTAGAAGTTTCGTTTAGACCAAACCAGAGATTCCAAAGAACACTGCAATAGGTTGAACCAAACGAAATGCATTCCATGGTTTACCTACAGCTTTTTACCTATTTCACATGCTCAATCTAATAGTAAAACTTAAAGGGACTAATGAGTTCTCATAGCATTTCTTTATTTTTTTCAATGCATAATGTATGTAACCATGTTTTACTTTTTAAGTACTTTCCCAAACCAGAGGGGAGGCTCTTCCTGAAAGGATGCTCATTCCCAGGTCCTCGCAGGACACTGGCACAAGTTCTCCATAAATGCTGGCAACTCAGAGAAACGGACTAACTTCTTTAAGTGAGACTTCATGTGCCCAATGTGATAAAACACAGATGATTCCAACCATAGGGGATATGTTACCACCCATTGAGAGGTTATGTATAACCAGGTTAATCTCTACTGTTTCTCAATGATTCTATTTAAAGACAAAACACAAAAGGAGATGAGAAAGCAGAAAAAAGACAATGAGGTTTTGCCTCCTGATTTGACAGTTAACAAAGAAATCAGAGGAGTGGACAGTTTCCGAAAACTCAGTCAGTTCACGGACAGACTCGAAAGGCCTTTACCGCTCGGGCGTGCGTCTTCTGTGGCCAAGCCTTGTGACCAAATGGCCCAGGTTAATTCTGGGTGTCTCTGGTGAAAGGAAGCACTTGACTTCCCGCCGCCCACGGACGACAGCCCGGTGTTTCAGCCTGAGGTCTCCTGACGGACAGAAGACTAGGGTGTGCCAGGCAGGAGATGAGAAGAACGCAACTGCTCTAAAAGTTCTCAATTCGGGCACTGCGTGCACAGGCGTTCCTATTACCCAGCACTTGCGAAAACCAGACCCTTAAGAAAAATGAAGTGCGAGGAACAGCTGCGATGCCAGCTTCCTCCCGAGCAAGCGCTCCATCCGACGGTCCCGGCCACAGCAGAGGGTAAGGAGCCCGGCGGCTGCTAACGGGCGTTTCTGTGAAGATTTTACAAACATATGTGAAACCAAAACAATGGCCATGAGGTGAAAAGGTTAGAAAAGACCCTGCAGACCAACCTACTTACAAAATCAAACAGCTATAAAGAATAACCAATCACAAAAGAAAACTGAAACTGTTTTGGGATCTATCTAAAGTATTAGGATCACTTTTTTCTAAAGACTCAAGGAAGGGATGATACTTACAAGTTATTGCTACACGTTTAGGTTCTTTAAATCTTTTCACCCACTACCACTTTTTGCCCCTGGGTTTAGAAAATCAAATATATTATTCAGTACTTTAAAAACTGGTCCCCCCATAATTACTTTCAAGGCAAAGTGTGAAGGCTAAATAGTAGAGGCAGAAAAGTTTTCAATCACCTGAAATGAATTCAGAGGTAATTTATTTATATGTATGTTCCTATTACTGCATGCTGAAAAAAAAACGTTCTTACTCATAAAATAGTATTGATTTTTTTAATTAAGAAATTCTAAGTCCTAGAAGGGAGCAGGCCATGCCTCGAAGTGTTATCCCATGGCAAATGCCCAACAAATAAACCATGAAATAAATTAGTGAACTAATAAGAATCGGGCACACAAGCAAAACGGATTTTCACAGTAAACTAAAAAGTCTTGGGTTTTTAAAAATATGCTCTTAAAACACGTCTCTGATAACTGTTGAAATAAGATTGTATTGATACTTTATTTTTTTCTTAATTAAAAAAATTTAAATTTCACAGTGTGACCAACAAAATAAATGGCTTTCTTCTTAAAGTCAGGTAAGGAACGGAGAATGTGATTCGAAACACTAGTGTTAAAAAAATGTATTTAAGGGTAGATGCTATTTCGTCTCTCAGCAGGGGCGCTTTCTAATTTCCATACTGAAGACGCTCCTGTTTCTTTTCTTTTCACCAAATGTCAACCCCCAGTTTCTCCCATGTCCTATTAAAATGAGAAGAAAGCAAAAGCACTGAGTTTTAAATGAGAGGCAAACACCATAGTTATGCCCACGTTGCTAACCTTGCCAAAGAGAACAGAGTTATCACCGAATTGTCATTATTAAAGAAACACACAGAACCAACCCCGCTCCTCCCCTCCAGATGCACACGCGCGTGCCTGTGCGCTCAGTTGCTCCAGCCCGCCTTTGTGCATCCGTGTGGGCTGCACCCCAGCGGGCTCCTCTGCCCATGGGCTTCTCCCTGCACACGGTAAACTTTACTTCTGTGCATTTCAGGGGAGTTCTGCTTCCACGTCAAGAGCAGCAGTGAGTGCGCTGCCGACAGCCCCGTCGGGAACAGCAGCGGAGCCCAGGTCGCCTTACAGCCTCGGGACGCCCCAGAACAGAGCTGCTCGGACGTTACTGCGCGTCCAAATAGCACGACAGGTGTAAAAGCCAGTCCTGAGCCGGCGGGGCCGGGCAGGGCCAAGACTGCGTGCCTGTGGACCGGGCCTCAGGCAGCAAGGTTCTGCAAAGAACGCCCCCCGGACGAGCGCCCGGGGCACCAGCACACCTCTTTCTGGAGGAGGACCCCCAGCGCGGTGGTTTCCCTGCTGGGGAAGGTGCTGGTGGTCTGGGGTTCGATTCTCGTGGTCAAGCTCCGCGCCTCCGCCCGCCAGCCCAGGATGGCTGACCGGGCGCCCGGGACCCGCGAGCTGGCCCGGCTCACGCCGCATCTCAGCACTGAGGAGGCCAGAGCTCGTCTTATCGTGTGAGTAAATACTTCTGCTGCCAAGAGGAAGCCTGCAGACAGAGGACAGACTTGCCAAGGAACTCAGGGCCTCAGTAATTAGGAAACCGCAGGCCACTACGCATCTTGCGTCAGTCGGAGATGAAGGGGAACACTTGCAAAAGGCTTTCACCGCTGACCTGCTTTGTGGAAGGGAAAAAAACCAGAATTTTTGAATTCTTCTATTACCCAATACAGTTATGTGTTTCAGCCTACACCGACACTGGCTCCCATCCGCAGGATTCCTTTTCTTGGTGAGGAGCAGAACCAACACCCGTCTGGGCGGGCCTGGCCCCGGGACGGCCCGGGAGAGACGCCTCTGCGGGGAAGCGGCCCGCCTGATACGGCTCTGATGCACCGTCGTCTCTGAGGTGAAGACAAACCCGGCCACGAACCGCATCCACAGCGCCCTCCTCTGAAGGCGCCTCCTCGTCACCTCGCTGGTCCCCAATCTTGTTTTCCCTTCACAGGAGTGATACTAGGAAGGTTCCAAGACAAACCCAAGGAGAACACACATCATTCTTCACAGTAGTGATACAGTACTGATACTAGGAACGCTACAGAACAAACACAAGGAAAAACACAGGTGACTCAGCGGGAAACAGAAACCAAAGCCTGTCTCAGTTCACACTCAGGTAATCCCCCGAGAGGGAGCCTAATTTATAGGAAGAAAACACTTCCTAGGGTCTGGTAAGACTGGAACACAGACGTCCTGGGACAACTGTTTGGGTTTTTTTTTTCCCTAAAAAAATGAAGAAAGATGAAGCAAGATTTCCAATCCACCCCAAACACATACCATCTTGATTTCAAAATAAAATGGTGCTTCCCGCAAGACACTGCCTCAGAGGACCTAGACGTGGGCACTTGCAGCTTTGGTGAGAGTCCCAGGTCACAGCCGGTCACTCTTCAGCAGACGTGGCCCTGGACCCCTGCTGACCGCGGGACTGCGCTGCGGCCGCCCCTGCCTGCCCTTCCTTCACTGGGGGGACACGGCTGGGCCGTGGAGCACCCCTCTGGTCACTCTCGGGCCGGCCAGGAGGCCCGGGGGTGGTCCCTGTGGCTCTTCCCTGTCCAGCGGCCACAGACGGCTGTACGCTCCCTCGGCGTCCATCCTAGCAACTGCCCGTCCTGCCCACGGAGCAGCAGGGCCCTTCCCGGTCCCTGGGTGCTCGTGACAAACACAGCCACGCGCAGCGAGACTCCCCAAGGCTAAGTCTGCAGGGGCAGGCGGAAGGCCGGTACTGACATGCTCGCGGGAGCCAGCGAGACACAGGGACTCGGCCACAGGAAAGAAGGACTGAGCGCGCTTCCCCTCAACACTCTGACACTTTATAGATACAACCAAAATCTCTCCACCACCTGTTATGCTAAACCAAGCCAGATTTTAAGGAGATATATATATACACACACACACTAAATGTAAGCCAAAATTTATTTTTTAAAAGCCTTTGTAAGTGATATGTACAAATATGCAATTTGGTAGTCACAATAGATTTAGCACCATGCATTGGAGTATAAATGAACAAGGAGGCCGAGACATCACTTACCCACATATATAATATAAACCTTTTACAATCAATGGGCGGCAACCTTGATCTATTTAAGCTTTAAATTAATGTATTTTAAAATAAATTCTAAAATTCAAACGTAAATTTTTGCTCCCTATAAAAACAAGCAGTACTGTATTTTCCAATAGATTATTACAATAGTTTTTTTTTAATTGCAGTTTATAAATTGCAATTTATAAACTAGTTTATAAACAATTCATAAACAATTAGTTTATAAATTGCAGCTTATGCCACACCCGGCATCTGAACTGAGAGAAGGGTAGGTTCCGGACAGCAGTCCTTCCCCAGGACAGAAGGACACTGCGGCCGGTGCTGGCGGACAGCGTCCAGGAGCTGCGCACGGGTGTCACAGACTCAGCTTCCCTCCTGGCCCGGCACGAAGCCCGGAGGGTGAGGCTTTGATGACCCTGCTTGATATGGAAACCACCTCAGACAGAAAGCACTCAACCAGGGTCTGATGTCCAGCTCCAAACAACTAATTTGGATAGGTATTTTTAAATTAATTCTGAAAAGACAACTGCTTCCTCGGCCAACACAGATGACAAACGTGCTCATTAACATCGCGCTCCTAAATCTCTGCTGTGATTCCTGCCAGACACATGTTCAGCTCTCCGGGACGTCTGCACTGATAACAGACGCTGTCGAGGGCGCTATGCTGGGACTGCTTTAGGGTTTAACCTCTAACTCTGTGTGCGACTCACTCCTCGGCTGAAGCAAGCTATTCACTCAGCGCTGAGCGGCATGAGAGGCAGCAGGCGTCCAGAGCGCCTCCTGGGGCCACGGGCTGAATGTCTCGGGGACAGGGTTTCCCGAGAGTCAAGGACAGGACCCAGCAAGGCCCCAGGGGCTTCCATGTGCTCCCCTGAGGACTCGGTTTCCATCTGGGGGTAACTGGAGATTCCTTTTCAACCTCGTAACAGAGCGGTATCACGAAGTGCTGACCCAGAGGCGGCTGGGGAGACCCCGGGTCCCCCAACCAGTGACCCGTGGACAGCCTTTCTGGGACAGAGCAAGCTCTCACACCAGGCGAGTGAAGAAACAGAGGAAAAAGGAAACCAAACCAAAGCACCCTTTTAAGCAGAGTTACCATTTCCCGAATTCTCCCGGAAACACAAATAAGGGTTTCAAAGGACTTCCTGGCTGTGACTCAGGCTTTTAGAGGAAAAAAAAGCAGAATAAAAAGAAAGCCAAGACCTCAACCAAGCAGGTCACTAATGACAGGAGGCCCTGCCGATGAAGTCAAAAGCGAGACCTGCCACAGATAAGCAATGACACAGCGAACTCACTCGGGAAAACAGAGGGCTGGCTCTGCATGCATGTCCTACACCACAACACAGTCACCAAGAAAAATAACATTCTGCCAAGGAACATCTTAATGACACAGGAAATTGTCTGTGCCTGATAAGGTCACTGCTCTCAGAGGAAAAACCTCTCGAGACTAAATTGGCCCCAGAGCCACACCAGGATACATATTCTAGTGCCTATTAAAGAAAAGAAAAGCGGCCCATCTTCCGAAACCGGAAAGCACAGCTTCCAGCAGGGGCGTCTGAGCCCCACTCCCGGTTCTGCCTGCAGCTATGTGACCCTGAAATCCTGAGTAAGACGCAGGGCACGGGGGCCAGGTTTTGCTCCGGTGAACTGATCGGACAAGTTCAGTGGTTCTCAAATTCTTCTCCCATGGAACATCAGTGCTCCACAAATTAAGACTGTGGTTTTCTGCAGCTATCATCAAATAATGGACATCTGTGAGCACAGTTCTTTCCCATCAAGTTTCTCTTATGCTTCTGGGGCTGGGAACCACCCGTCTGAATGAGCAAGCAGAAACTGACTACCCAGCAGAAAAGAGATTTGTTTTTGTGCTTCCAGGTTGTAATGTTAAACTTCATACTTTTAAAATAGTTACATTTTCTTGCTAGTAAAATTATTCCTGGTGCAACTGACAGAATCAAAGTTACTAGGCTTTTATGTCTCTCTCACACACACGCACACGCACACACACAGACATGCACACACACGCACATGCACACACACACACGCACGCACACACACGCCCTTCCTGGAGCGTTGTGATGTGACCAGATTTGAGACCTACTGGGTCAGTTATGTCTGAAGCGGGGCCCTGGGCTGAGGACACAGTGCACACGCCCCCGACTCACGTGGCTTCCCCAGGGCACGGAGCCCCACCTGGCCCCTGGGTGCAGGGGGCGCCCTGCAGTCTCCCTCCATCCCGACCTCTCTGCACGCGTTCAGTCGCCCTTCTCCACCACCCCACCTGCTCTGCGACCATCTAAGGATAAAGGTTAGGAAGCAACAGCCTGTAAACTGCGAAAAAGCTCTGATTTTCTGGCCCTTCTGCTGGCAGGACGGCGCTGACGTGACGCTGTCACGGGAGACCGGGGGAGCGTCCAGGATGTCTGCCCTGGACGGATCCCGCGCCCTGGAGCCACGGTCGGTGACACCGAATGATGGTGTGTGTGGCTCAGAGGACAGGGAGAAGCCGTCCCAGCAGTCAGCAGGCACTAGAGAAACCTCCAGGGCAGGGGTGGACAGCCCTGTCATCTGCCGTCCCAGATGAAACCTGAAAAAGACACCTGACATCTGACCTCTCGGGGAGAAAAAGAAGCACCAATGAAAAGTCAGACGCCCAAGCCAGCCTCCTGCGGCCGGGCTCTCGTATCCGGAGAGCTTGAGCGCTCGACGTCCTGTCCCAGCTAGACGTCCTGTCCCAGCTAGACGTCCTGTCCCAGCCAGGGTGCCCCGGGGAGCAGGCCAGCTGGCCACTGCGCAGAGAGAGTGTGAACAGAGAGGCTTGTCACACGGACCTGGTCTGACCAGCACCATCTTGGGTGCTCTGGGTACAGTTAATCTTCAGTCCCAGGGCCCGTTTGTTCCCATGTCCTTGAGGACCGTCCTCAGAACGGTGGCAGCGCTTGTCCTGGCGACAGTCTGGGCATCGTGCAGCTGACTTCTCCACCTGGAGGGGGTCCAGTGTCCATAAGACAGCTCACAGGACAAGGCTCAGAGTATCACCTGTAGCTCCTGAGGACGAACTAAAGGCCCCTGACTTTGCTTAATGACTAAACTATTATTATTTCGTCTTGTGGGACTGTTTTCCTTTGTTTCTATAGTCTCTCATTTCTCTGATTAAGCTTATGCTTTGGCTAAAGGTTTTCCACAGACAAAAAGCAGGTGGAGGACCTGCAGGGGGAAGGACCACAGGGTCCTGCTCCACTTCAAGCAGAAGAAATAGGGGGAAGCAGAGAGTCACTCGCTGCTGACAAAGTGTGAGCCCCAACATGCAGGGCCAGTGATACGGCATGGTTTAAGGCCTCGGCCACTCCCAGCCTCAGACAGCTGACACCCTGGGCTTGTACACTGTCCAGAGAGAGAAGGCTGGGTGGAAAAGCCCCTAACTACGCTTTAGTTCACAGGCCACAAGCCGAGACTCTATGAGGCTCTTTCTCTTCTCTTTGCTGTTTTGGAAGCTGAATGAATCGGTTACATTTTTCAAATACTAGCCAGAACACATCAAGTGCTTCTTTTAAAATAAACTTCCAAAATGGGGCAAAGTCGATGCCAAATAAGGACTCTGCTTCTAAATATAAACTTAATACAACCACTGCAGGCAAGAATGAAATTATTCAAGAAACCTGACAGCTGAATATTTAGAGGAAGAAAGTGTAATTTTAATGGATTTCTCAGTCTTTGTAGTCAACAAGAGAACACAAATAATAATTGATATTTTAAATCCCATCTGGATATATTATATTGACAAAACACAATGTAGAGATTAGGAACCGCATTTTGTGAATACTTAAAAAGAGTTTCAGTAGTAGACAGAGTGCTTGAAAAAGATACTGAGGTTCAAAGAGAATTTGTGGATTTCACTTTAGATCCATCATCAACTTCCTACAGGAAAAGACAAAGATCCTTTCCTTTCTCAATATCTAGGATATCTTCAAACACAGGCAGCACTACGTTCACCAGACCTAACTCGGGGACAAGCCAGGAACTGCAAGGTACTCGGAGAAACAGAAGAGTTAAGTCACATTTCTATAAAGGTAGTTCTAACCAAAGTCCAGGTGTTTTTTTTTTAAAAAGAAAAAACAGCTGAAAACTCCTCTGAGGGAACAGCTCACTCAACAACAGGACATGGAACAGTTTGAAGCAACCAGGCAGGCCCCCATGCTCCGGCCAGAAAGGGGGATCCAGTCTTACATCTGCTGGGAAAACAGAGACACCAAGAACTTAATGATCACAATTACAAGTCGATGAGGCCGTTGAGAGTAACTTACTTCCCTCTTTACTTTCATAAAATAGCCGCCAGGACCTGGGATCTTTAACTCACACCCTCCTCCAGCAGAACCGCATGCCCAGATCCAGACCCAGAGGGGGACAGACACACGGAGAGAGGGCAGGCAGGTCGAGGACGGCAACTTTCGCTGCCTGGACAGACGTGCCGCGCCGGGAGCCGCCAGAGGCGGTGCGCCCCGCGTGCTGGTGTGGCTTTAAGAAGGCCTTGTTGCTTCCAGCCTGCCTGCAGTCCTTTATCCTTGTCACTTCATAGCCTAAACTCAGTGTTTTTAAAAAGCACAGTTACAGTAGAGACTCACCCATTTGTCTTTTTTGGAAGACTTAAAACTGTAAAAACCAATACACATCAGACTTACAAAAATTACTACCAGGGGGCTTCCCTGGTGGAGCAGCGGATAAGAATCCGCAATGCAGGCGACACGGGTTCCATCCCTGATCCGGGAAGATCCCACACGCCGCAGGGCCACTAATCCCGAGCACCACAGCTACTGAAGCCCAAGCACCTGGAGCCGCGCTTCACAAGAGAAGCCCCCGCCGCCAGGAGCCTCCACCGCGAGGGGCCCCCGCCGCCAGAGGAGCCTCCACCGCGAGGGGCCCCCGCCGCCAGAGGAGCCTCCACCGCGAGGGGCCCCCGCCGCCAGAGGAGCCTCCACCGCGAGGGGCCCCCGCCGCCAGAGGAGCCTCCACCGCGAGGGGCCCCCGCCGCCAGAGGAGCCTCCACCGCGAGGGGCCCCCGCCGCCAGAGGAGCCTCCACCGCGAGGGGCCCCCGCCGCCAGAGGAGCCTCCACCGCGAGGGGCCCCCGCCGCCAGAGGAGCCTCCACCGCGAGGGGCCCCCGCCGCCAGAGGAGCCTCCACCGCGAGGGGCCCCCGCCAGAGGAGCCTCCACCGCGAGGGGCCCCCGCCGCCAGGAGCCTCCACCGCGAGGGGCCCCCGCCGCCAGGAGCCTCCACGGCGAGGGGCCCCGCCAGAGGAGCCTCCACCGCGAGGGGCCCCCGCCACGAGGAGCCTCCACCGCGAGGGGCCCCCGCCGCCAGAGGAGCCTCCACCGCGAGGGGCCCCCGCCGCCAGGAGCCTCCACCGCGAGGGGCCCCCGCCGCCAGGAGCCTCCACGGCGAGGGGCCCCGCCAGAGGAGCCTCCACCGCGAGGGGCCCCCGCCACGAGGAGCCTCCACCGCGAGGGGCCCCCGCCTCCAGGAGCCTCCACCGCGAGGGGCCCTCGCCGCCAGGAGCCTCCACCGCGAGGGACCCCGCCAGAGGAGCCTCCACCGCGAGGGGCCCCCGCCGCCAGGAGCCTCCACCGCGAGGGGCCCCCGCCGCCAGGAGCCTCCACCGCAAGGGGCCCCCGCCGCCAGGAGCCTCCACCGTGAGGGACCCCGCCAGAGGAGCCTCCACCGCGAGGGGCCCCCGCCGCCAGGAGCCTCCACCGCGAGGGGCCCCCGCCGCCAGGAGCCTCCACCGCGAGGGACCCCGCCAGAGGAGCCTCCACCGCGAGGGGCCCCCGCCTCCAGGAGCCTCCACCGCGAGGGGCCCCCGCCGCCAGGAGCCTCCACCGCGAGGGGCCCCCGCCTCCAGGAGCCTCCACCGCGAGGGGCCCTCACCGCCAGGAGCCTCCACCGCGAGGGGCCCCCGCCACGAGGAGCCTCCACCGCGAGGGGCCCCCGCCGCCAGGAGCCTCCACCGCGAGGGGCCCTCGCCGCCAGGAGCCTCCACCGCGAGGGGCCCCGCCAGAGGAGCCGTGTACGGCAGCGCAAGAGCAGACCCCGCTCGCCGCAGCGGGAGAAAAGCCCTCACATGAGCGAAGACCCAGCACGGACAAAATTAAATAAACAAATAATTTGAAAAGATCACTACCAGTGAGTATCTATCAATCTAAACGACAGCATTACAAGCGACAAACCTAGGATGCGATGGGAACTGAGGAAGTCATGCGCCTGCGCTCAGGAGTCTGTGTTCTTCACCTGAGGAGTAAAGTGTGAGATCGTCGCACAAGTTTCCAGGGTCTCGTGAGCTTCATAAAACAGAGCAGTGAGCTCTTACCCGGATTCAAACGACAATACGAGAAACAAGAGAGGACGAACAGGGAACAGAGAAGAAATGTAACCTGTTCAACATGGAGCCCCTTCGGCAAGACAGGGCGGCCTGTGTCACATGGACACACTCAGGAGAACGTGAAAGGAAAGGGGAAGGCCGGGAAGGGGAGGGGAGAAAAAGGAATGTCGGGAGGGAGAGAGAGAGAAGGAAGCAGACGCGGCCAGCTACACCCCACAAAGAAAACCAGCACAGAAAGGATCGCTGCAGAGTGAGGGCCATGGTTTAGCACACGCACACGCGCAGAGCTTAAAATTAATAAGTAACCGAAATTAACAAGTCAAATCGTGATGAAAGTGCCAGAAACCACAGAATACACACCCAGGAGTCTTGAAACAAAAGCTGGGAAGACAAGGATTGAATAAGGATTAGATGAAGGCAGGAAGAAGCCTTTTATGTTCAGGCTGGGACGTGACCGAAGTGGCCATCACCAACCCCCTCGCGACCAGCCCTTCCCAACAGCACCAGTCAGGGTTCTTTGCTGGGAAGCAAGGCTCCACCGGCCTCCCAGCTTCTGCACGTCTTAAAGCAGGAGGACTGACTGTCCTGCGTCCTGAACTGCCTTTTCAAGGAGGTCTGGACAGTGACTGCTTTGAAGATAAACCATTTCCCTCCACAAAAAAGCCTGCTTACCGCCCATCACAAAAGACTCAGGTTCCCTAAGCTCGGGGTTCCCTTCCTGCATGCACGGATCTCTCCCTCTGTCTTCACGTCGCCCTGTGAAAACAGGGGGTCCGGAAGGACAGCAGGGGCAGGCGACACCCTGGAGGTCATGAAGCCTCCTGCCTCTGACCTGAGACTCTTAAGTCTTCTGCCAGCTCTCAGGAAACCCGCCAACTAACTTGTCAGCTTGCAGGGAGCTAAAATCTCAGACCCCTCCCCGGTCTTGACAGCAATAAGCAGTTCATAAACATGACCCCCTAAGTATCCCATCACCCTGTAGGAGAGCACCCCCGTTACTTCCATTTCATAGATACAGTCACTGAACAAATAGTTATCACGTGCCAGGTATGTGTCTGGCCCTGTTCTAGACGCTCAGAACAGAGCTGTGAAAATACCCAGGAAGTCCGTAACTCCACAGAGCTCAGTCCACTAGTGATGACGAGATTAAATACAGAGAACCACAGGCCCTGGCCTGCCTCGACGGAGCAGCGCCCGTAAGTGGTGGAGAGAGGCTGCCTGGGCGGCAGCGCGCCCCGGGCCCGCACACTCCTGCCCGCTGCATCGCTGACCCCGCGCTGTGGTGGAAGGGGGCCCAGCCTCTGGGTTTCCTCAGCAGTGTGCTCAGAATCGCCTGGCCCGACACCCCACTGAACGGACAGCACTCCCGCAAGAAACCCCTGACGGTGGGTCTGGGCAGCAAAATGGCTGCAGTAGGACGAAAGAAACGAGAGAGCATCCAGGAATACTAGGGTCGTCTCTGAAGGCCTCTGAGTGACCTATAGCCCCTGAGAGGACAAATGGGCATCGCTGATGATCACTGCCGTGAACTGAGACCCAGGACGTGTGTCCATCACGACACTTCTGACAATTCCACCTTTACAGGACATTACGTGTTATGAGATACACCGTGTCCCCCACAAAAATTGATATGTCGAAGCCCCAGCCGTCCACGAGACGAGGGGACAAGGGAGCCCTGGGCATGGGACCAGCCTAGCAGCCTCAAGCTCAGACTTCTCCCCTCAGGAACTGAAGGGAGAAGGGCAAGACCACAGCGGACAGGGCGGAAGAACAACTCAAGTGGCAGACAGACTCAAGATGCTGTCCAGACCGTGGACTTAAAACAGATACCTTCCCAATGCGGTAGCGACACCAAAGAACAGACGGTGTATATGACAGAAAAACAAAGCTCCCAAGCCCCACGGGAGGCAGGAAAATGTTAAAAAATAAAAATAAGAAGGCAGAGTTATATCCAAACTCACTTGCTATGCTGGTCCTTATGAATGAATTTAACCCCCTCCATTAAAGGTAAAGTCTCTTAGATTACGGGGAAAAAAGTAAGATACCACCTTTCAAAATAACCCGATCTGGTGTGTATACAGCAGATAAAAACAAAAGACAGAGGGAGTAGCAACCTTAATACAAGACGATGTCGGTCTCAGGCAGAAGCATTAAGGAGAACAATGGTCACAGTGTAACAGTCATGAGTCTCTATGCATCAAATATCACTGAATTGATAGAATTCAGAATAAGAAGGCCAGAAAGAACAAGAGGCAAAAGTTCTACGACTTGCGTGGAAAACAGTCCCACAAAACCTAAAAGCACTGAAAGAGCAACCCTCTCGTCTGACATTCTCGGAAGGAAAAAATCAGCTTGAAGCACGGAGGATGGAGTTATATGCTTGATGCAGGTCACGGGTTTGCATCAGACTGTCGTCACATACATCTTCCTGTTAAGCATTAATTAATGCTTCCTTTTAAGCATTAATTCTTCCTTTTCTTTTTAAAAGGAAGAAAATGCTTCCTTTTAAGCATCTGTGGGGTCGCACAGAGTCAGACACAACTGAAGCGACTTAGCAGCAGCAGCAGCAAGCATTCATTATAATTAATGAATCATTATAATTAATGATTTTTATAATCATCCATTTTAAAAAGTTGATGATATATCAGAACACAAAAGTTCCTAACAAATGTAAGCAGCACAAAGCCACCGTCTCGATTTCCAAAGCAATAAAATTCATAACCAATATTAAATTTAAAATGCTAGAACTTTTTAAATACTGCACTAAGTAATACATAGACAAAAAGAAAGCCAAATTTGTAATTATTGGTTATTAAAAAAAAACTACTACTTATCAATACTTAGGAAATAAAAGTAGATATAGTCCAAAGAAAATGTATTACTTTACCAACAAAGATTCGTCTAGTCAAAGTCATGGTTTTTCTAGTAGTCATGAATGGATGTGAGAGTTGGACTATAAAGAAAGTTGAGCGCCAAAGAATTGATGCTTTTGAACTGTGGTGTTGGAGAAGACTCTTGAGAGTCCCTTGGACAGCAAGGAGTTCCAACCAGTCCATCCTAAAAGAAATCAGTCCTGAATATTCATTGGAAAGACTGATGCTGAAGCTGAAGGGCCAATACTTTGGCCACCTGATGCGAAGAACCAACTCACTAGAAAAGACCCTGATGCTGGGAAAGACTGAAGGTGGGAGAAGGGGACAATGGAGGATGAGATGGCTGGATGGCATCACCAGTGTGATGGACATGAGTCTGAGCAAGCTCTGAGAGTTGGTGATGGACAGGGAGGCCTGGCGTGCTGCAGTCCATGGGGTCACAAAGAGTTGGATATGACTAAGCGACCGAACTGAACTGAACTTCTTCTCTGAGTAAAAAAAGAAAAGTTAAAATGAATTTCATAACAAAAGAAATGGCTCAACTAAACGTGTGCAAGCTAGGGAGCAAAACAGGCACAGTCTGTATTATATGTCGCTTGATGAAATAGGAATGGACAATAAACTGGATGAAAAAGATATACATACAAACAAAGATGGTATAGTGCCAAAGAGCCAGTAAAGGAATGGTAAGTTTAAGGTGACTGGAACATCACCAGCCCTTAAAAAGACTCAGCCAATTTAAGGAGCTTGAGAATAAAAAAAAGCGTGTTTCCTGGGCTGGACAGAACTAAAGCAAAGTATCGTAGAACTCAAAGAGACTTGCCATCTTGGCCTGGCGGACCATCTGTCCGCTCCACGGCCCCGCGGACCCTCCCAAGGGAATCGGCACAGGTAGACATGGAGGGCGGCCCAGCACCCTCGGGCCCACGAGGTTCCAAGCCAGCAGGTCCATCACTCCTCGGTGCGACCCGCCCAGCACACTCCCACCCAGGCACTCAGACCTCAGGGAGTCGGACAAATCTGCTGCGTTTCCACACACACAAGGGCAGGCACGCGCCCTTCACATGGCCACAAGTAAAGCACCCAGAGTCTCTGTTAATAACAGCAGTTAGGGTGAGTTTATATCCAACACTTACATGGCCCCTGAAGCATATTCTAAACCCCACATACTCATTCACTCACACACACAGCGTGTACCATGCCCAGCCAATAAGACAGCAGTGCTTCTACACCGACCTTACAGATGAGGAAACAGAGGCAGTGTCTGAACACACATATGCCTATGTTCCCCCACGAACAAGGATGCTCTGATGCCAAAGCACGCCACTGGAAACACATTCCAAGTACACAAGATAATCTCCACGGCGACCAGCACAGAAGCAGGGCTGCCGCGAGCAGAGCAGAGCAGTTTGAAAACCTCAGCATCCTTCCATCGAGTCGCTACTTTGTCCAACAGACAGCTCTATTCTCTATGTGGAACATAACAATGAATAAAAGTGCTACCTGCTGTCCAGAAGACCACCATTTAGTCCAAGAGATGAGAAGTAAGTGCCAAACACCACAGGACACATAGAAAAACGTCAAGACTACAAAACACAGCAGAAATATCATAATTCCAAGTTAAGTCTAAGATAACTCCTTTCTTTAAAAAAAGGCAATTGGTATTCACAATAAAAAATTCTAAAGTATCTTTAAAACTTGATTGAAGAAGTTGCAGTATCAATCCATAAGTGTTTGAAAGGGTTATGCCAAAAAAGAAAAAAAAATCATTTTAAGTTTCTCTATTTTGAAATTTGGATTGACTGCCGAAGTCAATAAGATCAATAGAATTCTCACTTAAAAGCAGAAATGAAATTTCAGATGCTACACCCATTGGATCATACTAGAGATGAAACAGACCCAACATGGGAACAGGCAATTTCCTGACAAGGGCCAGCTACGAAGCACGGGCTCTCCACAGGGAGGCTGAGCAAGTAATTCTCGGTCTGTGGCCGGAGCGGCACCACCTGGGCGTGTGAGGACCACCGGGGATACAGGACGGAACCAACGGCGGCCTGAGAACAGGCCAAGATGCCCAGCAGCACTGGCAGAGACGCCAGAGGCTGGGCAACGTCACAGCATGTTTCACAACAGCCCGGGCCCGCTCTCGGGGAAAGAAAAGAATAGGAGCGTCAGCGTCTCACCTCACAGAGCCCAGACCAAATCAAAGACCCCTGGAGCTTCCTGGAGAGACCCTAAGGCTGCAAGATAGGAACATACCAGGGCCACTCTGTATTCTCAGCTGTCCTCTAGACAGAGGCGGCTCTACTGTCATAATCACAGATGTGATCATCAGTCAGGATCTTTTTTGTCACTGAATTTACCAAAGGAAAAAAAAAGGGGGTGGGGGGGGTGCATGGGGAGGGGTATTACCAAACACACAAATGGTTTGCAAAATAGAGTTTAGGAGCTAAAAGCTAATATAAAGGTTGCATTTTTCCTTTCCTTTTTTCTCATTGTCTTAAGAACAGGACACTGTGTGAGATCCAGCTGGAGGGCCGCCCACAGCTCCGCCCCACCCCGTGAGGAGCGTGTTCCTTTGTGGGACGAGTTGAGACAGAAGCACAGGCCAATTAAACACACACGGAGAAGGACGCCACTCAGGAATCAATGACAGCTAACGTGGACAAGTCCTCCCAGTCAGCCCAAAGAATTTTTCTGCGAGTTTCCAAAATATTTGAGCAACGAAAAGATTTCTTTCTCTGATGTTTTGAAGGCATGAAACCAGCTGGAGACTCCAAGATGCCTCCTTCACGAGGCATTTCCTCTCCAAGTCCTCTGTAACAATAGTATAGAAGTCAGAACTGTGAAGTTCCACTTTTAAAAGGATTTACAAAGAGGTTCACAGGAACAAGGAAGGCAACACTTCTCACATCTCAATTCCAACCCTCCCCTCTCTTCAAACTATGTCTTCCTGTCGATAACTGGCATCTCTATTTACCCAATCAATCAAGACACACACTCAGAAGTCACCCCTGCTGTCCCTCCCACTCCCCAAATCCAATCTGTCAGCAAGTCCTACCAGTTCAACTTCAAAACATCCCAGAGACCAACCTACTCTTTCCATTGTCCCACAACACTCCCAATTACACCACTACCACCTCCAGGCTGGACCATCCCATGACCACCTCCTGCCTGGACCACCCCACCATCACCCCTGACCTGGACCATCCCATGACCACCTCCTGCCTGGACCACCCCACCATCACCCCTGACCTGGACCATCCCATGACCACCTCCTGCCTGGACCACCCCACCATCACCCCTGACCTGGACCACCGCACCATCACCTCTGGGCTGGACCACCCCACCATCACCTCCTGCCTGGACCACCGCACCATCACCCCTGACCTGGACCACTCCACCAGCCTCCTAACTCGTTCAGTTCAGTTCAGTTGCTCAGTCATGACCGACTCTCTGTGACCCCATGAACTGCAGCACGCCAGGCCTCCATCACCAACTCCTGGAGTCCACCCAAACCCATGTCCATCGAGTCGGTGATGCCATCCAGACATCTAATCCTCCATTGTCTCCTTCTCCTCCTGCCCCCAATCTTTCCCAGCATCAAGGTCTTCTGAAATGAGTCAGTTCTTCGCATGAGGTGGCCAAAGTACTGGAGTTTCAGCTTCAACCTCAGTCCTTCAAATGAACACCCAGGACTGATTTCCTTTAGGATGATCTCCTAACTCGTACCTTCCCCCTTTCTTGAACCCTAATATCCATGCTGCAAAAGTGATGTTCTTCAACTATGAAGACTTCTCTGCTGAAAACCGTTCAACAATCGGCACTCTGGACAAAACCCCGCCTTGCTGTCAGGGTCAGGAGGCCCTTGCCCTCCAGTTGGCCGCCTCCTGTCACCCCTCCTCCTCACTGTGCCCCTGGCCTCTCTCTGCTCCTAGGCCATTTGAACTCGGCTTGTTGTCACCATGAGGCCTGTCAAGACGAGCCCCAGCATCTTCAGATTTCAGCACAAACCTCACCTTCAGAGCGGCCTTCCCTGACCGGAACCTACACCGCATCTTCTCCTGCTGGCCCGGAGCACAGGACTTCTCAAACTACCTCTGATGAAAGGAGCCCTCTTTTTTTCTTTTTCATTTTCAATCTATCACAGAACTGATCTAAAATACAGTAAAATGATTTTCTTTAAAGATAGAGTCAACAAAGACACAGAGAACATGTGCTTGAGATTTTAGTTAACAGCGGTGATGGTCTAAACCCTCTCTATCACAGCCCTGAGCCTCAGCCCTGCACTCCTCCCGCTGAGCCGGGAGCCTGGGCCCGGGCACTGCCTCCGCGGCCACCGGGCGACCCCGGCCACTGCCGACGTCCGCTGCCAGCTGCTGCGCTGGGCTCTGGAGCGCAGCGGCAGACGGGCGCAGGGCCCCGCCCTCTCAGAGCCGTCTGCTCCAGGGAGGCCCCGCAGGCTGGGTCCTCATCAAGAGCACAGGGCAGAACCCGGATCTGAACTCCGGGGTGACTCCATGGCGTCTCCCGGGTTCCGAGCGACGCTCATCACTTCTCAGGGCGGCGGGGAAGGACCCATCCCAGCAGGGGAGGAGACGCCGCAGAACAGCCTTAAGGTTTCAAGTGGGTCAAGAGTGACGATAACCTCCTGCAGGACACGCTGCCTGCCGGAGCGGCGGACCAACAGATCTGGACCGGGGCAGCCCAGGCCACACACAGCACCATCTGCTCCTGAAAATAGCGCCCTCGTGTGACCACATGCTCCTTATACTTCACAGCAGTCAAATATTTTGATCAAAGGCACCACTTCTAAATGTGTGTCCATTTGGATATCAACTTGGTGGATCCAACCACGTGGAAGAACTCAACGACACCCTTACCCAGTGTCTGGAGCCAACAGCAACGGTCCCGTAACAGCCATTGCACTCCTCGGCTAAACCGCCAACACTTGCCCTGTCTCCCCCGCAGGCATCAGTCCACCCGACATGCGGGTTCCTTCACCACTCCCCAGACCAGTAATAGAGACACTCAGGATGTCTCCCAGGACAGAATCAATGTCTCAGCAGAAAACCCCAGCTGCCACCCTCGGGACAGTCTTAAAGAAATGGGGCCAAGATGATGCTAATACATGTTAAACATAGAACTCAGCTTCCTAAGATCTCATCAGCTTGCGATAAAAAATGAAGCCCCACACTCTCTACCAACAGGTCTGGACCAGCATCCTGAGGGCGGGGGCATCTCCACTTTCTCTCCACGCCTGTCTGTCCCGCTCCCTCCCGCAAGCTCCCCACACCATCACCATTCCCATTTCACAGATGAGAAAACAGCAAACTAGGGATGTTTAGTAAATGTCTGTCAAAGAACGAATTGATGAACACACATTTGCTAAAATTTTATTGTGTTAAATACAGCACTTCTTTCTTAGCAATGATTCTCAAATTTGGCTAGGCTTCAAGTCACCAAAGCTGCCATGATCGAAGCCAGCAGGTGGTTCTCAAACAGCCAAAGTGGCCCTGGAAATAAGTGACCTTTACCACGTGAAAACCAAGTGTGCACATGGACAAAAACACGCAGGGAAAGCAGGATCATGCCAGCTGCTCATTTTCAAGATTTGCTGGGACTGCCGTGATGTTTTACTGTACAATGATACTAAAGTATTAATTGTGCGGCAATTCAAAAATCACTTGTTTATGTTACCGCAATGGAGGACTGGGCCTATCCCTTAAAAATAGCAAAGGCACCAATTAATGAAACCTGGCATAAGTCTCCCTATTTAGCTTAGCTGATTCCTAAAATAAGGCCAAGGGCACTGTTTAAAGATTTCCACTGAAGCATCAGAATATGTGAAACAACCTGGATGATCGCAACAAGCCCCTGCAGTTACTGTACAGAAACAACGAGTCAGCCGGCTCTCCTGCAGTAAATTAACCCGGCTGGGAGAACTCAGCCCTGTTCCTGTGTCCCCTGCAGGCACCTTCAAGCATTTGCGCTAATACACACTGGAGACCATTGTTTAGCTGTGTTTACTAATTTCAAGAAAAAAAAGAATCCATTCTATCAAGCAAGGGCTGAAAACCACACAACCGCCTACACAGACTCACTTATCAAGATCTGAGTAATCACGGCGAAGGACTGAAGTTACTGGTAGATACACACTAACACCCTCCCGCTGCTGGGGTTCTGACCCAAATGGGCACCAAGGAGAAGTCTCGAGTATTTGCCTCATTTTAGAAATAAATGCATGCAAGGATATACATTTATACATAATGTCACATATGTGATAAATTTGATACTTTTAACTGAAGTCTACTGTTAAACATTAACGTTACTCTATGTTTAAAAACAACAAATGTTTTAAAAGCTTTGCCAGATCATTAAAATACCCCCAACAATCCCTTCTCTTCGGGCAACCACTCTTTAGATATCAGGTCTGCTCTATTGATTTTGCAATGGCATCATTTAGGACCTGAGACACTCTTCGTTCAAAGTCAAGTTCATAAAATAAACAGACGAAAGGACTGGGTTCACCAGTCCTTTCTCTGCTGGGGCAGAGATGACATGCCTCCAGCCGGTCAGCTGACTCAGGCCAAGTAGGGCCTTTCCCCACCTTCAGATTCTGCTTCAGCTCCGTTCTGCCAGTCTGGGCAGACGTCAGTGACCAGCAGGACCAACACCACGCTGGGGAAAGACGCTCCAGTCCTTTGCTCCTCAACAAGCATTCTCGGTTCTCTGGACGTGATTTACCTGTGGCCCCATTAGTCACAGTCACAAGCTTGACTCATCCCAGGAGACCTAAGCTCCTCCTTGGAAAGCGACCAAGCTCTAGACAAAATATGAAATGGGAGCACCAGGGTGCCTCATGGTGTCCCGTGGGGAAAACATTGCACCGGCCGGCCAGCCTGCACGGAACACTGAGGTTTACAATGAAGTGAAGACGCTGCGCCTAAGATGACGCCTCAGGTGAAACAGTGAAGGATAACAGCCTGGCTGGGCGCGATCGGCATGCCATTCTTTCATTGTAAGAGATCCTTCAAAACGGGACCCGCATTATGAGGAAACAGTGACGGTTTTCAAGCTGAAACTGCTTTATTCAAAGGGAGAGTTACTTTTAAATGTTTTGAATACCGTCAATTACTGAAGAGCAGAAAATGACAGATTTAAACCAGCACTCTTGCCTGAGAATCAAAGAATTCAATTCCTGCTGAAACAGTGAGATGACACGCAGGGGTCGGCTCCACAGAAGCAGAGAGGGGGCTCTCCAGGCTCCCGCAGAGCCGTCAGCGCCTTGAGGACATGACCAGCGCCCCCCGGCCCACAACATGGACAAATTAACTGCCCACACCCCAGGCGCCCCGCCGCCCGCAGAAGCAAGGTGCGCGTCCCCACAGAGGAGGGCGGTGTAGAGTCGGAGCTGGGGGCACAGGCCCTCCTGCACAGAATGGGAAAATGGGACTGATTATTTTACTGAACCTCAGAACTCTCTCCTCAGCCACAGTGTCCAGTTTACCCAAAACTCGTCAGTGGTCAGTCAAAATAAACTTTAGCTTCTCCACAGTTAATACTGTACTTCAAAATCCAAGGGCAAAACTGCATATAAAAACAGTATCAAGAGGCTCTTTTAGGGCCTTGCTGGTAGCTCAGTGGGTAGATTCCGCCTGCCAGTGCAGGAGACACGGGCTCAATCCCTGGTCCGGGACGATCCCACATGCCTCAGAGCAACAAAGCCCATGGGCCACAACTACTGAGTCTGTGCTCTAGCGCCGGGAGACACAAGTACGGAGCTCAAGAGCAGCGCTCTGGAAGCTTGGGAACCCAAACCCTAAAATCAACCCCCGAACCCTAACCACCTAACCCTGATCGTAACCCTAACCCTAACGACCTAACCCTAACCCTAACGACCTAACCCTAACCCTAAACCATAACCATGACCCTAAATCTAACTTTAACCCTAACCCCCTAACCCTAACCACCTGACCCTGACCCTGACCCTAACGTGCTAACCCTAACCCTAATCCTAACCCTAAACCCTAACACTAACCCTGACCCCCTAAACCTAATCCTAACCCTAACCCACAACGCTAACCCTAACTCCCAATCCTAACCATAACCCGCAACCCTAACCCTAACCCCCAACCCTAACCCTAACCCCCTAATCCTAACCCCCAACCCTAACCCTAACCCGCAACCCTAACCCTAACCCCCAGCCCTAACCCTAGAGCCTGTGCTCTGCAACAAGAAAAGCCACGGCAGAAAGAAGCAGGCAGTCCGCAACAAGGAGCAGCCCCCACTGACTACAACCAGAGAAAGCCTGCGTGCAGCAATGCGGACCCAGCCCAGACAGAGGTAAACAAATCTAATTACTTTGTGGGGAAAAAAGACTCTTTCCATCCCTCCAGCTGCTTCACTGAAACATCGGGAAGTGGACGGTCACAGAATCAGCTCATCCTGGAGCTCGCCACTGCCCTCCTCTGACGCGGCCGGGTTCATCGCGGAAGCAGGAACGGCAGTAGGAGGCTTCGTTCTCTGCAGCAGTGGGACGCATCGCAGGCAATTCTAGCTCTAAAGGGTCCAACAAGCAGCTACTGCCTCACCTTTGGCGTCTGTGTTCTCCACGAGCTGCTGCGAGCTGTCACCAGGAGCCAGCCTCGGTTCCCAAGGAGCTTACCATGCGGTTGACAGCCAGTGACCTCGCACGCCGCGGAGGCTCAGAGACAGACGCAGGCGCGTCCTGCAAGGAGGGGCCGGGAAGCTGGCCTCCAGGACCAACACAGGCGCTCCGTCAGGACGGATGATGGACAGCGATGAGCAGACACCCCCGGGAAGCGACAACGTCCACTACGCCCTGCCACCACGCCCGTGATGCCCGATGGCGAGAGGGGCCATCGGCCTGGCTGCTGGACAGATGGCACGGAGGGGACGTGGGGCCCTGCAGACATGGCCCGCGCTCACTGCAGGCTCTGGGCCTCTACACGCTGCTCCTGGCTCAGAGGTTTGCTCCTACCTTCCACCTTCATTCCCGTCCCCCTTCTTTTCTCTCTTTCTTCACCCCAGGAAGACTGTGTGGCCACCATGATGTACTTTCATGGCCAAGCGCTGACCCTTTATTCCCGACTTGCAGCTGGACCAGGCCCCGCTCACTGCTAACACTGCTGGGGACACCTTTGTGCCGTTTGTTTGCAGCACCTTTTCGGGCACTGATTCCTGGCCGGGAGACCACCTTGGAAGGGACAGCACCCAAAATCCCAAAGGCAAACCCTGACCCAGCTGTGCGGTGGATTTGACACGAGAACAGAACTTTTGGATAGCACAGGACTTAGAGACGTCACTCCAGGCTTGGGTCTGAAATGGGTCAGGCCGACTCCATCCCAACTAATACCCCTCTGGGCCATACACTCTGGGACTGGGGAAAGTTTGGACAACAGGAATTAAAAAGGAAAAAAAACTCATTAGGTTATATAATCAGCTTTGGCCACAAGATGAGTTAGGAAGCCAAGAAAAGTGGCCACTAAACGGGCCCCTGAGTTATGATCCTAGGTTGCAGTTAGATTTATATTACAGAAGGAAATTAAAAACGGACTGGCGTACCGTATGTTCAACTTCCCGTGGCCATGCTTCCAGGCAACGAGACCCAAAAGGAAGGCAGGGCATGAGTAGCCCGGAGGGATGACTCCAGGAAGGATGCAGAGGACATGCTGACTGGGCCCTGGGGTCACCAGCACCCTGGGCCCCCGAGGCAAAAAGGCCCACCGTGGAATCACCAGGGAAAGTGTACTGACGTGGAACCGCGTCACTAGACGGGATCTATCTAACAGAGGGCGTGAAGACACTAACAGTGAAACCGTCGGCTGTGGAGAGGTGAAAGAGGTCCAGCGGGGACAGGGCGACGACCTTGCAGCCTTCCTGGGGGCCCAGAGGAGGCTCCCAGGAAGCAGGACAACGCGGAGCCCGCCCCCAACCCTGAGGGACAGGCGCTTTAGGCCGTGCGTTTCCCAGCCCAGTCTGCTGGTCCCCACACTGACCTCCCTCAGGCACGATACTCAGCAAGCGACAGCTGGCCCTCAGGTGCCAACAAATGTCTGCTTCAATTGGTTTATTCAGTCTCCACTCATAGGGATTTGGCAAAAGGGCTGGAGGCACCCAGAGAGCTCTGCAAAAGGCCCAGATGATGGCACGGCTCTGTCCACTCAGAGACTGCCAAGGGGGAAGCCCGCTTCTCCAGGCCCATCTGGCTCTGTTGGACCACTAGGCTCATGGCTACCCAGACTGGGCCCGTGTTCTGGGGTGGGCAAATGGGGCGCTGGGGGGAGGATCGCGCAAAGACCCAGGGCGCTGGTGGAGGGAATGCCCAGGTGCCAGAGTGATGGGGGCCCTCGGCCACTGATGGTTCTGCCATCAGAGGCGCACAGGGCCTGAGGCGGACAGTGAGTCTGCCTGGAGACGCTCTCTATGTAACCGGCGTCGAGCCTCGCGCGGTCACTAACGTGGCCACCAGCTGACAGAATTTCTTACAGACACTGGCGCAACCTTCCCGGCCTTAACCCCAACGACTGGAAGTCTTAGCAACCGTAAGGAGTGTGTGATGGGGTGTCGGGGAGAGGCGGGGACACGCTTTCCTGCAGCCCCTTTTGTGTGAAGTTAATGGCCAGCTGTTTCCACATTCCTTTTTGTGTGTGTCTGACCGCCCCATCCGCTTAATGGGAAGAGGCTTATTAACTAAGTGAGGGCCACTCTGTTTCTCAAGGAGCAAGGAAACCACCCTCATCACCACGGATTCTAACAGAAAGTGGAAAGGAACAGATGAAATCTGGAGCTAAAACAGAAGACTTCATAGACCCTGGAGTGTGGGCTGTCAACGTCCCAGACTTGGCCAAAGATATCCAGCTGGTGATTATTAAGTTTAAAAGGGCCACAGAGTGTCCAAATCTAAGGCACGTATTTCTTAAACCCAGGGAGGATCTCAAGAGTGTTTATGAATAACCAAAATAGGAGGCCACTGCCCTGACTAACCATGGCTGATAGGAATTTGAGAGGAGGAGGGGAGGCCTTCCTAAGGTAAAGGAAGGAGAGTTTGTTACTATGTTACCATTCCAGCACAGGTAAACAGGGGTATCAGGCATTCAGCATCCTTGAGGTGGTCACCCAATTCTGTGAGGGAAAAAAACATTCTGGCCTTAAGGGAACAAAGTCATCCTAGGAGAAACTTGCCTTTCTGTGTCTTTGAGATGCAAATATTCCACTTGGTCTTCTCCAGGAACCCATCATCTCTTTAAAACGCAAATTCTGAAGATGAGGTAGAGTGATCTAGAAGTTGACTGGTCGAGGACAAACAGAAATCCTGTGTCTTTTTCCTTAAAAGGGGTTTAGCCATCTAGACAGGTGACCTTGATATGTTCCATCTACTGCAAACCCAGTGTGAACCAACCTGCTTTCTAACTGACAGATTTGACACTGTTGTCGCCGATTTCTGGCAGAAATTCTGGAATGGGAGTGATGAGGTCTCTGTGTGTGAATCTATCTGTATGCCTGTCGTAGGTGCACAGCATTGCCGAAAGCACTGTGTAAATGAAAGAGCTGTATTTAACTGGCTTAAAGGAAATTAAGCGCTTATATAAACATTTAGAAATATAAAAAAAGCCAGTCTGAGCAAATTTCAGGTTCATGTGATCTGAGGAAATATTCGATATTAAACCAAGGTCTGGTGTTGAAGGTGAGCTCTCTTGTAACTTGGTTAAGGAATCAGCATTGTCTCACAGTGACTTGCAATCTCCTTTGACTAAATGTTTTGAAACTTTTTGACAAACTTCCCAGATACAAAAGTTAAATCCTCTTGACTTTCAGCTGCCTTTGGGATGCTTTACAGGGCCCCCGAGGCATCTCAGAGAGAAATATTTAACTAGTATTATTCGGAAAGTTAAATAACCTGGAGAGCATTATCACATGGGTGGTAAACCCCTTAGAATGCACTCTGTGGACGGATGCTATTACTGCAGACATTAAAAGTCACACAGTTTCTGAACTTTGGCTAAATATGTCCTGGCACAATGCTACAGTTCAAGCTCTTATCATAAAATGTCTGTAGCAGCAACTCGGTCAGGTTCCTTTGTCAGAAACACCGCAATCAGGGGTTTAAGCTGCCTTCTCGAGTCTTCTGTTATGGATGGTTATTGTGCTCTGATGCTGCCACAAAGGGCCCCATCAAGGACGTTCAGAGGAAGGTTGTAGAAGCAGTTACAAGAGCCCCACATCCCAACGACGGCCGTGTGAGGACTCAGCCCGAGCCGCCTTAAGACAGGGAGCCGTCCTGCCCCGGGGCCGCGAGGCCAGGCATCCAGGACTTTCAGTCGCTCACAGGCAGGCTCGACGCCCCTTCCACCCTGAAGCAGCTACAGAAGGTGGGCCTGCCCCCCTCTGCCTTCCCTAAGAATATGGGAGCAAAGCCTCTGGGGGGACTAAGACAGGAGGCAACCAGGGCGCGGGCAGCGCACAGCCTGTGAGGAATGAGACAGTCACTGAGGAGGATACGCATCACGGTTAGACCCGACTCGGCCCACGAGGGCCGAAGGTTCAGCTTCCACTGGACCTCGGGCCTCATCTCACACTCACTGTAACACACTAGCATCTCGGCGATACACCCACAGGTACCAGGACAGTTCTGAGGCCGACCACAAAAGGTCAAAGACTGGGTGGTGGTCTAATTCCTGGAAAACCACCCCCTTCTGCAAAACAGCTGGAAGACTCCTCCCACTTGTCAGTCTGTGAAGTCACCCTATAAATGCCAGCCAGCCCGCTGGACATCAGGGCCTCTCGGCTTCCACGACAGCCACGCTCAGTCTGTGGAGTGTGCTTCCCCCTAAACAAACCCGCATTTCCACTCAGTTCTTGGGCAGAGCCTCCCTGCTTGCCTGCTTGTATCCCTCAGGAGCCTCCTATATTCATACATCTGCCTCCTGCCGATCACTTTGCGTCTCGCTGAATTCCTTCTGTGCTGAGACACAAAGAACCTGAGCTTCAGGCAGTCCTGACCCAGGCGTGGGATTTTAACTAAAAGACAGCCGGTTCCACTCCCATCTGAGGTGTGATGGGATTCAGGTCCCATCTGAAATGTGTGGTTTCAAAAGCATTCAACTTGCAATTGTTATGAAAAGCACAAAACGCTTTTTCTCTTATTTTATATTGTGTTTATCTAAAGAAAATAATCAGGAAGGGGAAAAAGAGCAAGTGTAGAATGAAAACCTGACATTACAAACCATGGGGGTTTTATTTCTTTCTCAATTTAACTTACACTTTTTATTAGTTTCTCTGGCTTTTTAATGTTTTTTGTTGTGGTAAAGTCACATAATATAAAACAGAGTATTTAACCATATTTAACTGCAGTTGACCGGCACTAAGTGCATTAACCCCGTCTATCGCCAGTAAAAGGCACGCTTTTACACACTGCTGTCCTCACAGTTCTCTCTCCATTCCCGGTTATCTTACCGGACAGCTAATCCCATTGTCCTGGCTTCTGCAGAGGAGGAAGCTGCCCCTGGGACAGGCTGCCTCTGGTTCCAGGCACACTTCCTGTGTGGGGCAGGGGCCGAGCGCGGCCACAATGGGGGCGATGCAGGGGCAGGGGGTTGGGGGGCGGTGCAGGGGGCGGGGGGGTCGGTGCAGGGGCGGGGGGGTGGTGCAGGGGGAGGGTCCCGCTCAGCCAGATCGCCCCGCACGTGCGTGCTTCCTGGACCCCGCCTGTGACCGGCCCCCTCGCTAGGCTGGGCCTCAGGAAGGAAACAGGCGGCCCTCACCATCGGCGCCCCAGCACCCGCGCTGCCCGCCACAAAGGTGGCCGCTGCAGGAACCGCAGAGGCCCACGGCCACGGGACCTAAGGAGCTTCCCCACGGGCTCTCGCGGCCCATGTCACAGAGCCCACGGGGCCTGGAAACGCCGGTCACGGGGGGGATGCGGCCGGCCTCAGGGTGGAGACCGGGATGCCAGGACAGCCCGCATACCAAAGCCTGTCCTGAGTCCCTCAAAACTTTCAGAGGTCCTGCTGGGTACTCCTGCGCAGAGAAGAAAAGGAAAAATATGCTTATGATTATCTCGGTACAGAACCTTCCTGGTTTCAGCATAGGCGCCAAGCCTGCACTACAAAGCATGTTGAGGAAAGCTACTCAGTTCAGTTCAGTCGCTCAGTCGTGTCCAACTCTTTGCGACCCCATGCATCGCAGCACGCCAGGCCTCTCTGCCCATCACCAACTCCCGGAGTTTACTCAAACTCATGCCCATCAAGTCGGTGATGCCATCCAGCCATGTCATCCTCTGTCGTCCCCTTCTCCTCCTGCCCCCAATCCCTCCCAGCATCAGGGTCTTTTCCAATGAGTCAACTCTTAGCATGAGCTGGCCAAAGTATTGGAGTTTCAGCTTCAGTATCACTCCTTCCAATGAACACCCAGGACTGATCTCTAGGATGGACTGGTTGGATCTCCTTGCAGTCCAAGGGACTCTCAAGAGTTTTCTCCAACACCACAGTTCAAAAGCATCAATTCTTCAGCCGTCAGTTTTCTTTATAGTCCAACTCTCACATCCATACATGACCACTGGAAAAACCATAGCCTTGACCAGACGGACCTTTGTTGGCAAAGTGATGTCTCTGCTTTTTAATGTGCTATCTAGGTTGGTCATAACTTTCCTTCCAAGGAGTAAGCGTCTTTTAATTTCATGGCTGCAGTCACCATCTGCAGTGATTTTGGAGCCCAAAAAAATAAAGTCTGACACTGTTTCCACGGTTTCCCCATCTATTTCCCATGAGGTGATGGGACCAGATGCCATGATCTTAGTTTTCTGAATGTTGAGCTCTAAGCCAACTACTACTGCTTTATGCCAAATCTAACCAAGTTGGCCCACCCCTCAAACGCTGGCGCCAGCAGCATGGAGCTGGCGCTTGCTGGGCGGCCACGGCTGTCATCGTGCGCTGTGGGTGTCACAGCCACGCCCGGGGCCGTCAGGCCAGGACGCACGCCGGGCCGGTGCCCGGGCGCGCAGCAGCGCCTCACGCGTACACGCAGGACAGACTCTCCTGACAGACGACTTCCCCTTCCTTTTCTTGGCTATAATGAAAACATTATATGGACTTAAAAAAACATAATGTGTGCCGTTAAGATATGTTATCCATGAATTTCATTTTAAGATTGTAAAGGCGTCAACTATACATGAAATGGCCACATGGACCCCTGAAAGACTGGAAGCTTAGTGAAAGGGCTGTTTTTTTAAAAGGCATATAAATATTACCTGTCTTTCTCAATTCAGCACAACGCAAGTCAAGCTAGGTAGTTCCCATGCCTCAGGAAATCCTGACTTAATCTCAGCCCTGCCGTCAGTCTGGACAATGTGCGTGAGGGGAGGCACCCGCAGATCAATGCACTTTTGTGCTCTGCACATGCCGGAGTTCAATTTTTAAACTCACTGTGATTTTTGAAGCAACATACAAATAAAACGAATTTAAAACAATTTTAAAGTAGGAGGAAATGGTATTAAAACATTCACAGTGAAAATTAAAAAATACAAAACAAAACACCTTACAAAGAAACATGAAAAATAAAGTTTGGGAAACAAGCTTCTTGACTCATAAGGTCAATTCGTTATGTGATATTTTTTAAAGACACACACACACATAAAACTGTTCAAACCCAACAGACAAACATCACATCTAAAAATGCATGCTCAGTCATTCAGTTGGGCCCAGCTCTCTGCGACCCCATGGACTGTAGCCCACCAGGCTCCTCTGTCCATGGGATTCTCCAGGCCAGAACACTGGAGTGGGTAGCCTTCCCCTTCTCCCAGGGATCATCCCGACCCAGGGATTGAACACCCGCTGAGCCACCTGGAAAGCTCTACACTAAAAGTATTATAAAACTCAATTATATCTTCAGCCACTTTTGAGCAATTTTACTTCTTTACTTTATCAACTTGCTCTATCGTCACAACAAATGATTCCATTTTATACCAAGCCACCAAGTTAAATAAAGGATAAGTGGAATTAAAAAGTGCTCCATCCACACACACACACACACACACACACACACACTTTTTTGTTGCTTTATTTTCCAAATCATGGGGGTGGGGGCAGCACCCACAACACTGTCTACACTGTTCACACACAGGAACAGTATTTTTTAAAATCTCATCAGTTTCCGTGACAGAGATGAGTCCCTTAACAAAGACTCGCTGTTGAAGACTCCTGGCTGCCACAGGGCTCCCTGCAGCTGGGCGAGTCCGCGCGGCCGGCGGCAGAGGCCGAGCCCCTCAGACGGCGGGACCGCTCCTGCTGGGGGGCCGCGGGGCGAGGGGAGGGCCGCTCTGCCAGCTCCTCACGCGAGGTGGGGCGAGGCGCTGCAGTTATCAGCCTCTGCTTCACATAAAAGGACAAGAGACTTAACCTTTAATAATACCAGTAAAGACTTAGGTTTCCTTTCTGAGGTAATTATACTTACATGAAGTTAACAAAGGTATATAATCCCATAGTAATTTTATTTTTTTTATTTATAGCACTTTTATTCACAGTAGCCAAAAAGTAGAGAAAAATCCAAGTGTCTATCAATGGATGGATTTTTAAAAAAGCACTAAAAAATCAAATCCTGATAAACACTGCAACATGGATGAACATCAAAGACATTATGCAAAGTGAGAAGTCAGACACAAACTTACACAGAAAGTGGATCCGTGATTATGGGGCTGAGATGGGAATAAAGAGTTTCAGTTTTAGGTGCTTTAGTCACTAAGTCCTGTCTGACTCTTGAAAACCCACGGAGTATAGCCTGCCAGGCTCCTCTGTCCATGGGATTTCCCAAGCAAGAATACTGGAGAGGGTTGCCATTTCCATCTCCAGGGTCATGGTAATTTTAAAACATGCTTTTTAAAATTTATTTCATCTTTTCTCCAGGAAAAGTTTTAACTGAAATTAGTACAATGGTGGGGGTAGGGGGGAACCTGATTTGAATTTCACTTTCTTTTCCCTTTTCCCACTATGTAAGAGAAGTGACAATACCTAACGACTTTGTCCAAAAACATTGAAGCAAAAAGAAAAAGACCCACATAAATAGGAAACTGAACATTAAATTTTTGAATAACGGTTTTATTTTCTAATATGCCTTAAGTGTATCAGAAAAAATCCTAATTCCAGAAAATCTGTGGTTGAAAAATAAACCAAAATTAAGACGCAATGTCATGATCTGCTAAAAAAAATAGGCAAGTGTCCCGAGGGTTAATTTTAACTGAACTTCACTGCTTTATTGCACGTACTCCTGAAACAAAGGAGACACTTTGGCATTTTAATTCTTCTTGTCTAATGGTAGTGGGAAGCTACACAGCAACGTCCTTCTCATGCAATAAGGTAGATTTTGAAATTCTTCAGGAGAAATAATAAGTCCACAAAAATTATGTGCTCATTTTTTAGGTACTGGGTGTCTCTTCATTTCTCAAAGAACAGAAGTATAAACTAAAACCATACAAACCATGTATGACAGTCTAAGTTTCTGTATCTATTCATTTTACCTGTAACTATGGAATGTATATGTCAAAATAAACAGATAAATTATTACAACATTTGAAATCAACAATTTGGGGGGGCGGGGCACTCAGTTCAGCCAAAAAGGGAAATAAATGTTCAAGCTTTTCATAAATCTAAGCAAAACACAGCATATGGGTCCAAAATCTTGTAAACAGTAATGAGTGACACAATTCAAGAAGGTAATCGTCCACTGTAACTCAGAGTCTAAGATGGTTTCTCTGAACTGGTCTCTCTGAAGTGAAACCAACCGGAAGACGCAGGGCGGTCACCAAGGACCAGAGTCCTCGGCTGCGGACTTGAGCCACCTGGTGGCCGGCTGCCCTCACTGCACCTGGAGGCACCTGGAGGCCGGCCTTGGTCCTGCTGGTGCCGGGACCACAGGGAGCCCACACGCCCAGCGCCGGGAGAGTCGGCCACGCGGGGCAGCGCCACGGAGCAGCACCTTGGAAACACGGCCGCCGCCCGCCCGCACGGGACCCACTACTGGCGGCTCACCACTGTGGTCTCTCATTGTTCCCGTCTTTTCAACAGTGACGCCTATACTGGGTGCCAAATTCAGAACAAATTCAAAGTCACTGCAGCTCACGCGGAGGCCTGCTGGGCCCTGCTGACCTCGTGCATGGGTCTCGGCAGCTCAGAGCAGAGCAAACGTAACTCCCAACAGGACACAATCTTCACCCCCAGCAAGGCGGCAACAGGTGCTCAGAGACGTGGGTAAAAAACACAGAAAAAAGGGCAATGAGGTACAGTCTGCCGACAAGAGGAAAGTTACAGAATGGCCTCTGCCAGACACCAAAAGAGGTCCCAAAGAGATGCCCGGGTGCTTAACTTTTCTAAAAGCAACACCTTCATCTTAAAATAGAAAGGCCTGGGAGGCAGAGGGCATTAGACAATCCTGACGGTGGTGGTGGAGAGGATCATACAGAACTTGGCTCTACATGGATGCCTGCCACGGAGCCAGGGACAATCAAGCCCTTCCCCCAGTGAGCGGGTGGGGAGGTGGACCCTTGTGTCCAGCAGCCGCGGTGCCCGGGAGCATCAGCAACCTCGTCAACGGAGACGCACGCAGCTCAGCAGCGGGAGCCACGGGCAGCACGGCTCGCCCACTCCCAGCACTGCGGCCACGGCGGCCCCTGACCCCTGACCCGGACCCCTGACCCCTGACCTGGACCCCTGACCCGTCCCACAGGGAAGGCCGCATGGCTCGCCCACTCCCAGCGCTGCGGCCACAGTGGCCCCTAACCCCTGACCTGGACCCCTGACCTGGACCCCTGACCTGTCCCGCAGGAAAGGTTGCACGGCTCGCCCGCTCACAGCACTGCGGCCACAGTGGCCCCACGGAGGCCCGGACCCCTGACCCCTGACCCAGACCCCTGACCCGGACCCCTGACCCATCCTGGACCCCTGACCCGTCCCGCAGGGAAGGCCGCACGGCTCGCCCGCTCACAGCACTGCGGCCACAGTGGCCCCACGGAGGCCCGGACCCCTGACCCCTGACCCAGACCCCTGACCCCTGACCCGTCCCGGACCCCTGACCCGTCCCGCAGGGAAGGCCGCATGGGTCGCCCCGCAGAGATGCGGAGCGGACAGAAGCTCCCCGAGGGTGGCTCTGCCCAGCCTCCAGCCCAGGTTCTCCGCGGAGGCGAGGCTGCTATTAAAAGACTGTTTCCTGAGGAAGGTAGACAGTTTTAGGAGAAGAATTCGGCGGGAAGGCGGAGGCCCCCGGGCCAGCTGTTTCTCCCCTCCTCGTGTGGTCCTGAGTAAGTGGCTCACCCCGACCACGTCGACGGCCAGGCCTGTAAAAGTGACCACACTTCCGTCAGAGGCTGCCTTGCTCCGCACCGTGCGCCTCTGTGGGGAGCCCGCGGCTGCAGGGTCTGCCTCACGTGAGCCCGTATGCGGGGCTCAGGACGCCGCCTGCCCGGAGGGCCTCGCTCCCCACCCGCGTAACACGGCTCCGGGTTCAGAGCTCCCCAAGTCCCAGCTGCCATGAGGAAACAGCCCCACGAAGAGCTCAGGCATGCGGTGGGGTGGCTGACAGACGGAGGAGCCCTCAGGAAGCCGACCCTCCTGACCCACTCAGGCTGCGGGGCCAGAGGCAGATTCAAGTCCAGCCCTTCAGTCACTTCTTGAAGAAATCACTACCAAGAAACAGCAAGGGTGTGAGCGGGGACGTGAGCGTGAGGAGAAGGTCAGGGCTCAGATCCCAGCTCCGTCACTCAAGTCCCAGCTGTGACGGGGACGCCGTCGCCAGCCCCGCGGACCCCCAAGGGCTGGTGGGGGAGGAAGGCAGGGGACAGACCTTCCTTCACTGGGTGCAGGGGGGGCACCTCCCATGAAGACCAGGGGCGTGGACATGGGAACACACACATGCACAAGTACACACGGGAATCTAAGACCACCGTCTCCTCAGCAAGAGGCCTCCCTGTCAACTGCTATCCCATCACTGCCGTCTCACAGCAGGAAAAGAAGCCTGTTAGGAAACGAGATACGTCCAGAACGCTGAGAGGCTCTGTGGGTCCTGCTAAGCCACTGCACTCTGCTGCTCCCTCGGCAACACAGCTTTCAATCTGCCTGCTTCCCTTCTCCACCACACGAACGCCAGGACTCTCGATGACTGCGAGGTCCAAGGCTACATCAATAATTTCTAATCATGCCCCAGAGACCCCTGGATCAGAAACAAAGAAGGGGGGAACTGAGCGATATAGAAAAGTGAGCTGCAGACAGAACCGAGCAAGGGAATTTTATCTTTTCCAGAGATAAGCTATTTTACAGAATCAGAGAGTTATGACTGGGAAACTGGGAAAGGTGAGAAGTGTCGCCACCTCTACACCACATCGGACTTCTACGAAGCTGGAACAAAAACAAGCCGCGGGCACGTCCTGGCGTCTGGATCACAGGCCGCAGAGTTCAAGGAGCCTGACCAGTGAGGTCACACCCGGCACCCAGTCCTCACCAGGACGGGAAGAGAGAAGCCGGCATTCAGGGCAGGTGAGCGCTGCCACCGCACCCTGGAGGGCGCAGAGCCCTGGGCGCGAAGCTGAGCCTCTACTTCTAACAGTCTGTTCACTCGAAATGCAACTTCAATAGTGAAATATTTAAAAGCACAGTTTCCTATTTCATCATATAAAAGACTGCAGCATCCAATACTGCCCACTTTCTGTCACAGTGGTTCACACGCGGAGTCTAATTTACTGTGTTTCTAACTCTGACAGAATTCTCGACACCGGTGTGCCTGAAGGTCTGGCGTCACCTCAAACGCTTTTTCGGACGCTGCACTTCGCTCTGTGCCGTGGGACTGGGAGGAGGGGCTGGCTGCCCGCACTGGGATGGAGCCGACTGACGAACCCAGGTGAGGGGAGCCGTCGTGACGGCCCATGGGCTCCGCCCCAGACTGGACGCGACCCGTGTGCCGGCACGGGAAGGGAGGCCCGGGGGAGGGATCCGATCTAACCCGGCGCCGCGCCTGCTAGGTTATCTCCACAGAGACGCTGCTCCTGACCTGACGCCCCTCACCCTGACGGGGAGCTGCGCCCCTGCTCTGACCACAGTGGGCAGGGTCTGCAGCGGAGGAGCAGAGGAAGCAGGTCCCCAGGCCCCGGGCACAGGCCCAGAGCAGCAGTCCTTTTCCACTTGACAGGCTCTGCAGAAAGTCAGCCCGCGACACCAGCTCAGGTCTGGGGGGTGGGGGGCGTGCAGCCCTGGGCCTGAGTACCCGGCCGCCTTTCCATCTCAAACGTTCCTAAGAACTTTGCTTGGTGTGTCTTGAATGGTTCATACTTGTTAGTTTTATAGGAATGCGTGTTCGTGGGAAGCCTGTTAATCAAATTGCCAACACAAATTACTTTTCCTCATTTTTGAAGGCCTGTCCAATTAATAAAAGGCTGATGCTTATGTGCTCAAGTTATGTGAGGCCACTGGGGGGCCGGAGGGAGCAACAGTTATTGATTCAGTGAAGGCTCTCCTGTCACTTTGAAGACATTTATTCAGGTTTGAAATGAAACATGATGGTGAAATTGGAAAAGAATATGTAAGAAAAGAAATTTCTGAGGAACAATTCCCCAATTTAGAAATAATACAGGCCTCCCTGTCGGGCCACGCTGCCAGCTGCTATTTAAACGTGCGCTCCTGCCAGCCTGAGGGGGCTCCGGGGGGGCAGGAAACCAGGGCATTTACGACTGAGTTCCTGTTATTGACTTACTCGCAGACAAAACGCCAAGTTCCTGCAGACACAGTACAGTAGTCCCACTGTGGAGGCCTGTGTGTGCCACTGACATTCAGGCTGCAATTTTGGGTTCACGTGTCAGGATTTTTTTAAGATGACTTTTAAAACGTCCCTCCCACATTTTCTGTAATGGTTTAGGGAAAGTGGCTGAGGGCGTTTTGTGACTGAAAACGAACGTTTTGTGTTTGTTCACTTATATGCAGAGTACATCATGCAAAATGCTGGGTGAGATGAAACACAAGCTGGAATCAAGATTGCTGGGAGAAATGTCAACAACCTTAGATACACAGATGACATCACTCTAAAGGCAGAAAGTGAAGAAGAACTAAAGAACTTCTTGATGAGAGTGGAAAAGCTTCACTTAAAACTCAACATTCAGAAAACTAATATAACGGCATCCGGTCCCATCACTTCATAGCAAATAGACAGGGAAAAAGTGGAAGCAGTGACAGATTTTATTTTCTTGGGCTCCGAAATCACTGTGGACAGTGACTGCAGCCATGAAATTAAAAGATGCTTGCTCCTTGGAAGGAAACCTATTCCAAACCTCAACAGCATATTAAAAAGCAGAGACATCACTTTGCCAGCAAAGGTCTGCATAGTCCAAGCTATGGTTTTTCCAGTAGTTATGTATGGGTGTGAGAGTTCGACCATGGAGAAGGCTGAGCGCTGAAGAATTGATGCTTTTGAACTGTGTGCTGGAGAAGACTCTTCAGAGTCCCTTGGACTGCAAGGAGATCAAACCAGTCTATCCTAAAGGAAATCAGTCCTTAATATACACTGGAAGGACTGATGCTGAAGCTGAAGCTCCAATACTTTGGGCCACCTGATGTGGAGAGCCTACTCATTGGAAAAGGCCCTGATGCTGGGAAAGACTGAAGGCAGGAGGAGAAGGGGAGGACAGAGGATGAGATGGTTGGATGGCATCACTGACTCAGTAGACATGAATTTGAGCAAGCTCCGGGAGGGGGTGGTGGGCAGAGGGGCCTGATGTGCTGCAGTCCATGGGGTCACAGAGAGTTGGTCACAACTTAGCAACTAAACACCACCACCATCAGCTGACTGGCATGCCAAAGTCACAAACACAGAGAACGTGGGCCCCGGCGCGTGCCTCCGCAATGGTGCACTTTGACAGAAGGCCTGTGGCGCCCTTCTGGGCCGAGGACAGAAGGCTGGGGGCAGCTGAGCAGACACCCTCGCAACACGACAAGAAATGAACAACCTTAAATGGCTGCGCAACTTCTCAGAAAACTAATCCATTTTGAACAAATAAAAATAACCAGTAAGATGAAATCAGTATGGACCAAAATGTACCAGTACTGAACACTTTTCTTCAAGGGGGTGGTGGGCAGGGGTTGAGGTGAGGCTGAGGTGCCTTTCAACAGCCTGACTTTGAAACGTCCTGAGTAGGAGACGCGCATCCAGAAAGGAAGCTGCTTCGGGCAGTGACGAGGTCGGCCTGGGCTGCCTTTGCTCCACTGGCGGCCAGTGTGCGTCGCGTGAGGCTTCCGTCGCAGGGCCACGGCCAGCCCGGCTGGAGGCAGGCGGGGGGACGTCTGTGCTCACGGTCTGGGACCAGGGCAGAAACCGGGGAACGCCGCACCTGCTGTCGTTACGCTACTGCACCGGGGTCAAGGCCCTTGGGTCCACGGCTCGGCCACAGCCCTCCCCCAGGCCCAGGTGTGCGCCAGGCGCTGTCGTCTGCCCCCTCCTGCAGCTGCTTCAAGGCCGAAAGCCAAGACGACCAGTTTCCGAAACAAAAGTCCATGTATAGTGCGTGTGTTTTGACAAAGCTTCACCTAACGCTGACATTTTTTGTGTGTGAAAAGTTTTACAAAGGCTTCCCGGGCAGCTCAGCTCAACTGGTAAAGAATCGCCTGCAAAGCAGGAGGCTCCGGTTCAATTCCTGGGTCAGGACAATCTGCTGGAGAAGGAATACGCTACCCACTCCAGGACTCTGGCCTGGAGCATCCCACGGACTGTGCAGCCCAGGGGGTCGCAAAGAGTTGGACACGACTGAGCAACTTTCACTTTTCAACAGTGACTTTTTTTATGTGAAAAGTTTTACAAAGGAAGATAGTAATGACTGATACGTATTGACTATTTGCTATCTGACGTGTATTGCTGTCAACACTTAAACATACTTTTCCTTGCTTAATTTTCCCTGTAATCTCCACACTGCAAATGAGGAGGCTGAAGGTAGGACAGGGGCTCCGGAGGCGGGGCCCCGACACCTGCTCCCCAGATCCTGCCCAGCCGACTCGTCCTCACTGTTCTGTCTGCACCCTCAGCGTCTTTGCTCTACAGGGCTTCAGCATGTGCAGAGAGGGGACGGCTTTGACAGCACCATCGACTTCCTCCGTAGACACACCGCCACGTGCGTGTTGTTTCATCACGTGTCAGTTTTCACGCAGTGTTTTCCGAGCAATCTGTCCATTTTTCATTGAAATAGTTTGATAAGAGAACAGAGAACGTAATAAAAAGCAAAGATATCCAAATGTGAAATCAGACATCCCCATTCAAACAAACCGCTGTTTCCTCCGCCACCAGGGGGCTCTGGGTTCTCACCCCAGCTGGCGGGGCCAGGCGTGACCCGGGGCGGCTCCAGCAGACGTCAGAAGCCCGGCTGCGCTGATCTCCGCGTGAGCCCGCGCATCTCCTTACGTGCTCCTCTGTCATCTCCTCAGTACGCAAGGGAACACAGCGCGAGCAGGATCCCAACAGCCACGTCAGCAACTCCAGACCCAGCCAGCCCCCAGCCACCCCCAGCTTCATGTGTGTGCCCGTCTGTCTGTCTGAGTGCAAGATGCAGGTCACAAAGCCACGATCTCAGACCGCCGTCTGCATCCGAACCACGCATCGAGTCTCAGACGGCCAGACCTCCCTCCAGAGCTTCATTCAGAGGGCCAAGGCGCGGCCTGGCGATCATAAATGCCCACCTGAGGCCAGAGCTGCTGATCTGGGGAGCACTCTGAGAACCTCCGTGGAAAGTCTTCCAGGCACACTTGTTCAGGACCAGTGCAATTAATATTCCTTAATCTGAGGATTTCGTTACTTGGCGCCCAAGGCAGGACGAGCACACTGCTGAAGGCTGAGCGGTCCCCTCAGTGTGCTGTTTGTGGTCATGCCACTGAAGCTGAAGATGAGCATGGAAACCTAAGTCACTCAAAATAATTAACTGCAGCTGCATGTAAGTTAAACCCTCACACACGTCACATAAAAAGAGTCCAGCGGTAGTCAGTCCAGGGATGGTATGGCTGTTGATCACTAGCTCAACAATAATCAGGGACCTAGGCTCCTTCCGTCCTTCTGGCTTCTGTCTTCAAGGCTACCTCCTCATCCAGAACTGCTGCTGGAGCTCCAGACATCACATCCACCTCCCAGGTATAGAAAAAAGGAAGGTAAAGGCCAAGGGGGCACTTTTCCCGGTGCCTCTCACACATCCCTTATTGACGGCCCACATAGCATTTCCACTCACACTCACTGGCCGGAATTCAGTAGAGTCAGAGTGTCTGCCGTGCAAGCTGGAAAATGCTGTCTTTTAACTGAGCACAGAGCTGATCCAAATAACACAGGAATTGTGTTCATAAGGAAGAGAAGAACGGCAATCAGCTAACGGGCCGTCTGTGTCACAATGAAAACAAAATGCTAGGTGATGATGACAGAGCTTGGAACCGTAGTAAAACTGAGAAAGTCTGTATCAGATCCAAATTGCCCATTAGCTCATTTATCTACATTGTTCCTAGAAGCGTTTTGTTCGTAGAAGACGGTCAACAAATATTTGCTAAAGGAATGGATACCACCCATAACAGCAACGTACACCCCAGCATTAAATAAAAACAAACAGGGTTCTCACAGCAGACCCGTCCTCTTCTGCCCTGGAAGGCTTCCTGCGTGAAGGTTATCCTGGGAAGACTGCGATACGAGCCTACCAGAGCAGCTGTCTGAAGGACCGTGGGGTTACTCAAGTGAATTCCTCTGGGTCAGATAATCTGAGCTCTCTTCTCTAAAACAGCATCCTGGGAACCGAGAAGTAAAGCACGTGTGTATGCACATGTGCCCTCAACACGGGGCGCACACACGTCCCTCGGCACTCACAGGGCCTCAAAGAGGAGCCGCTCAGTCCGCGCATTTAAATGCTCCCAGGGAGCTGGCCACGTGATGGCTCAAAACGCTCAGACCGTAGACGGGCTCGGTGCTGCTGAAACTCCCAGAAGGGAAAGCACGTTAGAAAACAGCATGCCCGAGACGTAATTTGAGAGCACAGAATTTTAGGAAGAGTTTTTCTTTTTTCCTACCATTTTCTTCAAGCAAAACTGGCAGGATTTTGTTAAATCACTGAAGCCTAAGGCCTGCAGAGTGGACTGCGTCGGGAAAGCTCTGAAACCACCATCTGGATACCGCTCACCGCCCCCATTCCTGATGGAGGGGAAGGTGAGAGCGCCTCGGGTTCACAGGCCCTAACCTCAGCGGGCACAGGCGCGCACGTGGCCTGCAGGCCCGTGGGCACGGTGGGGACGCAGCTGAAAAGACCCCACGCTCGGCTCCACACACCCCACCACCACTCCAAGGCTGCCATCCCTGTTACGGAGGGTCCCTGAGTGAGGGTTCCCCGGGCCGCTGCACAGAAAGAACGGTTTGGGATAAGGTCAGAGAAGCCTGGCTCAACACCTCTTCCGGGACCTCTGCTCTCGAGATGACCTCCTGAGCACTCCGCTGCGGAATGTCCTTTATTTTAAACGATGGCAATATTCAGTATTAGTGTGTGATGGGGTTTTTCTTCAGTTAAAACCTAGAAGACAAGGTAAGAGCTCTGGGGCCCCACACACAACCCAGAATTAACGTCTCTGGGGGCAGGCACTGCCAACGCTCGCTTCCAGACGGTCCCTCAGCTCAGGGCTGGCTTCCCAGTGCCCTCCCCTCTGGGGGACGCAGTCCTGCCCAGCACTGCCCGCCCAGGACCTCCTCCCCAACACGCAGGCCCACACCTGCCCTCTGGGACTTCGCAGGTGCCAAGTGAGAAAACAAAAGCCACGCTCAAGTCCTAAAGTGTGATGGAGCTCAAACACACACATGGGCTTCCCTGATAGACCAGTTGGTAAAGAATCCGCCTGCAATGTGGGAGACCCTGGTTCGATTCCTGGGTCAGGAAGATCCCCTGGAGAAGGGATAGGCTACCCACTCCAGTATTCTGGCCTGGAGAATTCCATGGACTGTGTAGTCCACGGGGTTGCAAAGAGTCGGACACGACTGGGCAACTTTCACTTTTCACCTTCAACTGAAGAACTGAACTGGAGAAGAACGCCCACTATTTATTTTCCTTATATTTAGCATTATCAAACATAAGCATTTACTAAAAAAACACTCTGAAAATCAGGTAAGTGGTCCTAGAAACAAACAAAATTAGACGGACCAAGGCTTAAATTAAGGGGAAATCTATCTTGGGAATCTTAGCTCACGATTTATCACGACAGCTAACAGGAGGCTGAAGACTGACCGCAAGCCGCTTTGGTGAAACGAGGGCTCCCGAGCGGGTGGCCAGCTGATCACGAGCGCCGTGGGCGGTGAGCACCCACAGAACCCACCTCTCACCCCCGGGACCGAGGACTGAGCCGATTCCGTCTAAACAAGACGGGCTGGGCACGCACGGGGCACACAGTGCTGTGTGCAGAGGAGGGACAGACACCCCCCCGTCCACACGGAGAGAAGCAGGGGCGTCACGCAACGGGGCTCTCCAGCTCCTGCGGGCTGGTCAGTTGAGAGTGTTTATTGGACGGGGCTGGCACGCCCGGCCCGAGGGCACCTGGCCTGCAGTGCGCTCACCGCCGGGGTTCACGTGGTCCCAGGTGGGTGCCCCACGCCTCCCAGTGCAAGCGGGCCCCGAGGGGACCCAGGGCCGGTCAGGGGAGCACTCAAGGGTAAGCACTGACCCCGAGACATAGATGAGGTCGCTGGGGGCTTCCTTCTGGGAAAGGGTGTCTTACTCTGAAGAGACAACGTCAGGCAGAAAGCTCCTCTCCAGCCCCGTACCCTCTCTCAGCGCGCGGCTCATTTCTTCCAAGGGCGTGGGGACGTCCTCCTGCCCAGCCGCCCTCCCACAGCGGCCTCGCTGTCTCCTCAAGCTCACATCCGCCTGCCCCGCACGACACTGGGGCCAGGGGACAGCCGTGGATGCTGTGTTGGGCCCCACCCGGGCGCTGAACCCCAGGGTCTGGCCTCCTCTGCCTGCCAGCCCTGGGTCTGAGCAGGACGCTCATCTCACACGCTAGTAAAGTAATGCTCAAAATTCTCCAAGCCAGGCTTCAGCAATACGTGAACCGTGAACTTCCAGATGTTCAAGCTGGTTTTAGAAAAGGCAGAGGAAGAACCAGAGATCAAATTGCCAACATCCACTGGATCATCAAAAAGCAAGAGAGTTCCAGAAAAACATCTATTTCTGCTTCACTGACTACGCCAAAGCCTTTGACTGTGTGGATCACAATAAACTGTGGAAAATTCTGAAAGAGATGGGAATACCACACCACCTGATCTGCCTCTTGAGAAACCTATATGCAGGTCAGGAAGCAACAGTTAGAACTGGACATGGAACAGACTGGTTCCAAATAGGAAAAGGAGTACGTCAAGGCTGTATATTGTCACCCTGCTTATTTAACTTATAGAGTACATCATGAGAAACGCTGGGCTGGAAGAAGCACAAGCTGGAATCAAGATTGCCGGGAGAAATATCAATAACCTCAGATATGCAGATTGACACCACCCTTCTGGCAGAAAGTGAAGAGGAACTAAAAAGCCTCTTGATGAAAGTGAAGGAGGACAGTGAAAAAGTAGGCTTAAAGCTCAACATTCAGAAAACTAAGATCATGGCATCTGGTCCCATCACTCCACTGGAAATAGATGGGGAAACAGTGGAAACAGTGTCAGACTTTATTTTCTTGGGCTCCAAAATCACTGCAGATGGTGACTGCAGCCATGAAATTAAAAGACGCTTACTTCTTGGAAGGAAAGTTATGACCAATCTAAATAGCATGTTAAAAAGCAGAGACATTACTTTGCCAACAAAGGTCCATCTAGTCAAGGCTATGGTTTTTCCAGTGGTCATGTATGGATGTGAGGGTTGGACTGTGAAGAAAGCTGAGCGCCGAAAAATTGATGCTTTTGAACTGTGGTGTTGGAGAAGACTCTTGAGAGTCCCTTGGACTGCAAGGAGATCCAACCAGTCCATCCTAAAGGAAATCAGTCCTGGATGTTCATTGGAAGGACTGATGCTGAAGCTGAAACTCCAATACTTAGGTCACCTCATGCGAAGAGTTGACTTGTTGGAAAAGACCGTGATGCTGGGAGGGATTGGGGGCAGGAGGAGAAGGGGATGACAAAGGATGAGATGGCTGGATGGCATCATCGACTCAAATGGACTTGGGTTTGGGTAAACTCCAGGAGTTGGTGATGGACAGGGAGGCCTGGCGTGCTGCGGTTCATGGGGTCGCAAAGAGTCAGACAGGACTGAGCGACTGAACTGAACTGAACTGAACTATTCCTCCCCGGCAGGTATCCATTTTTCAGAGGACTTCGGATTACTTTGAGCTTGTTCTGATGGCATTCTCAATGACTCTTTCTCCTGTAATCCTCTAATTTGCATTTTAAACTTTGGATAAGACCAGATAAGATAGTGCTATCTGAGCTGCTCTCCAACAATGCTCCTTTCTGAAGTTCCTCCCTCAAAAAAGCAGTAGACAATTTTTTTAAACTCCCAAAGCCCCATAGACAAATAATAATAATTTTTTTGTGTGTTAGTATTCTTAAAACCTCCTATGCTACAGGATCAGAAAACATTAATGATAATGAATCCATAAAATTACTGCAGAATTTTAAATCCCCATAAATATGTATTCCATTTGGAAGCAAGACTTCTAATCTGTCAGGTAACCTTTTGGAAGCCATAATACATAAGCAACTTTTCTATCACTTAGCCCGGTTCAATCACCAAAAATTTCATTAAACTTTCAACAATTGACAATTTAACCCATCCCTTCTGAATTATAGTTCATTCAATTAAATAAATATGGCAGAATTGTGTGGAGAATTTTATAGTACTTGTTTTTCATTTAGAATCTGTGTTAAATTTTGCTGTAATTCAATTGATTAAAAAGTCAACTAGATGTGATATTTTGTGATGTGATAAAGAAAAGTTATACTACCTCTGACATGAACTATTTTTTAACATCTGGATTCAATCATAAAACAGCAATACCTCAACTAACTTACTCCTTAAGTGACTTGGATGTTATTTTCTACTTGGGAAAGTTAGGCTTCAAGAAGCGCTTCCTCGGTGACTTAAAGAGACACGCACGTGAACATGCTGATGGCTCAGAATTTCCCCAAAGTTAGACAAAGCCCTGCAGCAGCAGGAGCATTCGCAGGATGACGATTTCAAAGGCTGTGCACGACGGAAAAGAAAGGGGAAAATCACAGGGGCAACATCTCAAGAACATCACAACAACTGTTAGAACATAATACAAGTTACAGGATACTCCTTACACAGTTAAACCTTAAACATGCAAATTCTCTGAAAACTGCACAGCCCGGAACTCCTGTTCTATAAAATTGGTATAAAGAGTGTAATGGCTGGAAAAACACCTTCTGTAGCCTCTGCATCAGAAAGGGCCTGCGGACACTTCTCCTCTTAGCCGTCACCTTCGTTGGTACACCAGTTACACTAACTTTTTAAAGAACTCAAAAAAATGAGTTTACTACTTGACAATGACCTCAAGAAAATCTCACACTTGTGTAGCCTGACACGGAATCTGACCTCAGAGGGGCAAACTGTTATCTTCCTAGAAAGTAAAAACAGAAGTTATTTTCTAAATAGTTATCTAGGTTTTTTAAAAACAAAAACAAAAAAACCACTGCTTACATTTTTAACAGAAAAGCATCATCTTTTCCTATCATTTCTCTGGTGTGTTCTTCTCCAAGGTCACTCCCTCTCCAGGTGACTTAAGAACCTCAGCATCAGGAAGATAAAAAATAGTCCTCGTATTTTTTAACTCGTATTCCCCGTATTTTCTAACTCACTGCAGGGAGCACAGGCTCTCCCTGGAGATTCCCGTTTGCAGAATGTACTGGAAATTATAAATCCCTGATGCAAAGGAGAAGATCGACATCAGGGAGCGAACAGCTCTCAGGAAAGCCCTGGAGACGTCCTAACGCGGGGATACCCGACTCGCGCACAGGGGCCACGGGTGCGCGGGGAGCCCCGCGGACACCTCTGCAGCTGAGTCCTGACTCTGCCTCCCGTCACTCTGCGGTCACACAGGGACCGAGGCCGGGAGGCCGTCTGCCATCCACTCCCTTCATTCCTAAAATGAGAACAATGCAGGCCCGCCAGTCTTGAAAGAGCAGCTGTGGGAATTAAATGAGATTCTCACCTGAACTCACTTTGGAAAGAGAGCAAATAAAATACAAATCAACTTTGTCACAAAGGTGCAGTGAGTGAGTGAGAGTTGCTCAGTCATGCCTGACTCTGCAACCCCATGGACTGTAGCCTGCCAGGCTCCTCTGTTCATGGAATTCTCCAGGCCAGATTACTGGAGTGGGTTGCCATTTCCTTCTCCAACAAAAGTGCAGGAGGTGATTCTATTATGGGGGAGGGTGGCAGCTGGGGCCCCAGGTAAACAGCACCGTGAACCTCTGCAGGTCTGGAAGGGCAGGCCTGGGGGCGGCTGCTCAGAGAGCCACTGCGGAGGCAGTGGAGGCCAGGGGCTGCCTCCCCGTGGAGTGGGCTGCAGGCGTACCCCAAGGAGCAGGCCCGGCCGGGCCGGACGCGGAGGACAGTAAGCACGGGACTGCGGGGGATGACGGAGGAGCTACTGGAGGCGGGAGGTGCTGGGCACACAGATGAGGGCGGCCGGGACCCCTCAAGGGGGAGAAGGACTGAACAGTCACCACTCACGGAGCTGGTCGAATAAAATGTTCGTACAACAAACTGGCAAACACGTACACAGCCCCCGTCACGCGCGCCACACTGCCGACTGCAGACCGGGGTCGGGGGGGCAGGAAGCTCCCGACGCTGCGGACCTTCCACCAAAACCACTGCTTCAGCAGCAGCAGAAACACAGGAGAGGCCGCTCATCTCTTAGCTTAAGACTTTCAAAATTAAAATAAACCTGCCCTGAGCTCCTTGGGAAAATAACTGATCCCAGATTTGGAGCAGAAACACACATGGACTGTCCCACCCCCCTAGAGAGCAAAGGAAGCCAGGACCACCAAGGCTGGCCCTGAGGGACGCAGAGGCCAGACGGAAGGTTCTCCAGGCCACAGACACGGCCACGGGAGTGTCAACAGACCGAGGACTGGAACACACGAAGATGACTTAATTCCATGACTTATAAAGATCCAAAAAAGTTGGCCCTTGGAGGATGGTAAAGACCAACTCAGTAAGAACTGACAAAGAAAAAGAATGGATGATTTACCTTGAATCTCCTGTACCTCAGGGTAACCAAGTTCTTGCAAGCCTTGTCTTTTAGGAAGCCTTTCAGCTAATCAGTGAAGGAGGAATTACAGAATTCAGTCATCAGCACTTTGCAGCCTCTAATAAAACAATGAACCTCGATGATGACCCTCAGCGTCTACCGACGCTGGAAGAATGAAAACAAGATGGTGCGCTCCTCCTGACGGGAGTGCACAGGACCAGATGGGGGGACTCCTGCCGTCACCCACCCCCAGGGCAAGAGTGAACCTGACCAAGTCTGCAAATCTAAATATCCGATCGTGGGACATGCCAGGAACGAAAGGAAGAGCACCACGGAGGAACCAGCCACAGTCATTTGGTGCAAACAAATGAATTATTAAAAACAGCTATGAGACAACTGGGGCAACTGGAATACTGACAGATATCTGATCGTATTAACTATTATTAAGTTGTTAAATACAATATTGATAGCACGGAATTTTGTAAGAGAATCATTTACAGGTAAATACGATACTAAATACAGCTATGATAATGTGCACAGAGTTTACTGTTAAAAACCTGGGATGGGTCGGGGGGTGGGGGTCATGGAAAAATACAGCGCTACACGTGAAATGAATTTCACTGCCAACTAGTGACTGCCGTTCGTAAGGTTCCTCTGACAGCCACTGTGCCTTCCTGCATTTCTTTCTCTTGGAGACAGTTTTGGCCACTCCTGTACAATGTTATGAACTTCCGTCCATAGTTCTCCAAATACTCTGTCTACCAGATCTAAACCCTTGAATCTATTTGCCACCTCCACTATATAATCATAAGGGACTTGATTTAAATCACACCTGAATGGCCTAGTGCTTTTCTCTACTTTCTTCAATTTGAGCCTGAGTTTTGCAATAAGAAGCTCATGATCTGAGCCACAGTCAGCTCCAGAACTCACTTTTGCTGACCAACTAGCTTCTCCATCTTTGGCTACAAAGAATATAATCAATCTGATTCTGGTATTGACCATATGGTGATGCCCACGTGTAGAGTCGTCTCTTGAGTTATTGGAAAGGGTGTTTGCTATGATCAGTGCATTCTCAACAAAACTCTGTTAGCCTTTGCCCTGCTTCATTTTGTACTCCAAAGCCAAACTTGCTTGTTACTCCAGGTATCTCTTGACTGTCTGCTTTTGCGTCGCAATCCCCTATGATGGCAAGGATCTCTTTTTGGTGTGAGTTCTAGAAGGTCCTGTAGGTCTTCATAGAACCAGTCAACTTCAGCTTCTTTGGCATCAGTGGTTGGGACACAGACTTGGATTACTATGGTGCTGAATGGTTTGCCTGAAACTGACTATAACTTAATCAGAGGAACACGCATGTGTTTCAGGAGACCCTCAGGCCTCTGTGATACACGGAGGGCTGTATGTGTGTGAGCAAGTGTGTTTGAGCATGGAGATATGCGTGTGCACACGTTTATTGCACTTTTCTATAGAGAAAGATCGAGGATTTAGTTAGAAGGGTCTACCATCCAAGGACAGTTACAAAAACGAAAAAACCCTGCCTCCCAAGACCTGCTGCCGTCAACCCTCACACAGCAAAGTGTGATTTCTACGGACAAACAGAACCGCTGAGATCAGGCGACCCCTTCCCAGCGCACATCACACACGCTCGCACCGCACACCTGACTGTCCTCCAGCAGCCGCCCACCTGCCACGACCCCCCCCACTGCATCCACTTTAAAGGACCTGAACTCAGCCATCACCACTGGGCGGGGGAGCCCTCCTGCCACCCACCGTGTGCCTGCAGCCGGAGCCCGTGGTTCACCCCCGGCCTCTGTGACGGGCCCACACGGTGCCGGTCCCTGCAGAGGGAGGTGAGTGTCCTGCAGAGGAGGGCCCAGGGCTGCCCTCTGTCCTCACCGGGCGGTGGGGGGGAGGGCCTCAGGCCGGCCTCCCTGCAGCCTGGGCCGTGATGTCCTGAAATCTGCTTAGGCCTCCCGAGCCCCGCAACGTCCCGCCACCCACCCTCCTCTCTTCCTTTCCCACTGCCAGGAACCCTGCAGCCCCCGGCCTGATCCCTTCTCTGGGGTCTTCACTCCCCCTCCACCCCCCCAAGGAAGGAGAGCCGGCGGGCAGCTACACGGGCCTTCCTGGGATTACAGGACTGCGGGATATTTTTTCTAATGTCATTACAATACAATACAACATTTATGTAATAAAATATAATAGTGTATCAGATAAAATATTTTAATATTAAGTGAAGGTTTATATTTGTGGTTTGCTGTTTAATTTTAAAGGAGATATGTCACCAACTTGCTTTTGAACTCAGTATTTTACTGGAGTATAAGGTGGAAAAAAAAGGTCCCCCAACCCTGATTTAAATGGTAAACACCCAACTGTGCATATAATAATTTTGTAAATGGCTTTTAAAGCGATGGTACCCTTGTGAGGATTAAACATGCAAAGATCCTAGCACACAAGGGGCTTGACACATACAAGCACTGGGTGTGTTTCAGCTGCTGTTATTAAAGATACTCCTGAAAGTGAGTGAAGCCGCTCAGTCGTGCCCGACTCTTTGTGACCCCATGGACTGTAACCTACCAGGCTCCTCCATCTGTGCGGTTCTCCAGGCAAGAATACTGGAGTGGGGTGCCATTTCCTTCTCCAGGGGATCCTCCCAACCCAGGGATTGAACCCAGGTCTCCCACACTGCAGGCAGACGCTTTACCCTCTGACCCACCAGGGAAGATACTCCTAGTACCACCTAAACTATAACGGCTTTGAGTGAGTAACTGAGCTCCAGGCATTTTAATACGAGCAAGTGAGCTCCTTGCCGGCAAGCTGGTTCTTTCTCACCCCCTCTGACCTTCCCAGCCCCACGGGGCCCTGTGCACACAGCCTGCGGGGGGAGCCCTTCTGGCAGGGAACATGTGCCAAAGCCATCAGGAAACTACAGTCCTCCGAAAGAAGGAAGACAAGATGGGCTGTACTTCCGACAGCAGAAAGCCAGGCTGCGTTTTAATCAAACTCATTTAGGCCCTGGGATTATTCCAGCTGCGTCTGAAAGAAACGCTGACGGAACACAGATGCTCTCAGCTGCAGAGGAGCTGAGAAATGGCTGGTGCTGGTAGCCCCACCAGAGCCCGTGGGCATGGCCTGAGGGCCCTCACACCCTTCCTGCGGGCAAGACAGTCACTCCATCCAAGCCTGACAAGGCACTTTCTCACTCACCTCTTTTTAAAGAACATCTGAGAGTTGTAATGAAAATCTCAGGAAACAAGAGGAAAAGAAAGCTGAAAGGTCACAAAAAACTCATCTGAAAACCAAGATGCCCAGAAACCCCTCTGGAAGCTGGGAGGTCAAAGGAAAGGGACAAAGGACAAAACAAACCCCAGCCTTCTGTGCCCAGATCACCCCCAGCCCCCTCTCCCCCAGGGACAGAGGAGAATGAGGGCACGGAAGCCTGTCCCCCAGGCAGTCAGGTCGGAGCTCGGGGATCACTGAGCACTTGCATTTGTAACCGCTTCCTGGACCGAGAGTCTATCTCGCCAGAAGTTAAGGGACACTTTGTCAACATGCCTTCACACCCTGCAGTGGGAAGCAGGCGCTGACTTTACTCGCCTCCGAGCCGACAGGACACGAACACACCTTGACTTCGGTCCTCCCCGTCTGATAACGCTCTAGTAACCTCAGTGTGTGTGGTTTTAATTTTGGGTACTTTATATACTTTAATGTGTGTGCATTTTAAAGTGTTTCAGATTACAAACACCATAGCACTTACTGTAAACTAGCTTATGGGCCAACAACCCTGCAATTAAGGGCAAACTATCTTCATTCAATAGATTAGGACTCCAAGGTTTCCAGAGGGTAAAGCCTGAGTCGCAAAGTCCCAAAACTGGACCAGAGCCTGTGCTCTCGCACCCCAGGGGGCTCCCTCTAAACCGCCTTGCCCGGGGCCCACGCGCACGCGGGCAGCCCCTCCAGGCCGCTCCGGGCCGCTCCTGGCAATGCTGACTCGTCAGCAGCCCTCCGACTTCCCAGTCTGCACCTGGACCCGTGTGTTTGCTACAGACCAACATAAAGATCACTATCCCAGCAGGAAGGAAGCAGCGGAGCACCTGTAACCACACACTACACTGGAGGCAGAAGGGAGTCACTGCAAAGCAGCAGGAGGGCAGAATAAGGAAACGCTCAGGGGTGACAGGAGAGGCGTGGGCTGGGGCCAGCGCCCGCTCCACCCAGACCGAGACCTGCAAACATCCTTACTGCCCCTTCCGCGGTTTAAATAAGGACCCACTGTTTGCCTTCTCAGCTCTCCGGGCACAGGCACCACCTGCAAGGCAATCAGGGGGCCAGAGTCCTGCCCCTACCGCAGGCGTTCCCGGGCAGGTGACCTCTGTCCCTCATGATAAGCTGCTCTCCCTGCAGGCCTTAAGGCCTCCGCTGAAGCAGGGGGCGGGGGTGTGTGTGTGTGGGGGGGTGGGGGTGTGTGTAGGGGGGCGGGGGAGACGACTGTAAGGAGAAGAAATGGGGGAGGGAAAGAGAAAACAGATAATCAAGCCAGGACCTTTTCTAAAAGGTGACATCCGGCCAGGTTGGCAGCCAAGACTTTCCAACAGTTCACCACATCTCCACACGGCCAGTCTCAAACAGAGAAGATCCAGGAGAAATCCTGACAGTGCCTGGCTCTTCAGCCAGGTGGTCCTTGGCCTGGTGGGCCTCGGTCAGCTGGGCCTCGGTCGGGTGGCCCCTTGGTCGGGTGGCCCTCGGCCTGGTGGGCCCCGGCCAGGTGGGCCCCCACCACCACTCTCCCAGCGTGAGGAACCACCCCGGTGAGCGCCCTGTTGTGCACAAGCTTGTCTTTTCTTGGGACTGGCCTTGGGTGCAGAACCCGGGTTCCTGGGTAGAAAAATAGAAAACCTGGGAATCGAGAGTCTCCTCTACAAAGGGGCCAGGATGCAGGCTCCAAGCTCTGACAGAATTCGTCAGAGCTGCAGGAGACCACCATGGGAATCTAAGAGTTAGATTTATAGATGAAAACTGTGTGTAAGAATAAAAACAAAACCAAATCCTGGCATTGCTATGTATTATAATTAAATTTAAATGTTAATGAATCAATAATCAAGTGCTCTCATGGAACACACCATTAACAAAAGTTAACTGCAAAGTATACCAAGAGCAACAGTCCCAACACCAGAGGTACGGAGACTTCCCGACAGGGTGAGCAGTGCTGGGGTCCGAGTCTCTGAAACCGCAGTCTTCAAGACATAACAGCAAGTTTTCTTTGACGGTTTTGCCTTTAACATGTCAAAATTAATGAACTCTGACCCTATGCGTATATATTCCCCTAAATTACATAATCTCACTGAAAACAGAAAACCATACAAACGACTGACAGGTGAGCCAAAACCTACAGGCAGACGTCTGTGACGGCTGCAGCACAGGCAAGGAGGTGCCGCGTGGGCCCCGGGGAGAGGAGCCTTAAGACGGGGTCCCTCACCCCCGAACGGCCCTACCCACCCTCGCTGACTCCTACGGAAGACAGGCAGGAGTCCAGAGCTGCTGTGAGGGCCTGTCCCAGCCTAGGCGGTGAGGTTTGCTGAAAGGCAGGGAAGTGACTCAGAAACAGACAGAACGATGAAAGCAAGCAGAGCAATGGTTCTGCCAGCGACTGGCTCTGACCGGTGTAATGATGGTGGTGTTTTTCCCCTGATACTTTTACCCTCTTAAACTTTACAATTTTCCCACAGTAAGCACATATTACTGTTTTTAAACCTGGGGAAAGCGTTCGGGAAGAGACAAGCTGCATCTGCAAGTCGCCGCCACCATCCGCTGGGCTCTAGCTCGCTCCTGAGTCACGCAACTGTCCCGCAAGCAGCCAAGGGCGAGCCCCACCCCGAGGCCAGCAGACTGAAGGGGGAGGCCCCGAGGGTGTCCACGCTAGAGCTGTCCACGCCGCCCAGCTGGTTCCTACTGCAGCTGCAGAACCTGGGCATCTTCGAGGAGGACTGCAATCAAAGGTCAAACACCAAGGAGAAAAACAAAGCATGCTTTTGGAACGAGCCCCAAGTCTAGAGAACCGCTGATGCTGGCAGAACATCAGTAATTCCTAGAGAGTGAGCAGGAGCCTGGAGACAGAGGCAGGGAGTGAGGCGGGGTGGGCCGAAGGACGGGGAGGACAGGCGAGGACTGCTTCCTCGGGATTCTGGAACAAAGGGTGTGTCTGCACAGGTGCACCGCGGGCTGCAGGGGCGGTGGTCTCAGCAGCCGACCGGCCAGTGAGGACCCGGCGAGGCCAGCTCCCCTGGGCCTGGGCCACGTGTGGGCTGCCCAGAGCTCCCCACAGCCCCCCGAGCACGGGCTCCCACGCCTGCCCCCCAGCGGCTCAGCTCCGCGCACAGAGGGACACAAGCCCATCCTTCAGTGAAACCCAGGCATCAGTCCCCAGGCCCCTGCTCCCCCGCGAAGGGCCCAGGCCATCCACAGACCCCCCCAAAGAGCCCAGCTGGAGGCTGTTCCCCAAGATGTCCCTGAGCCCAAGCCACACCAGATGACACCCACGTGGGCCAGCCCTCCTCAAGTCCGGTTCCCATTACACCCGCTGGAACCTCCAGCCAGGAAACAAGGGGAGGCATCCAGGCCTTCACTGTCTACGTGGATCCGCCTCTTCCAGAAAGTGTATTTAAAGAGAAGAAAATCAGCACAGGCAGGAGAAGTGGCCCGTGCAGCCCAGAGAGCCCAGCAGGAACCCCAGGCTTCCTGGACACGAGCCCAAGCCTCCGCCAAGCACGGGGCCCCACAGGGGCTCCTGAGCCCTCCAGCCGCGCCCCCAGCCACTGGCCTGCTTGCCATAAAGGATTCCTTCTAAGACAGCCCCTTGTTTCTAGAAATTAAACCCAGAATCTCCAAAAAAACAGTCTGGTAATAGAATAAACTTCTGGTTATGCTTAAGTAACTGAAAATCTATATGCTCAAACATTACTAAAGATTAAAATACAACTCAATGGAAAAAAAAATACTACATAAATTGAAATAATTCAAAAGTACCTAAACAGTCAAAACAGCAAAATGGATGAGGGGGGTGAAATGAAAAACCACTACAGTCTACAAAAAAGCTAAAAGAAAACAATAGAAATGGTTCCATATTTGTTCTAACTTCTATGTCTCCTTCCCAAGGTTTACATTAAAAAGCAAAACTTTCTGAAAAATCTATCATGTATTATCACCTCCCCTGAAAAACAATCCCTCCCAAAATCTTCCTATTCACCCTTGAGAAATTCATTTAAAACCCACCCTGCAGGGCATATCCGGGTTTGACCAATGTCATAAAGCCAAGTCAAAACCAGTCAGAAGCGACCCAAACCTGATTTCAGTTTCAGGTTCCCAAGTTAGACCTGAAACAGCAAGAATCTGCACCTTCCGTCCGGCGCCCCCGGAGGCAGCCCGGGTCCACAGCTGTCAGAGGGGCGGGGGTCCTGGCCCCAAGGCTGCTGCGGATCCCCTGTGAAGTGGGCTCTGCCCCGTGTGCCAAGGGACATGGCGACCAACGAAATCTCCAGCAGGCAGCTCCTACTGCTCACGGGCATCGTGCAAGGTGCCCAGCGGTCGGCGGGCACCAGGAGGACAGAGTGGACATGCCCTCCATGCCCTTCCAGACGGTCCTGGTTTCCAAGACACGGCCCCTGCTCCAGCGCACAAGTTATGGGATGTGTCCTGCCCTACCGTCCAGAAAAAGCAGTCACCGCAGGCCAGAAGACTTACACTTGAGCCCTGAGAATCAGACAGGTAACCCTTTTTTAATAAAGCAGTATTCAGTGGAGGTCCCCAAATGTTATCAATAGACCAGTACCAATCCATGACACAGTTTACAGCCCACTCTGTTACAGAATGAGAAGAAGAGACATATTAATACAAAAGTAGGCCCCACAGCCCAGAGGAATGTAATTTGGTGATTGTTCTTTACTCTGACAACACATCCTTGTTACATTTCAGTGTCTATGATGGCTGGTACCACAGAGGAATTTGCTTAAAATTCCTATGATCAAGATAAAAGCTTGGCCACTGCATATCATTCTCAGTCTATGAAATCTGGGATGGCCTGATACTCAGGACTCCTCCTCCTCCTCACTCATCCCCCCAGACCCAACACAGGGCATGGCAGGCACACCTCCTTATTCCCCATGCTGCTTCTGAGACAGCGAGCCAGGACACCCGCTTCGCAGCGTGCTCACAGCAAGTGAACTGAACCACCACGGCCCCACCGCAGTCCCACCCACACGTCCTCTCGTGCAAATGCCACGGCATGTGTTACACGCCTGCCGCAGTGACTTATTTATTCTGATCACAGAAACTAACATGCTGTGAAATGACCTGTCCAATTACGTGTGCCCCCAGATGATCAGGCCCTTGAGAAACGTCCCAGCCATCATGCTGGTGGCCAAGTCCCCAGCACCTAACTCAGCACAGGATAAACCTCAGCAGGTATTTGTTGTTGTTGTTGTTCTGTCGCTAAGTCGTGTCCAACTCTCTGTGACCCCATGGACTGCAGCACGTCAGGCTTCCCTGTCTTTCACTATCTCCCAGAGTTTGTTCAAACTCATTTCCATTGAGTCAGAGATGCCATCTAACCATCTAATGAGAGAATGCTCTGCAGCCCCCTTCTCCTTTTGACCTCAATTTTTCCCAGCATCAAAGTCTTTTTCCACGAGTCGGCTCTTCACATCAGTGGCCAAAGTACTGGAGCATCAACTTCAGCATCAGTCTCTCTAATGAATATCCAGGACTGATTTCCTTTAGGGTTGACTGGTTGGATCTCCTTGCAGTCCAAGGGACTCTCAAAAGTCTTCTCCAACACCACAGTTCAAAGGAATCAATTCTTCAGTGCTCAGCCTTCTTTATGGTCTAACTCTCAACATCCATACATGACTACTGGAAAAACCGTAACTTTGACTAAAATGACTTTGTCAGCAAAGTAATGTCTCTGCTTTTTAATATGCTGTCTAGGTTGGTCATAACTTTTCTTCCAAGGAGCAAGTGTCTTTTAATTTCATGGCTGCAGTCACCATCTGCAGTGATTTTGACACCCCAGAATAAAGTCTGTCAGTTCTTCCACTTCTTCCCCATCTATCTGCCACAAAGTGATGGCACCAGACACCATGATCTTAGTTTTCTGAAAGCTGAGTTTTAAGGCAACTTTTTCACTCTCCTTTTTCACCCTCGTCAAGAATCTATTTAGTTCCTCTTCACTTTTCTGCCATTAGAGTGGTATTATCTGCATATCTGAGATTGTTGATACTTCTCCCGGAAATCTTGATTCCACTTTGCGAGTCTTCTACCCCAGCATTTCTCATGACGTACTCTGCATATAAGTTAAATAAGCAGGGTGACAATACACAGCCTCAATATACTCCTTTCTCAAATTTGAACCAGTTAGTTGTTCCACGTCTGGTTCTAACTGTTGCTTCTTGACCTGCATACAGGTTTCTCAGGAGGCAGGTTAAGGTAGTCTGGTATTCCCATCTTTTTAAGAATTTTCCAGTTTGTTGTGATCCACACAGTCTGAGGCTTCCACATAGTCAATGAAGCGGAAGTAGATATTTTTCTGGAATTCCCTTGCTTTCTCTATGATCCAACGAATGTTGGCAATTTGATCTCTGGTTCCCATGAAAACTGACACATCCACAACGGAGCTTCATTCCCACTTTGGCCCAGATGCTTCATTCTTTCTGGAGCTGTTGCTAATTGCTCTCCAACCTTCCCCATAGCATATTGGACACGTTCTGACCTGGGGGGGCTCATCTTCTGGTGTTATATCTTTTTGCCTTACCATACTGTTCATGGGGTTCTTGGGGCAAGAATACTGAAGTGGTTTGCCATTCCCTTCTCCAGTGGACCACGTTTTGTCAGGACTCTCCACCACGGCCCGTCTGTCTTGGGTGGCCCTGCACGGCATGGCTCAGACCTTCACTGAGATATACAAGCCCCTTCGCCACGACAAGGCTGTGATCGTGAAGGGGCTGGCAGATATATACTGCATGAAAAAACCTCCACTATTAAACACTAAGCGCAAAATATAGATGCTTATATCTTTTAACATTTCAATCCAAAAAACAAATAACAGGAATTTAAAAGCCTTCTTCAACAAAAAAATCACTTCGTTTGGTAAAACCTACCATGGCAGACAGCTCAGACTTTCTGCTTTTAACCCTATTGGCAAAATACTGACTCATCTCTTTCCAGTGTATACATTTAATTATAAATTCACTACAGCTAATTTTGAGCAAACTCCAGGAGATAGTGAAGGACAGAGGAGCCTAGGGTGCTACATCCATGGGGTCGAAAAGAGTTGGATACGACCTAAGCACTGAACATCTACAGTTAATAGTCACTTTTTTTAAATTCTCCCATTGGACTTATCTTTAAAACTGATATTAAATGACTGCACTGCTTAAATACAAGATTTTTTGCCCTCAATAGATTACAATTAGCATTCAATCCTGTAGTTACAGCACATTTCACTCTGAACAGACTTTAGAGGTCACCAGGTGACCCCTTCATGTGACGGATTCAGAAAAAAAATCACGGCTATACAATTAATCGGTGGCAAAACCCAGCCTCTGATTCTCACTCAGGTCCACTGTCTTTCTTCAGTTAATCAATTAATTATGTGTAACATAAAGACAAAAAACTTCCCACCAGGTAACCGTCTCTGACCAAAGCAGGACCTGCCAACCTGGAGCATTCACAGTGCACAGGATTAGCGCCCAACCACGGCTGGCAATCCTCTCGCCTGGGAGGATAAGCCCGGCTCCCAGATCTGCTTGCCTGTAAGACCCACCAGACGGCAAAGCGGTTTATAGCCTGCAGCTGATCCAAATCCCGTGGAACTTTCTGCCCGCACAAAGCGAGGCTGACTATCGTACATGTGCAATGTCCTCTCCTGGTATGCCAGAGCTCTTAATATCTGGCTGCTCTGTGAAGAGAAAATCCATCCTAGTAAGCTCTCTATTTCATGCCAGACCTCTTTTCTTCTTGTTGTGCAGTTGCTAAGTCATGTCTGACTCTTTGCAACCCAACAGATTGCAGTATGCAAGATCTCCCTGTCCCTTACCATCTCTCAGAATTTGCTCAAACTCACGTGCATTGAGTTGGTGATGCCATCCAACCATCTCATCCTCTGTCATCCCCTTCTCCTGCCTTCAATCTTTCCCAGCATCAGGGTGTTTTCAAATGAGTCGGCTCTTTGCATCAGGAGGTCAAAGTACTGGAGCTTCAGCTTCAGCATCAGTCCTTCCAATGAATATTCAGGGTTCATTTCCTTTAGGACGGACTGGTTTGATCTGCTTGCTGCCGAAGGGACTCTCAAGAGTCTTCTCTAGCACCACCGTTTGAAGATCCCAGTTTGAAGGCATCAATTCTTCAGCACTCTGCCTTTTTTATCATCCAGCTCTCACATCCTTACATGACTACTGGAAAAACCATAGCTTTGACTCTACAGATCTTTGTAGGCAACATAATCTCTCTGCTTTTTAATATGCTGTCTAGGTTTGTCATTGCTGGTTTGTCCTTGCTGAGACCTCTTTTCTATCCGGTAGGAATAATTCTTCCAACAGCGCAGCAATAGTAAACACCATGCCTAAGCTGACACAGCCCTTAAGGAGTTAAGCAGTAGCTCAAACCCACACCAGCCAAGAAATCCAAGTCTTCCTCCACCGCCCCAAGACAGAGTCCCAGCCTCCAGAGAGTTCACAAAGTTGCCAAGAGAGCATGACCCGAATGACAGGAAAGAAAACGAGCGGCGCAGAGCACAGTGGTCAACGCAGCTACCTTCCTACCGTCACCCACGTCTTACAACTGCAAAATGAAGACAACACTCCTGAATGTGCCTATTTCAAATGTGACAATTTATCCACCTCTCCTTAAAACTTATATTTACCCGTCCTTGAAATTTGTTACTACTAGTTAAAAACTTGATAGGAAATAAAACGACTGGGACTTATATTTCACACCTGACTTTGTAAACAAGGATGGGAGTGACCTTTGGGCAAAGTGTTTAACCTCTGCCTTTCCCGGGAGTGACAAGAAAACCGCCCCACAGGAGGGCTCCCCTGCTCCGAAAGGGAAACAGATGCAGAGCCCGCTGGGCATTTCGTGGCACATGGGGGACACCCCGCGCACCTCAGTCGCCATCATTGCCCCGCGTCACCTCCACGTCACCATCGCAGCCCCGGGCTCGACACGTGGCTGGTGCTCAACTGCTTGCTGACGATGCCTGAACCATGATCACCAGCACGTCTGTGACTAAACAGAGGATGATCTGCTCCCGGACGTAACTGCCTCCAAGAGGAGACTAATTAAGCGTGAAAAAAATTGCTCCTGGAAATTTAGGAGATATGAAATGGAGAACCACTCTCAGCCTGAACACAAGACGTGTTGGAGGAGAGAAGCGGGAGGCCTCTCTTAAGCGAGAGAAGCATTTGTGCAGAGTCGACCCCCATCAGGGAAAAGGCAAGTCAGCAGTGTGTGTCAAGAGCAGGCCAGGAGGTTTCCCAGCTTACATAACGGGGTACAGGAGACCAGAGCAGGGGACTCCCAGTCTCCTCAGAAACGCAGGCCTGTCAACGAGGACAGACTCCAATCTGCAGGGAGCAGAGCAGCACGAGAAGAACGGCACTCGCTGCCAATCCTCAGCTGCCATCTCCTGGCCTCTTAAATCCATCCTCGGAGCAGATGAGGCCCGCGAGGGCCACCTGAGTCCCGGGAGCCCGGGTACCTGTTTCATGTATGTTCCCCTTAAAGGCTCGGGTGACCTACAGCAGCTAGAACACAATCAAGTAAGTGAAAATAAAAAACAAGGCCATAAAAATGCAGTCCCAAGACAAAATATTATAGCTTAAATAATCTGACCTTGACAACTGAAACGGTTCATCTCCTTGCTCTATACAAGACTCAGCACAAATGTGCGGTCTTCCAGGAAGGCAACTCCTCTTGACCAGGACTGCCTTTCCAACCACATACAGAGGCACACTTTGTCTCCCGCGTGTCATGGTGCAGAAATCTGGAGCTCCGGCCTGCTGAGGTGTCCGAGCACATCGAAACCGCTTCGTAAGGAAAACCTAGGGTACCTGCGGGTGTGAAGGACCCAACGGTGCAACTCCTCCATGTTTAAAACACCAACATCCTACCAAGCAGACCCAACAAAGCAATCTAAGTTCCAACCTGTTTCCAACCTGCCTGCACTCCTGGTGGAGGCCAGCCTGACATGACCGACAGCAGAAAGACCGAGGCAAGTCTACAAACGCTGCCCGTCCACTTCTCCAGTCTCCCCCCACCCAGGGTGCTCCCACAGTCCATCGGGGGGATGACTCTACTGAGCTTCTCGTGTGTCGTTCTGGCCTGTGTCCCCCTGAGAGCTCAGGGCTAACGAGGCCTCGCCCACCCACCCACTCTGTCTCGACTGGCAGGGAGCCCAGAGCTGAGTCTCATGCCCGCCTGACAGCTGTCCTTGGCACAGGGGGCACAATGTCCATCTTTCTACGGCCCTCACTGCAGACTCCTGCTTTTTTCATTCTTCTTAGGATGGTCCAATGATATGCTTTTTATTGAAGCTACCTCAGAATCTTTTTGAAAAGGAGCAAGGAGATGGAATTTTATAAATTATTACATACGTGTTAGTCACTCAGTCATCTCCAACTCTTTGCAACTCCCTGGACTGTGGCCCACCAGGCTCTTCTGCCCATGTAATTCTCTAGGCAAGAATACTGGAGTGGGTTTTCATTTCCTTCTCCAGGATAAGTTATTAAATATCCTCCCATTATGACTATATTTGATCCTCACTGTCCCCCAGAACTCCGCCGCTCTGCACTCTTGTACCTGCTGTTCACCCAGAACACAGCCCGTGCTATTTCCAGCAGCCAGCGACTTCTTCCAGAATCCTGAGGCTGGGCGAGCCAGTCATGGGGCCTCTAACACTTGGACAACACAAAGTTCGTCATGTGCATTAAGTCCCTCCAAAACCGGGCAGTTCTGGAGGGCTGAGTACACCTACGTATCCTCCTGTTCCCAGAGGCATCAAAGCAAGCCGCACATCCTGCAGACACACAGTAAAGACATGCTCCGTTAACGAGAACAGTAAGTCAACATTCTGGGAGCCTACTCGGAGAAGTCATGTGGGATGTAACAGGTCAGAAAAGGGTTTCTATCTCAAAGGTGTTTACAAACCAAAGCAAGCTAAAAAAAAAAAAAAAAACTAAGGTGTGTACACTACCTATGTAACCAACAGAGCCTGCACGTCCGTAAAAGACATGGAAATACAAACCCTGGAATGGCTGCACCTGGCTCAATGCGTGCAGGCACAGAGGCTTATAGTTAAGAGGAGGGGGATCTGGGAGGGCATTCAGCCACAAGTAATGACCCTGAAGAGGTGCAGGCAGCATATTCTGAGACCAGCAAGAACATTCCCTGGCGCAGTAAAGAAGGGCAGGTGCAGCCAGACCGCAGGGTGAGCCCGGGGGTGAGGGCAGAGGGCTTGGAGGCTGCGACGCAGAGCAGGGCCTTCACTCCCCCAGGCGAGTCAGTAAGAAAAACCCCCGGGAACCATTCACGGCTCCTGTCAGGAGAGACAGGAGGGAGATAGCTGCGGTGACTGCTGACAGTGAAGACTTGAGACCCCGGCAGACAGGTACTTGAAGTGTGCGCTTGTGATAACCCGTCTGAGAGCCCATGCCGGCCCAGTGGCTGTGGCAGCCCTAAGGGCCAGAGCAGCGGTTTCCACCTCTCCTCTGAGAAGAGACCCCTTCTCAAGAGTAAAAACGATCCCTTGGCCCACCCTCCCCCCCACCCTCTCTCACACACACACACACACAGAGCTGTAATTTCACGTGGGTGGCTCACCACAGAGGCAGTGTAACAAGATGCCTAGAGCAACTCTTGGGCTCAGATCTCAGCCCTGACACTCAGGAGGTATGCACCCCCAGGGAACATAACCTTACCAAGCCAGGTGTAAAACGGGGACGGAAAACATGCCTAACCTCTTACATAGAGACGTATCAAATGTTTAGCAGAGTGAGCCGTTCAGTAAGCTCTCACCCGAAGTGATGAAGAAAATGGACCGCGGGTGTGAATCTCCAGACCCTTCCCATTGACCTCACGGCGCTCCCAGACCTCCAATACCCACAGGGGGAGCCACTGTCCTGGAAGATAGTGCAGAGCAGACCAGTCACCTCCACCAGGAGGGCTTTATGTGGCCCCTAGAGTTCAGCATGGGCCAGGGCTGCAGAAGCCAACACCACCACCCAACAAGTGAGGGGACCGACGCAGAGGGTGGGTGCTGGGGGCAAGAAGAAACACTGGTGAAGAGATGAAGAGGGGGGGCTTAAAGGTGGAAGTGACGGGGGAGGTGCTGACCGGCACCTCCCTGGCCAGTCAGCACCAGCCAGACCACTGCGCTCAGGGCTGTGAGCAAGGGCTCCTTTCTAACCTGCGTGGATTCACACTGCGGGCACTTAGCTTGCCATGAGCCATACCAACAGAGTTACAAGAACAGCTTAACTGACTTCTCCCGGGATACTGAAAGCATGCAGTCTCTTGACTGAATTCAAGAGTTCTCTTCCTCAACCTCACATCTCCAGCCCGCCCACCTCTGCCACCAGTTTTCAAACCCGCATTTACTGTGATTAACTTAAACACAGTAAGAGAGGCAGAAGTAACCAGGAAGTTACCAGGTAGCCAGCAGTCAGCATTGCCTAACGCTCTAGACGGTTTCTGCTTTCAGCCCCAGGGAGCCTGAGCGCAGTGAATCCCGCCGGGCACCTCCTAGTGCACCGATCGCTGCCTCAGTTGCCCCGTCTGTGAAGTGGGGGTCCTAAGAGCACCCCCTGTTAGAGCAGCTGGGAAACCAAACGAGACGCATCAGCAGGTGACCGGCCGCAGTGGGCAGGGCAGCAGGCGCCTTGGGATCATCACCTTTACTCGCGCCGCCCATCGTTTCCGGAGCCCCGGGGTCCGCGGGGTGGGGGGACCCGAGAGGCCGGGCCCCGCCCGCCGCCACTCGGGCCGGGCTCCGACACTCCTCCGGGCTCGGCGGGAAGGGGACCGGCTGCCCCACGTGCATGTGCGGCGGCGGACACGGAACTGCCGGCGCTCATAGCAGCTCCTGCGAGGCGGGCTTTCTGTTTAAAAAGCACAAAACAGGCGCACATTTCCTGGTCTGCATCCGCACAGCTCGGCTCCCTCTCGTTTCCTCCGCGACCGGCGGACCGGCAAGGGGCCGCGGCGGCAGGGAAGCCCCCGCGTGCGGACCCCGGCGGGGTGACCCCGGGGCTCACCCCAGGCCCCCGGTCCTGAGCGCGCACGGGGGCGCCCCCAGCCCCCGGCCCCCGGCCCCAGAGATCCCGGTCCCCGGCGCGGACCCCCGGCCCGCTCACCTGGCCCGTGATGCCCGTGATGAGCGCCACCTTCCTGGGCTTGCCCGTCTCGGCGTCCCCGGCGCCTCGTGCGCCGGGGCAATGCGCCGCCGCCTGGGCCATATCCGCGCGCTAACTGGAGACGCCGACCGCCGGGGGTGTGCCGCAGAGCCGGCTGCAGGGACCAGCACCTCGCGGCCGGCCGCCACACTGACAGGCCGCCCGGAGGCCGGCGGGGCGGGCCGGGGGCGGGGCGGCCGGGATGCGGCCGGGCGGGCGCCGCGTGGCCGCGTCACCGCCCGACGCTCCGCGCTGTCCGCCGGGCCCCGCCCTCCCCTCCACAAGCCCCGCCCTCCCCGCCGGGGCCGCGTCACCGCGCGACGCTCTGCGCTGCCCTCCGGGACCCGCCCACCCCGCCGGGGCTCCGCCCCCGTCCACAAGCCCCGCCCACCCGGGCCGCGCTCGCCGAGAGGGGCGGGGCCTGGGGCGGGGTCTGCGCCCAGGGGCGGGGCGTCGAGCGGGCCCGCGCGGGCTGGTCCATATCGCTGGCAGACACTAGGATGCTGGGTCTTCGCGCCAGGCCTGCCCCTCGTAAGGGCCGGCCAGTGGACCGGGCGTGCTGTCGGCCGCCTGGACTTGCTCTTCTCACGCTGCTCGTCCTGCCCTCCACCCTCCCGAATCTCCCAGAATCCTCATTGTATCGAGGATACTGGGTCGAACTAGGGACTGACCTTTACCTTGGGAGAAGGTCCTTAATTTTGAATCCAGGGTTCACGGCCCTGGATCATCGGCTTTGACAAGTAATTCCTGGAGAAAGAAAGATAGTGCTAAGTCGTGTCCGACTCTTGCCATCCCATGGCCTGTAGCTTGCCAGGCTCCTCTGTCCATGGAATTCTCCAGGCAAGAATACTGGAGTGGGTTGCCATTTCATTCTCCAGGGAAACTTCCCGACCCAGAAATTGAACCCAGGTCTCCCGCATTGCCAGCACAGGTTTTACAGACTAAGCTACGCGGGAAGCTATATGTAATTCCTGGAAACCTGCTGTAATACCTTTTGAGAAGTCTGGTTCTCTGCTTCCTGAAGGGCACTGTGTTATAAGCCCCCTGAATGGGGTCACACATGTGGGCAATGACAGGCCTCATTTCTACCCTGCTTTCTGGCTCTTCTCATGTTTCTCTGAGGCTTGGAACCAGGCTGGAGGTTCCAAGTAACTCGATTCAAAATGCTCTAGTCAGGGGACTGGCAGAGCAGGACAGGAGTCTCTGGCCTCACCCATGTGCAGTGTAACGAATTCTTGAAAAGACTGCACAGGTCAGTAACCCTGGACATGTCCAATTTCAAAAAATAATTCTGATGCAAGGTGGGGTCCTAGCGTGTGGCCTGCTGAATGTGGCTTCCACCTGGCAGCAGCAGGTAGGGCAGGGAAAGGAACGGAGGTGACTCAGACCCTGGTGGGGCAGCAAGTGTATGTACCTGAGCGCTGGCGGGAATCCAAGGAGGAAATGGAACTTCCTCGTACCCCTGCTCTGCCTCCCAGCATTGTGCATATTCCTCTCCCCAACAGACCTGCACAGACCAGCTTCACATCACACACTGAGTGACTCGGAGGTGACTACCTAACCTGCCAGACGCTTGCAGACCTCAAATGCCCAAATAGAAAAGCTCAGGATTTAATGAAAAATCTCTCCGCCCCCTAAGTCTCGTCAGGAACACTGCTTAGCTTTGTGGAAAGACTCACCTCTGGATTCATTTGTCTCTCTCCTGTCCATTCTACACAGAGAATGACGGAAGGAAAGTCTGTGGCTCACCTCCCTGGTGAACAGAGAGGCCCTGAAGCAGAGGAGAGGAAACACTGTCATTGGAGGAACTTGCTATAAGCAAGAAATGTCTGTGAAATCTACTAGAGTCGACTAAAAACTTATGTTTGTCTTGATATAAATATGCTTTGAGTTAATTTGCAGATAAATTATTTAACATTTCCCCAAAATTGCTGAGAAAAAAAATGGATATTTAGGGAGGATGTGCCTAGTTTATCTGCAGCCGAGACCCCCGTCACATCTCTGGCCTGATGGTGGAAGACCCCCAGACCGAAGATCAACTATATTTTAGGGCCTGTAAACAATAACAAAATATTGAGGAAAATGGTAGTTCTGAGATACAGTGGGAGATTTAAAAGGAAGGGTATTTCCCTAGAAAATGGCTCTGAAAAAAGGTGATGAAACAGTGAGACAAGAGTACAGCCATTTTGGAAAAGGACGGAAGAATGGCCTTGAGTAAGCAGGCTCAGTAAAACAGAGCACCTAAAGGGTTGGGCTTCTGAAAGATTATCTCTGTTCCCTGATGTATGTAGTTTCCAAAGAACAAAAGCTGGATTGTAAAACCCCACCCAACAGAACTGCCAGTTCCCTGAAAGATACAGATAAAGACCTGACATGTGTCCCAAGCTGTTTCTTCAGGAAGCAGACCCCCATCTGATGAAAACTGCTAAGGACAAGCCCGTGGACCCCAGCCTTGTTGAAATCAGATGGTTGATGATGCTTGAAACTTCACCTCAATGCCAACCAGTCAGACAGCTGAGCACAAGGTAATCAGGTTTCTGTGGTCCCCACCCTCCTGTGGCCTTTAAAACCCTTCCCCGAACGTCTCAGGCAGCTGGTATTTGTTTCTGCCTTCTCCCTTGTGCACAAGCTCTCCTTCCGGTATAAAATTTTGCCTACCAAAGAGCATTGCAGGAGTGATTCACATTTCTGTGACCTTGCTGCCCCCGAATCTGGAGGAGCCCAGGGACAGCGGCAGGCCAGCACACTGGTTTGCACAGACTGCCGCAGATGGAGGGCTTACACAACAGAAATCTGTTTCCTCGCATTTCTGGAGGCTGGAGTCTGAGTTCGGGTGTCTGCAGTGCTGGTTCCTTCTGCGGCCTCTCTCCTTGGCTCACCCCTGGGTGAGAAGCGTCAGAACTGGGTTGTACTGGAGGACACCCAGCTGATGTTGGAGAGTTGCACCTTGGTGCTATGGGAAACCCTCCCCGAAACAAACATTGATTGGAATTGTGTCCAGAACCTTGTAACATGTCATCTAAGAATGGTGATTGCAATTTGTAAAAAGCTGTTGCCGAGGTCACATAGCTAGTAGCTGGTAATGGTAAATATCATTCTCGGTTCTTCCAACCCCATTCCATATTCTATCTGGAAAGAAAAAAGAAGACTGGGAGACTGAGTGCCAGAGAACTGGTGCTTTTGAACTGTGGGGCTGGAGAAGGCTCTTTAGAGCCCCTTGGACTGCAAGGAGAGCCAACCAGTCCATCCTAAAGGAAATACTCCTGAATATTCATTGGAAAGACTGATGCTGAAGCTGAAGCTCCAGTACTTTAGCCATCTGATGGAAAGAGCTGACTCATTGGAAAAGACCCCGATGCTGGGAAAGATTGAGGGCGGGAGGAGAAGGGGAGGACAGAGGATGAGATGATTAGATAGCATCACTGACTCAATGGACATGAGTTTGAGCAAACTCTGGAAGATAGTGGAGGACAGAGGAGCCTGGCATGGGGTCGCATAGAGTCAGACATGACTTAGCAACTGAACAACAACAGCAGAAGCCCACATTTCCCGGGTTATTTTGCATCTAGAGTTTTTGGAAATTGAGTTCCGCCAGTCAGACTGTGACAGGTGGAAGGGAAACGGGCGCTATCTTTCTCCTTGCTGGTCACACAGTGGAAAGACTTTTGGCACCTGGACTCCAAGTTTAGGTCTGTTACTAGTTTCACCAGGAGCCGGGGGGGAGTGGCGTCAGCAGCAGCTTCCTGAATTCTGGCTTGGAGCAAGGTGACGGTATACCCTTGACATCAGCAGCCCTCCAGCTTCTGTTCCTCCACTCCTTACAAAGATTTCTTTTTGAACCAATGTTTTTGTTGAAATGATTGTAGATTAAAATGTATTTCTAGGAAATAACGCACGGACACACCATGTACCCTTTACCCAGTCTCCCCCACGGTCACTCGGAAACTACACTGCAACATCAGAAGCAGGATGCTGACACCGAGACAAACGCCGATACTGTGCAGATCTCCCCAGTTCAGCCTGTACTCACGTGCACATGCTTGCGTTTGGTTCCACACCATTTTATCACACGTGTGGGTCTGTCTATCTACCAGCTCGAAGTACGGAACAGTTCTGACAGCACGGGGACGCTCCTGCCGCCCTGTCCCAGCCCATCCCTCGTCCCCGGGAACTGCGACCCTCTCCTTGACTTCTGCCGTGGCCCCTTCACAAAGTGGTGTACTGAACTCCTGCCGCTTCCAGTCTCTGTGGATCAGCTTTTCTCACGGAGCCTGAGTTTCCCCAGGGATCCATGTCCCAGTGCTGTGTATCAACAGCCCATCCATGGTGTGGGTGCCCCATAGTTCATGCAGCCCCGACCCTAACCCACTGAAGGATATTTGGATCATTTCTAGTCTGTGGGTAAGAACATGTACACGTTTCGTGTACACGATTCATGTACACGTTTTTGTGTGGCCATAGTTTTCATTTAGCCCAAGAGTGTAATTGCCGGGACACATGGTAATTGCATGCTTAGTTGTTTTGTTTCTTAAACTTCCAAACTGTTGTCTTCCAAAGAGTTTGTAAACAGAATGTCTTGCTCCATAACCCCTTTCCACTTGAGTTGCCTTCGGCGGTTCCTGTGTCCCACTCTGAACTCGGAGGAACAAAGCAATGCAGACAAGATAGAAACTCCAAACCTGGGGCCTTGAATCTCCACTGAAAGGCCAGTGAAATAGTTCGTGTGTGTGTGTGTGTGTGTGTGTGTGTGTGTGTGTGTGTGTGATTGAGTGAGAAGGACTGGACCAGGGCAAACATACGGGGGGAAAGAACAGACCATTTTCTTTTTACTTTCCCTCCATTTCAGGATTTATACCAGTTTTCCAGAAAATAAAGAAGGATAGAAGTATGAATTTTTAAGTCAAATCTTATAAGTTCCACTGAAGAAGAGGCAGCTCAGACCCCTGTCTTTCACTGTGTTTCTCTTCAGAATAAAATTAATTCAGGCAAGTCTCCTGTCCTGGGATTTGTGGCAGGAGTGGCAAAGTTTTAGAAAATGATGAGCATCCCTGGGCTTTGTGAGGGCTTCCTGAAATCTGTCACCTCTGCTTTGGGGTCTCTCCTTTGACAAATGAGATCTCACTGCGACAAGCTGTTTAGATCATGTTTTCAGAAAAGGCAAGATGTAACCGAAATAGTTGAAGACCTGTATTTCCCACATTCTCACACGTACAAGGCCTCAGACAGTGCCCTGGCTCCAGGCAGACGAGCCCGAGAAGGATGCTTTCCGGGCCCTGTCGGACACACGCTGTCTCTAGTGGAGCGCGTGGGCCTGCTGCCACCACACCTCTGCCTCCTTTGTTTTTAAATCTCCAGAGTTTTTAGTTGCACTAGTAGCTTTCACGCTAGAAGAGCTATTCATTGGGAAAGATTTCCCCTCTGGTAATCTTAGTTTCTTAATTCACAAAAAGTCCCAGGGAGCAGGGCTGTGGGTCCCTCCTGGACCGTCTAACTAGAATCTCCACTCGAGACACACAGCATAGCTTTTCCACAGTTACTGGTGGCAAACCCAGGGGGAAGCACCTAAAGCTTTCAGCCTCCCTGGGCCCTGATTTTCAGCCTTCTCTCTGGACGTGAGGGTGCACATGTGCTCACTCCTCTCCTCATGATGTTTCCCAAAGTCTTGCTCAGTAAAAAGTGAATCTCCAATAACTCGAAACACTGGAATTGAAGTAATATATTATTCTTTAAATTAGATGAGGTAATAAAACATCCTTGACTGCCTAGAGGACCCTTCCAGTTCCTGGCTACTAGTCTGATCCTTATAAAATGTCAAAATTGCCTCAAGGTTAAGATATAGGTCTCACTTTTAATGGTAAGGATTCTGATTCCAGAAAACTTTATGCTGATGTGTTGAGCACGTTCGAGACACTGTCATAAATCTCCAGCTCCTCCAGGCTGAGTCCACCTCTGTTTCTGATCTTGCCTCCAGTACCTGTGTGACTAGAAATTTCTTGGCTCAGGGCCCAGTGTGTGCAGGTAACAGAGGAACTTTAGGATTATAAAGGCTCACACCAGAAATCCTTTGCGTTAGAGAATCTGCTAGACCGGCTGGGAGAGATGGTAAGAAAAATTAGGATCCTAGTAAATTTTCTTAATGGCGCCCTCCTCCCCACCAAGAGAGAGCTTCCTTCAACCTCTGGGAGACACGCCTGAAGGAATCTTCTCCCAGATGAGAAGTGAGTCAGGCCGGGACCTGGGACCCTTGCCCCAGTGCTTGCACCTGGGCTAATGGCTCCTCGAGCAACAAAATATAATGCGAAGAAACGATAACAGACTCAAAACAACCATGCACAGTGGGGGCAAATTATGAACAAAAAGCTCTCAGAAGGCAGAAAAACTCACGGCCGAAGGGCAGTGTTGGGAGCAAAAGCAGAGTATGGTTCATGCCCCCTGCACCCAACACCACCAAAGGGGTGGGCAGAGCCCCTAAGCTCCCCCTCCAGCTGACCCCTGGACCCACCCTACCCTCTCTCCATGTGAGGAACCAGCCCACCCCTCGGAGAGTGAGCAAGGGAACCTGTTTGTTCTCGCTGCCTCCTGCTGCAGCAGGGGCCCCAGTAAAGCCTTGCCTAAATTTCTCATCTGGCCTCCGGTCAGTTCCTGTGGACTGGGGAGGACCAAGCACAGCGTTGGTCCTTGCAGGAGGGCCGAAGTGTACCCGGCTGTGTCCTTGACTGTGCCCTAATCATCCGTATAAAGAGTCCCTCGTGACCTTATGGTTGATGGAGACGCCCGGTGATCCTCAGGGCAGCTGTGCCGAAACCCGTCCCGAGTTCCTGCAGCAAACGTCAGCCCCGAGGAGGCAAGCTGCCCCTCCGGGAATCTCGGTGGAGAGGTGGGGCAGGGGGCAGAGAGGGTCAGCGCGGGCACCGAGGCCGCAGACAGACAGACCCTCCGGCAGACACGGGGCTGGGGTCCCAGCAGAAGGACCGAGCGGCAAGTGCGGAGAGCGGCCCCGGGAGCGCCAATCAGAGCTCACCGCGGTGATCGCGCCGCTCGTCAGGACTGACGCCTCCCGTCGGCCCGCCCTGTCCGGGAGGTGTGAAGGTGCCGTGCCTCTGCTGCTGTGCCCCCGGCGCCCCCGCCTCCCGTGGGTGACGCTGTCCGCCCCGGCGGCGGGCAGAAAGGAGCCTGGCAGCCCCGGAAGCCCCGGACGGCCCCTGCGCGCCCACCCTCCGGCACGCGGCCAGGGAAGTGGGGGCCTTCGGGCTCCCGGTCAGGAACCCGCCCCCGGAGCCCTCTCTACCGAGGCTAACCTCGCTTGTTGCTTTGCCTCCTTAGAATTTTTTTTAGCCCATCTAATCCTTAAATATCTTCCCCATTTCTAAGCCTGGCTTCCTGTTGGAACATCAAGACTATATATTCGGGGATTGATCCAGAACTGTCAAAACCGCTTGCCGCCTCCATCTGAGCCGCAATGATGGAGTTAAAACTGGGAGCCCAGTGACCTCTGGGGGCAGAGAGTCAGTCTCCTCGGGCTTCTCACCAAAGTACCAGGGACTCCTTGGAGCAGATTCAGCCGCTCCCGGCTCCGGAGGCTAGAAGTCGGGAGGAGAGGCGTCCGCGGGGCTGTGCTCCCTCGGGGGCCCTGGGAGGAGCCTCCCCCTGGCTCCTGAGTTGCCGGCCAACGTTGGGATTCCTTGGCTTGGAGATGCTTCCCTCTGACCTCTGCCTCCATCAGCATTTGGCATTCCCCCAGTGTGGTCTCATGTCCAAACTCCTCTTTTTATAAGGACACCGAGTGACATTGGGTTCAGGGCCCACTTCACCCCAGTGAAGTCTGACCAGTCTGACCTCATCTCAACTTGATTACATCTGTGAAGACCTTATTTCTAAATAAGGTGACATTCCCAAGAGCCTGGTGTAGGACTCGAACACATCTTTTGGGGACACAATACAACCCACAAAACGCAGTGTTTATGAGTCTATTAACAAACTGAAGTGCTGGTGATAAGTCATCGTAACTGGAAGATGTGACTGAACCACGGGCAGCATAAAAGGGCAGACCTGGGGAGGCTGGATCCAAAAAAATAGAGAGAGGTGCTCAGATGGCCAGGAAGGAGACTGTGAAGAGAGCCTGGGTAAAATTTTCTGAGGGTATGGAATTCTCGTGCGTGGCCAGAGAAATTAAGAGAGAATAAATTCTTCCGTTTACCAAGCAAATAAACTGAGCAGCCCCTGGATGAAGCCCTGCCTATGTTATCTCATTATATGTCACAACGGTAAAAGGTCAGAAGCAGCTCCATTTTCTAGAAAGGGAAGTTGGAGCATAAAGAAGTTAAGTAAATTGCTTAAAGTTTGCTTAGTAAATAAATGGCAGGACCAGGAAAAAATTCTGCTTTGTCTGACAGCAAAGTCCATGCTCTTTCCATTGAGGAAAGTAACCTTGCCTTAGGTCAACAGATCATTATCTTATGCCTACCGTATGCCACGTACCAGCCCACACTGCCTTCCTCAAGGTGATTCCACTAACAGTGCTTAAAAGTACCCAATTCTCCAGCCTATTCACCAAACTCTGCATTAAATCTAGAACTCTTCAAAATCTGATGGCATAAGTGTATCTTGTTTTAATTTATATGTTTTTCACTATGAGTAATGCAGAGCATCTCTTCAAGTTTATTTTATCATTTTTGTTTGTTTTTCTCTGAATCACTGCATCACGCGTTCTGCCCCTTTTCTCTGGGTTTGCTTGTCTTCTTACAGGTTTGCTGGAGCTCTCTGTGTGTGATGGCTGGTGCCACTCCGTTATTTTATGTGATACAAATACTCACTCCCTTCAGGGTGCTTTTCATTTCCCTTTCTTTCTAGGGCTTACTTAGAAAGATATTCCCCACAGCAGTATTACACAACTGTTCCCTGTTTTTTCCTGTGTTTGTATTTTTATTTAAAATGTAATAAAATGTGTTTTTTCTCAAATGATAGCCAATTACCTCAAAGCCAACTATTGATTGCTCTGGTTTTCCTTCATAGTATCTTAAATTACAGTTTACATATGAATTTTATACTAGCGTCTTATTTGTTTCAACACCTGTTTCTGAAAAAGCATCCTGCCACACATACAGTCATGGTTTGGTGACCCACAAAACCAAAACTTCCCCTTGATGCTTGCTGCATATCTCACAAGTCAATACTGAAAAGTCCATAAACTCATTCATGAGGGAAGGTTCGGGTATTTAGCAGCAAGATCGAGCCCAGGTCTCCCGGATTGCAGTCAAATTCTTTACCATTTGAGCCACTCAGTTCAGTTCAGTTCAGTTCAGTCACTCAGTTGTGTCCAATTCTCTTCGACCCCATGGACTGCAGCATGCCAGGCCTCCCTGTCCATCACCAAGTCCCGGAGCTTACTCAAACTCATGTCTATTGAGTCGGTGATGCCATCCAACCACCTCATCCTCTGTTGTCCCCTTCTATTCCTGCCCTCATTCCCTCCCAGCATCAGGGTCTTTTCCAATGAGTCAGTTCTTCACATCAGGTGGCCAAAGTATTGGAGTTTCAGCTTCAGCGTCAGCCCTTCCAATGAATATTCAGGACTGATTTCCTTTAGGATGGACTGGTTGGATCTCCTTGCAGTCCAAGGGACTCTCAATAGTCTTCCCCAACACCACAGTTCAAAAGCATCAATTCTTTGGCACTCAGCTCTCTTTATAGTCCAACTCTCACATCCATACATTACTACTGGAAAAACCATAGCTTTGACTAGACGGACCTTTGTTGGCAAAGGAATGTTTCTGCTTTTTAATATGCTGTCTAGGTTGCTCATAACTTTTCTTCCAAGGAGCAAGCATCTTTTAATTTCATGGCTGAGATCACCATCTGCAGTGATTTTGAAGCCCCAAAAAACAAAGTCTGTCACTGTTTCCATTGTTTTCCCATCAATTTGCCATAAAGTGATGGGACCAGATGCCACGATCTTAGTTTTCTGAATGTTGAGTTTTAAGCCAACTTTTTCACTCTCCTCTTTCACTTTCATCAAGAGGCTCTTTAGTTCACTTTCTGCCATAAGGGTGACATTATCTACATATCTGAGGTTATTGATATTTCTCCTGACAATCTTGATTCCAGCTTGTGCTTCATCCAGCCTGGCATTTCATATGATGTACTCTGCATATAAGTCAAATAAGCAGGGTGACAATATACAGCCTTGATGTACTCCTTTCCCTATTTGGAACCAGTCTGTTGTTCTATGTCCAGTTCTAACTGTTGCTTCTTGACCTGCATACAGATTTCTCAGAAGGCAGGTCAGGTGGTGGTCTGGTAGTCCCATCTCTTTCAGAAGTTTCCACAGTTTATTATGATCCACACAGTCAAAGGCTTTGGCGTAATCAATAAAGCAAAAGTAGATTTTTTTTCTGGAACTCTTTTGCTTTTTGGATGATCCGACAGATGTTGGCAATTTGATTTCTGGTTCCTTTGCCTTTCCTAAATCCAACTTGAACATCTGGAAGTTCATGGTTCACGTACTGCTGAAGCCTGGCTTGGAGAATTTTGAGCATTACTTTGCTAGCGTGTGAGATGAGTACAATTGTGCGGTAGTTTGGGCATTCTTTGGCATTGCCTTTCTTTGGGATCAGAATGAAAACTGACCTTTTCCAGTCCTGTGGCCACTGCTGAGTTTTCCAGATTTGCTGGCATATTGAGTGCAGCACTTTCACAGCATCATCTTTTAGGATTTGAAATAGCTCAACTGGAATTCCATCGTAGTGATGTTTCCCAAGGCCCCCTTGACTTCACATTCCAGGGTATCTGGCTCTAGGTTAGTGATCACACCATTGTGATTACCTGGGTCAGGAAGATCTTTTTTGTACAGTTCTTTTGTGTATTCTTGCCACCTCTTCTTAATATCTTCTGCTTCTGTTAGGTCCATACCATTTCTGTCCTTTATTGTGCCCATCATTGCATGAAATGTTCCCTTGGTATCTCTAGTTTTCTTGAAGAGCTGTCTAGTCTTTACCATTCTATTGCTTTCTTCTATTTCTTTGCATTTATCACTGAGGAAGGCTTTCTTATCTCTCTTTGCTATTCTCTGGAACTCTGCATTCAAATGGATATATCTTTCCTTTTCTCCTTTGCCTTTAGTTTCTCTTCTTTCCTCAGCTATTTGTAAGGCCTTGTCAGACAACCATTTTGCCTTTTTGCATTTCTTTTTCTTGGGGATGGTCTTGATCACTGCCTCCTGTACAATGTCATGAACCTCCATCCATAGTTCTTCAGGCACTCTGTCTATCAGATCTAATGCCTTGAATCTATTTGTCACTTCCACTGTGTAACCCTAAGGGATTTGGGGTAGGTCATACCTGGGAAGGAAATGGAGAAGGAAATGGCAACCCTCTCCAATATTCTTGCCTGGAGAATTCCAGGGACAGAGGAGCCTGGTGGGCTGCCCTCTATGAGGTCGCTCGGAGTCAGACATGACTGAAGTGACTTAGCAGCAGCATACCTGAATGGTCTAGTGGTTTTCCCTACTTTCTTCAATTTAAGTCTGAATTTGGTAATAAGGAGTTCATGATCTGAGCCACAATTAGCTCCCGGTCTTGTTTTTGCTGACTGTGTAGAGCTTCTCCATCTTTGGCTGCAAAGAATATAATCAATCTGATTTCTATATTGACCATCTGGTAATGTTCATGTGTAGAGTCTTCTCTTGTGTAGTTGGAAGAGGGTGTTTGCTATGACCAGTGTGTTCTCTTGGCAAAACTCTATTAGCCTTTGCCCTGCTTCATTCTGTACTCCAAGGCCAAATTTTCCTGTTACGCCAGGTAGCTCTTGACTTCCTACTTTTGCATTCCAGTCCTCTATAATGAAGAGGACATCTTTTTTGGGTGTTAGTCTAGAAGGTCTTGTAGATCTTCAGAGAACCATTCAACTTTAGCTTCTTCAGCATTCCTGGTCAGGGCATAGCCTTGGATTACTGTGATATTAAGTGGTTGGCCTTGGAAATGAACAGAGATCATTCTGTCGTTATTGAGACTGCATCAAAGTACTGCATTTTGGACTCTTTTGTTGACTACAATGGCTACTCCATTTCTTCTAAGGGATTCTTGCCCACAATAGTAGATATAATGGTCAGCTGAGTTAAATTCACCCATTCCAGTCCATTTTAGTTCGCTGATTCCTAGAATGTCGACGTTCACTCTTGCCATCTCCTGTTTGACCACTTCCAATTTGCCTTGATTCATGGACCTAATATTCCAGGTTCCTATGCAATATTGCTCTTACAACATCAGACTTTGCTTCCATCACCAGTCACATCCACAACTGGGTTTTGTTTTTGCTTTGGCTCCATCTCTTCATTCTTTCTGGAGTTATTTCTCCATTGATCTCCAGTTAGCATATTGGGCACCTATTGACCTGGGGAGTTCATCTTTCAGTGTCCTATCTTTTTGCCTTTTCATACTGTTCATGGGGTTCTCAAGGCAAGAACACTGAAGTGGTTTGCCATTCCCTTCTCCAGTGGATCACGTTTTGTCAGACCTCTCCACCATGACCCATCTGTCTTGGGTGGCCCTACATGGCATGGCTCATAGTTTCACTGAGTTAGACAAGGCTGTGATCCATGTGATAGCATTGGTTGGTTTTCTGTGATTGTGGTTTTCAGTCTGTCTGCCCTCTGATGGAGAAGGATAAGAGGCTTATGGAAGCTTCCTGATGGAAGAGACTGACTGAGGGGGAAACTGGGTCTTATTCTGATGAGTGGGGCCATGCTCAGTAAATCTTTAATCCAATTTTCTGTTGATGGGTGGGGCTGTGTTCCCTCCCTGTTGCTTGGCCTGAGGCCAAACTGTGGTGGAGGTGATGAGGATAATGGCGACCTCCTTCAGAAGGTCCCAAGGACGCACTGCTGCACTCAGCGCCCGCAGCCCCGCAGCAGGCCCCCGCGGACCCACGCCCCCACCAGAGACTCCTGGACACTCCTGGGCAAGTCTGGGTCAGTCTCTTGTGGGGTCACTGCTCCTTTCCCCTGGGCCACTGGGAAAGCCCAAATAAACAATACTGTTGAATAATAACATTAGATAATAATAAATCTGATAAAATATGAAAAACAGATACTTTTTAATTGTTTTTATTTTGAGTTTCTGGTTTAATGTGTGCAGTATTATGACCTATAATAAATATTTATCTGATCACTCAGGTGACCAACATATATTTCTCATATATATTTGGCTTTTGTCCATAGATCCCTGCTCACAGTTCCCCCCACACCTTTGGAATTCCGTGGGCAACTTGAGAACAGGAATACCTTTTATCAATGTATTTGCTCTCTTATCCTCAGTCCTGAAATTGCTTCAAGATCATAAAGGAGAACTGGGTGTCTTGGCTCTCATAACAAGCCCATACCCCCACACTGACTGAGGTTTGGTTGATGAGATGACTTTGGAAGCATCTGAGGTTGTGCAGGGTGGGCTGGAGCGGGAGGTGCAGGCAGGGCTGGTTGCCAGGGAGCCAGCCATGAAAACAGGTTGGAACTTCAGGGCTACCTCCTGATTTCCAGGCAGGGGAGGCTGGATGTTCCATCAGTCACCATGGTCAGTTATTTAATCACTCATGGTTTCATCACGGAGACTCCATAAAACCTGGAAGATAAGGGTTCCAGGAGCTTCCGTGTCGAACATGTGTCATCTGGGGAGCAGGTGGCACCTATGCAGGGCATGGAATCCCCACCCCTTCCCCACACCTGCCCTGTGCCTGTCTTCCACCAGCTATGCCTGAGCTATAACCCTTCAGGACAAACCAGTAATCCAGTAAATAAAGTCTGAGTTCCATGAGCTGCTCTAGCAAATGAACCCGAGGAGGGGATCCTGGGAGCCGCTGATTTATTGCTGGTTGGTCAGAAGCACAGGTGACGCCCCAGGTTTGTGTCTGGTGTCTCTGGTGGAAGGCAGCTCGTGGGACTGAGCCCCTGACTGTGGGATCCGAAGCTGCCCCCAGACACACGGTGTCAGAGCTGAGTTGATTGTGGGACAGACACCCAGCTGCAGCGGCGCTGGTGATAAAGAACCCGCCTGCCAGTGCAGGAGACGTAAAAGATGCGGGTTTGATCCCCGGGTCAGGAAGATCCCCTGGAGAAGGAAATGGCAACCCACTCCAGGGTTCTTGTCCATGGGAAATTCCATAGATGGAGGAGCCTGGTGGGCTACACTCCATGGGATTGCACAGAGTCGGGCACGGCTGAAGTGACTGAACATGCACACACAATTGCCCCTTGGAGGTGTGGGAACACTCCCCAAAAAGTACACTCTGAAGTTGGGTCCAAAACCTTCTAGTGAATGGTTCATGCAACCTGTAAAAAGCTGCTGCCCGTCTTTTTAAAAATCTGCAGAAAAAAATTTCACATAAAGGGCTAATTGATGGAATTGTAAAGGGCATTGAAAATAAATCAAAGGAAAAGTCATAAAGCATTTACTCACAATAGCACACTTCCCACTTGGCTGTACTGGGAACTCCATTTATACACGCAAAGTCTGGGGCTTCCCTGGTGGCTCAGTTGGTAAAGCCCTGGCCCAATTCCTGGGGTGGGAAGACCACCTGGAGAAGGGATAGGCTCCCCACTCCAGGATTGTTGGGCTTCCCTGGTGGCTTAGCTGGTAAAGAGTCCACCTGCAATGCGGGAGACTGGGTTCCATCCCTGGGTTGGGAAGATCCCCTGGAGAAGGGAAAGGCTGCCCACTCCAGTATTCTTGCCTGGAGAATCTCATGGACAGAGGAGCCTGGCGGGTTACAGCCCATGGGGTCAGAAAGAGTTGGACATGACTGAGCAATTAAACGCAATACATGCAAAACTTATATGAGCATCTTTGGAATACAATATGAAGCTTCGATCGTATTTAGAAAAAAAGAAAAACAAGCAAACAAACAAAACATGACATAGCTAAAAGAAAAGAGAGAATTCAAAGTGAATGGAAACTCCTGGTTGGTCAAAAAATCTCTTAGCTCGCTCATTCTTTCTCTGCCTCCTGATTCAAAAATCTAAGTTGTGTAAGGACTAGAAATTAGTGTTTCCTGCAAAAGCCTTCTCAGAGTATATAAAATCAAAACAGAGTTCTTAATGAATCAAGAAACTGTCAGGACAGCCCAGCACCTCTGGACTCACCAGCTCCTCAAAAGCAGGACTGTGCATCTTATTCCTCTCAGCCTGCCCAGTGCACGCTGGGAAGATGTTCAGTGAATGCTGACTGAATTGAGTCCTGATGAGGAACAGACAGGGCTGTTCCGCTATCGGCTGCACTTTATGGGGGTGGCTTACAAATCGATCCACGAAGATGATGACCTTCAAGGTCAGGAATGCCCTCCTTCCTCTTCCTCACGAGCCTGGTGAAGCTGTCTCAGCTTATTGTAGCCACTGTTTTCCCCTAAAATACAGAGACTGGTCACCAGAATTACCATGCAAAATTACAAATAAAAACATGTGCTCCTGTTAACAGTTTAAAAGAAATCATTTCATCAAGAAAGAAGACATTAGTGTTCTGTTCTCTGAGCAGTTTTCTCTTTGCTCAGTTCTGAGAGAGACATAAGGGACTTAAACTGAGACTCAATGTTCTACTTGGTCAGCTTTCATCAGAAAATAGTTCTAAGTGCCGACTGCTTGCCAGGCAAGCAGTTCACGCTTGCCTGTGTTCACGCTGGATAACCTAGCTGTTCACGCTGGGTTATCTGGAAAGAGGTATGATGTGAGTCACTGCAGATCTTTGATCAATAGCGGCGAGGTGATTCTTGTTCTGGGCTGGGGGTGGGGACAGGGGTTACAAGGAAATGAGACACAGTATTAGGTGTCTTCTGTCCCGCTAACTCTCACTCTGGGCCTATCATGAACAAATGAGAAAATCCCAGACCTTCTGACTTAGCAGGTGTTAACAGATCACAAAGTTCGATAGGGTAGAAGGAAGCCATGGGCACCATGCTGTCACCTAAACTTCCAGGAATGAAGTTAAGGGAGATGAAACCGTTAGTGAATAACATGGTTTGGTTCAGTGAATAGCCGTTACTGTCACTCCACAACCATAATGAACCGAACAGTGACGTTTTTCTGCCCCTTGAAAACCCATGATGTACAAAACTAGATTGAGAGCATGCCATTCTTGAGGAACTGGGAGAGTGTGGCTGAAAGACACTTCTAGACCCACTGGCTTCCTTAAGGACCTCGAGATGTCTGTACCCTCTCAGACCGCCACATGGACCCCCAGGGCTCCTGGAAGACCATTCTCAGGAAAGGATCTTGGCGTTAGAGTGGGTAAGTAAAGGATTATTTATCCTTTTTGCTATTCTGAATTTAACCTGGAATGACAGAATTAGGATCTAAAAACAAGCAAGCAAAATGCCATCCAAAGGTAAAACAAGGGAGTGATCCTCAGAAGGCAGGCTGGAAGTGAAGCTGGGAAGCTGAGAACAGGCAGATGTGGGTCTTTTTTTTTTTTTTCTATTATTTTTATTTTGGCTGTGCCAGGCCCTAGTTCCAACATGTGGGACCTAGTTCCCTGACCACGGGTCAAACCTAAGCCCCCCGCACTGGGAATCTGGAGTCTTAGCCCTGAACCAGCAGGGAAGTCCCATGGTGATGGGTCTTATTTGCCACCACAAGGAGCCAGACAGCTTCTGACATTTTGGGAAGGACAGCTCATCCCTGGGGCGTTCAGGTTAGGGTTTTAGCAACAGTGTTGGGAATGAAGGTCGCAGGGGCCTGATCAGCTCATGGACCTGCTTCTGACTGGTTTTGTAGAGGTAACAGGATGCATGCTTCAGGAATCTCAGTCATCGGCCTTCAGGTTTCAGCCAGTCTGGGGTCTATGTGCTTGTGGGCAGCATGTGGTCACCGTCCTCCTCAGACGGAGGTGGGGGGGAGGTCTTAGTTTCCGCAGAATGGCTCAAGGATATGTGTCAGATGATCTGTATCCCTCCAGGAGGAACAAGGGATCCTATGACCCTACTGTCCTGTTACTCTTGAGTCTGCTCTTTGGAACCGGGGAACGCCTAGAAGATGAAAGCCTTCCTCCCACAGATAAGGTGAGACTCTGCGCTCCCAGCGCAGGGGCCTGGGCTTAATCCATAGTCAGGGAACTAGATCCCACACTCCTCAGTTAAGAGCTGACATGCCATGACTTACAGATGCTGCCTGCCGCAGCAAAAAGCAGGACCCCGCACGCTGCAGCTAAATGTCCTGGTGCAGCCAAATAAAATTAACTTAGAAAGACGGAGAAAGAGAGAAAGGAACAGAACAGGAGGACACAAATGGGCGTTGAACCCGGGAAGGCCCCTCGGAGTCCTGCCTGGTGTCAAACCAAGGTCAATTTCCCTTTTAAAACGTTTAACTGGATTTTGTTTGGAAATTTTAGACAGACTCAGTATTCAAAACTTTCCTGAATGCTTACCATTTTATTTTCTTTTCCTCACGTGGTGCAGAGAAAGTGTGGTGGTGTTTTCACCACATCCATTCAACGCCTCCTCCCCTCTGGTTGCTTAGCAGTAAAGAATCCGCCTGCCAATGCAAGAGACACAAGAGATGCGGGCTCGATCCCTGGGCCGGGAAGATCCCCCGGAGAAGGAGATGGCAACCCACTCCAGTAATCTTGCCTGGGAGATGCCGTGGACAGAGAACCTGGCAGTCCATGGGGGGATAAAGAGTCGGACACGACTGAGCGACTAACACACAGCTCTGCTTTGGGAATGCAACATGGGTCAGTCCTCCCGTTGTGTGGTTCTCAAGGGCTGATGGCTGTTTTCCTGCAGACCCCGGGCCCCGCCCGCCTGGTCACTTCCCGTGTGACTGAGCCGCCCCACCCGGGGCCTCTCGCTGGGACAGCCTGAAGCGTGGGGCTGGTGGGAGCCTCACCAGGGATGCGATCCTGCCTGGCAGCCGCTGACCTGCGCTTCCGCAGCCCCGAAGGCAAGGGCCCAGCTTTCCGAGAGCCCGCAGCAGGAGGGAAAAGCCAGTGCTCTCTTCCGCGGAGTGCCCGTGCCCCTCCTGTGCCAGGAGCCGTACGAAGCTAAGGCCCCTCATTCTCCCTGGCTCCAAGCTTTCTCTTTCCTTCCTCTCTAGGGAGGGCACCACAGTGGATTTGCTTGGGTGTGTATCACCGGCTCTAAGACTGAGCTCTGTGTAAGGAACCGCACGTCTGGCAGGACGACGGCACAACTGGATCACCTGGAGAGCCTTAAAAACATAGCGATGCCTGGGCCAAACCCAGACAGATGGGCTTGGAATCGCAGAGGGCGAATCGGGCCTCGGAGATTCTAACAGCTCCGCTGGTGCTTCTGGTTTGCAGCCAAGGTTGAGATCCTCTTAGCTCCACATCTGAAACTAAAGACCCAGCCTTTCGTTGACAAGAACTAATTTAGAAAAAGTTCAGTTTCAATCTCATGTCACCTTAGATCAGTTTACATTCTGTAAGGAGGTGGAGCTGCCTGCCACCCTCTCGAGTTCAATACTTTAAAAAGATTTCACATACAAGTGAGATTGTTCAGTATTTGTCTTTCTTTGTGTGATTTATCTCAGCATAATGCCCTCAGAGGTATATCCCTGTTGTCATAAATGACAGGATTTCCTTTTTTTTTTTTTTCTTTCTTTTGGCCATACCACATGGCTGGCAGGATCTTAGTTCTCCAGCCAGGAGTTGAAGCCAGGCCCCAGGACTGAAAGGTCTGAACCCCAAGCACTGGACCACCTGAGAATTCCCATGGACGCCCTTCTTTTTTATGACTAAATAATATTCCATAGCACATCATATGTGTGTGTGTGTGTGTGTGTTCCACATTTTTTAATCTGCTCATCTGTTGATGAACACAGGTTGTCTCTATGTGTTGGGAATAATGTTGCAGTGAGCATGAGCGTGCAGATACCTTCTCAAGGTGACAATTTTGTTTCTGTTGGATAAACACCCAGAAGTGGAATTGCTGGGTCATAGAGTGGCCCTATTTTTAATTTTTTCAGGAGCCTCTGTAACATTTTCCACAGTGGCTGCACCAATTTACAATCCTCACCGATTGAGTACAAGTGTTCCCCTCTCTCCACATCCTCAGCAACCCTTGTGATTTCCTGTAGTTTTGTTCGTGGCCCTTGTAACAAGTGCGAGATGATATCTCACCCGGTTTTGATTTTTGTTTCTCCACTGATCAGCGAGATTGAGTACCTTTTCATGTACTTGCTCGCCATGTTTACATCTTGCATACAAACTATCTTAAAACAAGTAATTTAATGAGAAGGAAATCATTAGAGGCCCATTCCTCATACTTTTTCTTACCAGAAACACATATCCTACATTTGCTGCGTACATCTCCCTTATTATTTCTAGTAGTTTTAATTACATATTAGAGAATTTGACCCATAGAAACCCTTATTTCTACTGAAAACTAAGAAGCGATTGTATACTATCACACCAGCTTTCTTTAGATTGATATAAGACAGATTAATAGGAGGAAACCAAATATGATTCCTATATTCAGGAATTCATAGAAATGAGACTCGAAGAAGTGACCAAAACAGACTGCTTTTTTACTTTTCAGACAAAGAAACAACAGATTTGTGAAAAATTGACAAGACAAAGAGGTTTGGGCTTGGCAGCAGTGAATTAGTGAAGAAGTAACCAGGCTGTTTACACAGGCTTCTCTGCCTTAAATTCTCCATCTCAGATGATGAGCTCTTTGCCTCCTGGTGCAGGAAGGGTACTTCCTAGGGGAGATTTATTTTGCACTTTCATGGGGACCAAGGGAGATGAGGTTGTCCTTCACACATTGGCTGTTTCTAGAATAACTTTAATTAAAAGTAATCAGTAAACCAACCAACATGGCATATTTTGGGGTGGTCTGTCCTGAGGCCAATTGTTTTCGCTTTAAAATAATCTCAGACGATAAAGAATCTGCCTGCAGTGCAGGAGATCCAGGTTCTATCCCTGGGTTGGGAAGATCCCCTGGAGAAGGGATTGGCAACCCACTCCAGTATTCTTGACTGTAGAATCCCATGGACAGAGGAGCCTGGAGGGCTATAGTCCATGGGGTCACAAAGAGTCAGACATGACTGGGCAACTATTTTCTATCTATCTACACAAACTAAGGGGTCCAGCGGGTCCCCACCATAGTAAAGTGTGAGGCTTAGTCACATCTTAGGACCTACAACTTCAAGGTTTTAAGGAAATAAAAGTATTTTATTTAATGTCTCTCTAGGACACATGTTCCACAAATAGGTATGATACTCCATTCTTCATAACCATACATTTTATTGCTTTTCTGAAACTCAGAAAGACCTGTTTCACAGCTGGATATCTCATCTTTGCCTGGAATGGCGGGGTCTGTATCACAGAAGGGGTTGGAAGGTCTTTCACTTTCTTTATGGCTCCTCATAGCCGATTCATCATCCAGTTGTTGATGGTGGAGAATCACTGCTGGATCAGGGACCAGATTATCCTTAATAATCTAATCACCATCCTGTTCAGAAAATTTTGGCTTTTCTCTCTGGACAGCGAACTCTTAGAGATCTCCTCCAGACAGTTGAGAAGTGTGCTGTGTTGAGCTCTATCAGAGTTTTACAAAAATTCTCTTCCTTGAGAAATGATCCTTATGTTTGTGAGACAGGATATTGTCCTGGGGCATTTAAAAAATGTTGCTTTCAATTTTACTACTTTAAAAGATTTATTGAGTGCCATTGAACCAGAGGCCTTTGGAAAGGTCTTATTACGAAAAAAGCCTCAGGGTTGAGTAAGCCTTTTCCAGGAATAAGAAAATTAAAGATGATGAGAATCCAGGAAAAAAAAGCACACATGAGTGTATGCATACAAACATCAGCCCTGTTTTATTTGTCTCAAGGTGGTATCAACAGAACATCTTACTGACATCTGTGCCAAAATATCACAGATCTTTGGCCTTTGAAAATTCAATTTTAATATCTTCACTCTGTTTTTAATGATGTTAGGGCTCTTTAGGAGTTCTTCTACCAATTTTAGATTGCTTTTGAAGTTTTATGGCATAAGGCTTGCCATTTTTCATACCAGGAGTTACTTTATTTGAATACCAGGGTGTGTTTCTGTTCAAACGCTGGCAAAGATGATTGGGGAAAAAAACGGTGTGAAATCTTATTTTATTGCTACCAGAAAATAGTAGCCATAAGGTGGAAATGTGAGAAACCTCCCACTTTGTAAGAGGAATCCAGTGTATCACGCCTCTTGGCTCCACTGAGACAGGTGACGGATTCTTAGAACTCTGCATCTAGTCACCGTCCTAACAAGAGAAGGACACACTGCTCCTTGTCCTTCCCTCCCCCCGCCAGCCAGAATGCAGACGTTGTGGCTAGAGGGTGAGCCAGCAAGAGAGACTGGAGGAGGCCCTGCCCCGAAGGCAGCGGAGCGACGAGGCTGGAGGAGTCTGGCTCCCGGCGGCCTGGCTTGGCTCTAGTCTCGAGGCAGACACAGAAGGGGATTAGCATAGGCCTCCCCCAAATGCGCCGCTCGGGCACAAGGATTATTTTGAACTGAGAACAGCTGAGGAAGAGCAGCCAGCAGGAGAGCTTTCTGCCCTGTCCTGTCCTCCTAAAAGCAGGGTGTGCACTTCCCCTGAGAGGGGCCCCACGCCGCCCCCCAATACCAGGAAGGGAAAACAGCCTTTATCACAGCAGGTGGAGACCCCATCAGGATGCGTCTGCACAGTCAAACCCTGTGAATACCCTTATCTTCCATCGGCTTCTCCCGAACGTGTACCTTCTCAAATACACAGGCCCCCAAAGCCCAACTCCTTCCACTGATTTATCACCCTTTGTTTAAACAGAAGGTACACCTCTGGGTCTGATCACCGCTTTGGGATTTTCACTCTCTGTGAGCTCCTCCCCTCTACACATAGAACGAGCATTTTTCTCCTATTAATATGCCTTTTACAAGCTTGATTCACAGATCACTGGAGCTGAGATGGTAGAGGAACAGGGCTCTTTCTCTTGGTCTCTACAACATCAAGGGAACTGAAATACAGGACTGACGTGCTTTTTGGAAGGATGAGCTAGCCAGTCTTCTATTACATGCAAAGACAAGTAGAATAGTACAATGAACCCAATGAACTGCTGTGGACCCAGCACTCAGTTTCAGCACATCACCTAGGACTAATCTTATTTTTTCTGGACCCTCACTTACCCCCTCTCCTCTGTACTTTTTGGCCAAAACTCAAGAAATTCTATCATTGCATTCATAAACATTTTAGTTGTATGCCAACAAACATCCTTCTAGTCAAGGCTATGGTTTTTCCAGTAGTCATGTATGAATGTGAGAGTTGGACTATAAAGAAAGCTGAGCACTGAAGAATTGATGCTTTTGAATTGTGGTGTTGGAGAAAACTCTTGAGAGCCCCTTGGACTTCAAGGCGATCAACCAGTCCATCCTAAAGGAAATCAGTCCTGAATATTCATTGGAAGGACTGATGCCGAAGCTGAAACTCCAATACTTCGGCCACCTGATGTGAAGAGCTGACTCATTTGAAAAGATCCTGATGCTGGGAAAGACTGAGGGCAGGAGGAGAAGGGGACAACAGAGGATGAGATGGTTGGATGGCATCACCGACTCAATGGACATGAGTTTGAGTAGACTCCAGGAGTTGATGATGGACAGGGAGGCCTGGCGTGCTGCAGTCCATGGGGTCACAAAGAGTCGGACACGACTGAGAGACTGAACTGAACTGAACTGAACAACATACACACTCTTCCTCTTCTTCTAGGCCCACTAATCCCATCACGGGAACCCACCCGTGGGTCCTCCAAATCGAATCACCTTCCAGAGGCCCCGCCTCCAGACACCATCACACTGAGGGCTGGCTCCTCACCTTACGTATTTTGGGGGGAACACAAACACTTGGTTCACAACAGCGGAGATGTTCCCCTTCACTGCTTTTCCGGGCTGTGGAGTTGCTCCATCACGCTTTGGCCCTGGGTTACACACAGCCCTGCAGAGACAGCTTTGTGCACTGTCTTCTTACACCTTTGCTGGTGTATCTGTGGGACAGACTCCTAGAAGTGTGACTGCTGGGTCAAAGGGCATGTGGCAGACCCGCACCTGTGACATCACCAACGCCCTCCCTCCTTAAAAGTTGTACGGTTTCGCCCTCCTGTCAGCTAGTGTGAGGGGCCTGTGACCCCACACACAGCCTTGTCAGTGGTTTCTTGCCCACCTTTTGGGTGTTCGCCATTGGAATAGCTAAATTATTTTTTATTGTGGTGAAAAACGCATACAGTGAGATATAGTTAACAAATGCTTGCATGCGTAGACCGGCCTTGTGAACATGACATGTGCACCTTGCTGTGGAGCAGACCCCGGAACTCTGCCTCCTCTCAGAACTGAGGCTCCGCGGCCCCGAGCAGCCACGCCCGCTGCCTTCCGTCCCAGCCCCCGGCAGCCGCCCTTCTGCTGCCTGCGCTTGTGAGTTTGACAGCCCCAGGTACCTCATTTAAGTGAAAGTGCATGGCATGTGTCCTTCTGTGACGGGCTTGTTGGCCTCGTCCTCAGTCCATGCACTCTATAACCGAGCTCAAGGTGAAAGGTGACAGGCAAGATGTTCATTAATAAACCCCAAGCGTCTTGGGGAACAGACAGGCCACAGGTCAGCTCAGGAAGCCCCACTGCCAGCTTTGGATCTGAAAATAGGGCTGTTTTCACTGTAAATACTATAAGAGCAGGTGGGCCAGAGCTTCTGTATGGAGTGTTTCTGGAAAAAATAAGGTTTCTTTCAAACAGCTCTGTGGCAAATGCCCAGTGGATTTTACATGGATGGAGTAGAAGCAATCTGGGTCAGGCCTGTTCGGCCTCCTGGTCCTGCACCCCAAAGAAAAGACACGGGGACCTCAGGAGGCCTCATGGCAGGAATTGTGCCCGCAGAGATGTGCCACTCATCAGGTGCCAGGCAGCCGGCCTCCGACCCAGACCCAGCTTCCCCTGGACTTTCCTCGCTGTCTTCCCGTCTCACAACTTAGCTCTGATCCAGCGCTGGAAAATGGATTAGGCTTTGGTGCTTTTTATAGGCTGTATAACAATTGTGCAATGGGGGTAGGATAAAATGAATGTGTGTAAAATAGAAGAAAAGGATCAAGCCCCCCTGCCATCTCGGAGCCTTGGACACTTGGAGATTGGGTGAACTGGCCCCCTGCCCATTGTCCCCAGAGTGCGTTTAGACTGGCGTTCCAGTGACACCTGCAAAGGGCCTGATTCTCTGGCCACTGAGACAGGAATTCATGCATCAGAGCCTTGTTTCAGTCGAGAGAAGAGTTTTAACGACGCAGCAAAGCCAAGAACGCACACAGCAGGGCCCGGAGGCGTGCGTTTGGCATCCCTGTCCTTGCGGCACGGTCCTCGGAGTGCGTCCCAGACACGGCGACTTTGGGGAACGCGGCCCCTTGCGAGCCGGGTCCAGGCAGTCTTCCAGGAGATTCTAACGTTTCAGCCACCACTTCGGTCTCTTTTGTCGTGGCGTTCCTTTGCCTGAAGAGTCCACTTTAAACCTGCCTACATATTTAGATATTCAGACTTAGACATTTCTCCAATATTCTCTCTTCTTCTCTTAAGAAAGAAGTCAGGGAACTTTGACTTTTAGGCAGGGCTCTGTGAGCCCCAAATCCAGCCTGTGAACTGTTTCTGTACAGCCCTAGGAATGAGGAAGGCTCCACATTTTCAAACGTTGTTAAAAACAAACAAGCAAACGACAAAGAAACTGGGTGACAGATACAGAAAGACCCTCAAAGCCTAAAATCCTCATTGTCTGGACCTCTGGAGAAGTCCACTGACTGTGTCTTTCAGATAATGTCTGAAGAACCTTGTTTAATTCAAGTTAAGACACCGCATTGTTTCCGTAAATATGTTCTAACATCCATATTTATGGCAAAATAAACTTGCTGCTCAAAAACAATGCTTTGATTTGTGGAATTGTGTCTGTTTTTCTGTTGCTTTTCGTGACTGCCTGACCTCTGTTTGGAGAGAAACAGCTGCCCTGCGCTTCACTCCCAGTTGACCAGTATTTGCTGAGAGGACACAATGGTAAATAACACTGAATTTTGCTTCAAGTCCTTAAAAATGCATTGGAGAACTCCGACTGGAAAAGGGGTGCCGTTGGGCGCTGTGTGGGGGCTTGGGAGCAGAGAAGGGGTCGTGGACTCAGCGTTCGGGGCTGGGCTGCACCCCACTCACATATCCTGTGCCCGGAGGGGAGACATTTGGGTTGGTTTCAGTCTTTCCTTTCTTCTCTCGAAAGAACCCTGCATGTGTAGCCTCGTATGCAGCCCATTTCATCTACAAGAGACAGATTTCAGGGAGGGACCCTGCTGGGTTGATGACTCTAGGCTGAGAGACTGTGCACCTTGGCCTGCTGGGCTGCCCGGGAAACAGTGCCGCCGACGGTCAGCCTCTGTGGCCCCGGCCCAGGAAGCCAAGCCCCTGTGACAGTCGGCCCCACAGCGGCCGGGACTCGATGAACCCAGCGGACAGCTTCCCTGACTTTTGCCGTTTCCAACACAAGACCAACCAGAGGAATCTGAGGACGCAGCCCCGATGAGCCCCATGGATGCCCCTTGGCCGGCCTGTCCACAGCCTCCCCACACCCACAGGCTGCAGCCGGGCACCCCGGAGCTCCCCTTCTCCACCGGGAGCATCCCCACTCCCTCCCTGCTGGAGCAAGCTCTGAACGAACTGTGCTGCTCTCCTGCCCAGCCTTTGTCTTCCCGGCTGGCGTGATGGTCCTGCCAGGCAGTGGGCTGCGTCTCCTGTTGTCCTGGACCCCAGCCTGCAACCAGGGGGAGCCTGGGGCCCCCCGCCCCACCTGCTCATGGTGCTGGCCTGGTGGTTCTGCATCGAGGGGCTTGGCTGTTGACTCTCAGTTTGAAACCCAGATTTTCTGGTTGTTTCCCACTCTTTTGGCATCCTTGGTGGAGTCAGGTCGCTCTCTTTCATCCCTGTCTGCTGTCTTTTGCTTCACTGTTTTGCTTCGGGCTCTAAGAAGGAGACCAATAGGATAGGACTGGACTCTAGAAGCCTGGTGTTGAGCTGACCTCACAGATTTGTGTATTTGCCGCTCTCATCAGACCCATGTTCACTTGGACACACTGCTGTGGCTCATCAGTAAGGCTGACGGGGTTCTCCTCTGTCCTGATTTTATGTCCCGAGAGCTGAGCTTCAAGAGAGAGTCTTCTCGCTGCTGTTCTGCCTGCCAGCGGCACAGGTTGTGGGGTCTACAGGTGGAGGTGGCTGACTGTCGGGGGCCCGAGTCTTGGGGTGCACAAGCATGATGTCCCACTGACGGTCGCCGGCTCTAGGGGACTGTCTGAGTCTAAGTCCTCTTCTCTGCACTGTCTTCAGCCTTAAACCTTGTCCGTAGTCATCAGGGAAACACAAGTTAATCATGCAAGAAGTAATCTCACACCTGCCTGACTGGCCACTATCAAAAACATGAGAAATAGCAAGTGTTGCTGAGAATGTGCAGAAATAGAACACTTGAGCACTGTTAATGGGAACATACATTTGTGCAACCACTGTGGAAAATGGCAGGGAGGCTCCTCAAAAAATTAAAAACAGAACTACCATCTGATCAGCACTTCTGCTCCTGGGCATATATCTGAAGAGAATGAAAACATTGACTAAAGAAAGTATCATGATTATTGCAGCATTACTTAAAATAACCAAGACATGGACATGACTCAAGTGTTCACTGATGGATGACTGGATAAATAAATTATTGTATGTACCTATCTATCTATTCCTTTCTGTCTACACCCCGCCCCCCCATATACACACACTGGAATATCATCTGGCCATAAAAAAGAATGAAATCTGGCCATTTGGAACATCATAGATGGCTGTTGAAGATCTTATGCTAAATGAGATAAATCAGACAGAAAAAAATTGCTGCAAGACTTCATCTATTTATGGAATCTAAAACAAATAAACCAAAAAAACCCAAACCAAGTTTATAGATACAGAGACCAGACTGGTAGTTGCCAGAGGTTGGGTGAAATGGGTGGGAGAGGTCAAAATTACAAACTCCAGTTGTAAAATAAGTAAGTCACGGGCAAGTGACATACAGTGAGGTAGGATCATAGCTAATACTGGATTGCACATTTGAAGACTGCTAAGAGAGCAGATGGTAAAAGTTCTTACCGCAAGAGAACTTTTCTGATAACAATGTATTAAGACAGATGTTAACGATACTTATTCTGGTGATCATTTTGCAATACATACACTTACCAATCATTACATTGTACACCTGAAACAAATATTATATGTCAATTATCTCTCAATAACAACAACAACAAAAATAAAAAATGATGAAACTGTAGGAGATTTTCCGGCTAGATTAGCATATCCCTTTGGATGACATTTGGGAGTTAAAGCTGCGCTCTCATCTCATTTTGTCCGTGGAGCTGAGACTGACACTGGATACCTAATTTGAAAAGAGAAGCAAGAATGCGAACTAGCCCCTCAGCTGGACTGTAAGTCTGGCAGAACATTTTGCAGAGAGTTTTAGAACAAAAATGAGACAGAGCCCAGAGCTCAGTCGTGGCCGGCAGAGCACGGTCAGTTGGTCCCAAACAGCTACTGACAGGGATGCTGCAGATCCCAGAAAGGTCATCCCGCCTTACACACACCAGCACAGAGGCAAGACGTGAAGAAAAAGGAGCCTCCCCCAGTGAGGGTGCTGTGAAGACGGAGACGCGCCCCGCGTCCTGCGTAGGCGAGCAGACGGTCACGCTGGTCGACTGCTGGCGGTGCTCTGTCTGCGTGAAGTCGCCTCTAGTCAGCCTCTTCCTGGGAGTAAACAGACCACGCGGTGGGCAGGAGTGTCAGATAACCCGCTATCCTGCCAGTCGCCCAGCCCTTAAACACAACCCTTGGGCCCTGGGCTGAGCAGCAGTCCCATCTGCCCTGTGACCCCAACCTTGCAAACAGAAGAGAGAGACTTCCTCTGCAAGTGGAGCTGTGATGGCAAATGCAGCCCAGGGAGACTATTTCCTGAGATCCCAGAGGGTTTTTCTATTTTAATCAGGCCATGTGCTCCCTCCAGTGTGTCTGAAGCAGACAAGGATCACAAGTCATGTCAGCTTTGCGATGGGAATTCCCCGGTGATCCAGGGGCTAAGATGCCATGCTCTCAATGCAGGGGGCTCTGGCCGGGGAACTAGATCCCACACGCTGCAACTGAAGAGCCCACAGGCCCCAACTAAGGCCTGGTGCAGCCAAATAAATAAATACAATATTTTAGAGATGAGTCAACTTGGGGGAAATTTGCTCTGGAATTCAATAGAAGACTTTGAAGTTCGGTAAAAAAGTGATACACCATTACTTTCCATAGTAACTAGTAAAGTCTATGTACAGCATCTCAACAACAATACTCCTGAGTGCTTGACATCCTGACATGTGATTTAAAAGGAAAGCGTTGGGCTGGGCACCTAGCGGTCAGCTGAGAACGCCTCCTAACCTCGCCCTTTGAGAGACGCACATTGCCATCAGATGACAACCTCGCCAGGGTGGCTTCCAGCAGGTCTGGAGTCCTCCTGGCCTGTGGTCTGTGGGCATGAGGCCAGGTCCAGGGCTCGCAGACACTCGGGTCACGTGCTGGGCTTGCCTTGTCTGGGGGCCTGGTACCCCGGCTACAGCCTGCCCACCCCTGCTTGGGGAGAGGACCAACCCAGGTCTGGGTCCTCCACACACTGTCCCTGAGATCCCGGGACCCAGGTTTACACAGAAAAGGTTGCTCGGTAAATGCTGACAACCCATTGCCTGAAAAACGGACGACTGTGCCGACAACGTGAAACGTAGGCAGGTGGCGACCAGCCCACGGCCACGTGTCACCCCACCTGGGCCACGGCGCTTCCTAGCTTGCGCTGAGGCTCTTGGAGGCCATGGAGCCCTGCCGGGCGCTCGTCCTCCTGCCCTGGGGCAGGTGGGGGCCTCTGAGCTCACGTGGTACCCAGTGAGCTAGCGCCGGTCCACGGCGGCCCTACCCCGCAGACTTGTCCTCGGTCTCCCTCAGCCTCTGTCTCCCTGGGCTCTCTCTCTGTCTCCCTCTCCCTCTGTCTGTCTGTCTCTCTCTCTCCCTCTGTCTGTCTGTCTCTCTCTCTCTCCCATCTCTCCTGCTCCAGACAGGCTCCATCACAGATCCAGGGCAGGGCTCCAGGGGATTCAGGGTCACTTTTTAAAGACCTTACAACCAAAGGAGAAAAAGCTCTTGGCAGCCACTCCAGCTGAAACCAGTCTCGCACCAGGCTTTGACTGGCCCAGCCAATGTCTGGGCGCTTTGGAGGTCATGTGATAACAGCTCCTCTGGGCCCTGAGCTGGGAAAGAACGTCTCTGCGAAGCGGGAGCTGAGTGGGGGCACGCAGGGCCGGGCGGCACCAGCAGGGTCCCCTACCCCCGGGGTGGCAAACTGCATGTGGTATTACATTGGCATTTGTCTGCTGTCATGTTGGAAGGAGCCAGAGAGTGAGATAAAGCCCTGCTTCTTCCTGGAGTGGGTGGGCAGACGAGCGGAGTGGCTGGGTGCTGGTGGTGAGGTGCCGGGTTGAAGGCGGTCTGGAATCCAGACGCACAGACTGTCTCGATTGGGCCCGTGGGCGAGCCCCTGGACAGCCAGGAATTCCCCGAGCAAACAGCACTTTTGGATAAAGACGTATTTAAAGGGTCACAGTGTATCTGATAAAGTACAAGCCTTAACTCTGAAAACAAACCCTGCTGATGTGACTTGGTTATAAGCACGCAGTTTGATGTGTTTGTACGGAGAGGTCTGAGTGGCTGAGGTGACTTTGTCTGCTGAAGGGGCTGGCCTGTTGTTTGTGAGCAGAGCCCAGGTTTGGGGCGCCTGGACTCTGGTCCCTCTGGCCTAAGGCGGACGTGGGCTGCCCCGAGCCGTGATTGGCAGCCCACAGACGCAGGGTGCCTGGTTCCCACCCAGACGAGTCAGGATTCAGGTCCCTGGGTGTCTACAGGCTGGGGAGCAAATTCACTGCCCAGGACTCTAAGGTAGGCACAGAACCAGCCTGGAGTAGAGAGACGTGTGCCCCAAATTCCCATTCATACTGGCTCTCTGGGCGATGCTGGGAGGCATTCAAATTAGGGTGTATTTTGTGCTTATCTTGTGAGTCTAAGTAAGGACCTGTTCATTGAAAGACAGATAACTTGCTGTTAGCGCCACCCTTGGAGCCGTAAATGGTGAGCGACCGTCCATGGGGTTGCAAAAGAGTCGGACAGGACTTAGTGACTAAACAGCAACATTTTATTAATTTGGGCTTCCCGGGTGGTTCAGCGGTAAAGAATCCACCTGCTAAGCAGGAGAAGCAGGTTTGATTCCTTGGGTCGGGAAGATCCCCTGGAGAAGGAAATGGAAACCCACTCCAGCATTCTTGCCTGGGAAACCCCATGGACAGAGGAGCCGGGCGGGCTACGGTCCATGGGGTCCAAAGAGTCAGACGGGCTGAGCGACTGAACAGCAAGCGGACAGCACGCGCTAGGCCCACCCCTGCTGTGAGACTCCGGGTCAGGGGTGCCCGCGCCCTGGGTCCCAGTTTCCTAGCCTGTAGGACAAAGGGGCTGTGCTGGGCTTTCCCAAAGGCCCCTCCCATCTCCATGCCAGGACTGAGCATGCAGGCTGAGTGAGTTAGGTTTCCTTTCCTCATTTCTAAAAAGCAAGCTTCCAAGAATATTTCTGACTAAACTGCAAAGTCAAAGATAAAATAATTATTGAGCGAGTCTGTTATTTTATGCCATTCCTTTCCTACTAGCTAATCTACTTTGCGAAATAGCCTATGATCTCGTGAAAGGGAAGAAAGAGAAACTGTGAACCCCAAACTCACATTTCACTCTAAGTTAGTTCTACAGATTAGTTCATTAGCCACTCAAATCTCTACAGAGGACAGACCAGGACCCCAGTCACAGGGGAGCTGGCTGTGCAGGGCCGGCCCAAGTGGGGATCTTTTCTTTAAAGGCCTGCGGTGCTGATCACTCTTAAAAAGTATCAATCTTAAACTGAAATTAAAACTCATGCACACAGAGTGCGTAAAGGTATCTAACTAAGGCCTTCACCGCAAAGCGCACGCTATAAACACGTCTTGGTGGCTTAGTTTTAGCTGCTTTCCCCTCCCCCGCCCCCACCCATGTCGAGGACCCTCACCAAGTCCAGCCCGCTGGACAGCTTCACAGATGTCTTTTGGACCAAATCTTCTGGTCTCAGGTATGAGATTTTTATTTTTTTAATGATAATAATGCAATATATATTTTAAAATATAAGATTAGTATGAAATTCTACCATATAGCTTTAAACAGGAAAACATTTTAAACAGTATACAAGGCTAACAGTCTATGTTTCTGAGAGTGTTTATATGCTTTGCTAGAAAAACCCACAGCAGAGTTTATCCTCTAGAAACTTGTTGTCAGACTAAGCCAGTAGGTCCAGCCTGGCCTGCGACTGGGTATCATACTGCCCTTGAGCTAAGAAAGGTGCTCACATTTTTAAATAGTTGTATAAGTTGTTGTTTTGTTGTGGTCAGTTGTGTCCGACTCTTTGGACCCTGTGGACTGTAGCCCACTGGGCTTCTCTCTCCGTGGCATTCTCCAGGCAAGAATACTGGAGTGGTCGCCATTCCGTCCTCCACGGGATGTTCCCGACTCAGGCACTGAACCTGTGTCTCTTGCATCTCCTACATCGGCAGGCGGTTCTTCACCACTGCACCTGCATCATATCCTAAGTTTTACCTCTTGGTTCTCAAAGAGTGGAACATTTTCTATCTGGTCCTTTAAGAGGAATTTGCCACCGCCTCCCTGCCCCCAACGCCCTGCTCAAAAGGGGTAAATAACTCATCTGTGGTTTTAGCAATGCCTCCTGGAAGGAATGTGTAGAGCAAGCCTGGAAACTGTGGTAATAAAAAAAGAGTGAGAAAATTTTGTTCAGAAGATGCACTGGTCGGCATGTGTATAAATGCGTCTCGTATCTTGTTGATAGGATCCAAAGGCCTCCTGTCAGAGGCTGTTCCACCCACAGATAAGTGATATCAAATAAAAACACAGGGAAAGAGGCTTGTCAGAAGATCCTGCCTCGATAGAGGGCTAATCAGCGGACTGCACGCCTGCCTTGTTTGTCTCTCCAAACACACGCTTGTTTTTGTTTCACGGGTATGTTGCTCGTCGTGTTGATAGGAAAATTCCCCCGTCGTTCCAAAGCTCTGTCCTCGGCAAGGTAAACAGTGGTGCTTGTCTGGCTGTGAAATAGATAAAGCGTATCCCACCGCTACTAAGACTTGGAAATGAAAGACGCCCGTCTCTTGAATGCACCACATGGAGCCAAGAGAAATAGATGGATCGTCAGGCTTTACAAAGGGAGTTCACGGTAGTCTCTGATAGGATGGAATAATATCTTTAAAAGTTTCAAAACACAGATAAGATTAACTCATTTGTATTTCTTGGGAATTACTTTCGAAACAATGAGAAATTCCAGCCAGGTTCCAGCTGTTCTGGCAAGCGGTCCATACCGCCACCTGCTGGCCCAATCAAGGACATCAACATTTATAGAGACTGGCAAATGCAAAGCTCTATTTATTTATATAAACATTGTTTACAAAGGAAAGAGTCTGTCTTTCCTTCTGCTTGCCAGTTGATTTCACAGAAATGTGCCTTTATGTGTGATTTTTTTTCTGCATGAGTTGATATGCATTGGGATATGTTGATATGTATAGCTACAAACCATTTCATATTCTTATTTTTTTAACACTGGAAATATTTTGCATTGGTGTATAGCTGATTAACAATGTTTTGGTAGTTTCAAGTGAACAGCGAGGGGACTCAGCCACACATATACGTGTATCCATTCTCCCCAAAAACATTTCCATATTCTTATGGAAGTTATGTGAGTTATAAATCTTTGTGGTGCTAAGAGTTCCTTTCCTAAATACTTCTAGTTCCGGATTTTTTTTTTTTTTTTGTCTTTTTGTCTTTTCATTAAGAAAATGTACCCAGAGTGAAGAGGAACTAAGAAAATGAGGCTGAAACTTATGTTAGCTGTTTGCATCTCATTAATTAACATTCATTCATTGTTTTTTTGGGAAGAATGTTTAAAATTACCGGTTATGGTGAGAATCTACAGTTACTGACTCATTGTCTTTTAAATCCATTCTTCATTGACAAAGAACACTACAGTTTCAATGGAGTCATTTTGATTTAAGCATTGTGCCCTTGAAGTTTGTATCTGCATATACCCTTCTGCTGCAAACAGCCACTCCTCAACAGACGTGCTGGGAACTGCACATTTGATTTTAGAAATTAATTTAACCAATCGTTTTTGCTTCTACCTTTGTAACATGGCTGTATTTGATGTTACTTTTGTATTAGCTTTGGAACAGGATCTTTGCAAACACTAAAACACTGACGCTGCATGAAAGAAAGACATATAAGCAAGATTTATGCAGCTATAATGGACCAAATTTTTTAAAAGTGGGGTTGAAGGGGAAGAGGATTGATTTAGGGAAATCTCCATAAATGCATAAATTTTGTAAATTTTATAATTTTAGATCAGCTAAAATACCTAAATCCACACAAAATGATAATGCTATACTTACATTTTCCAACATGTGTAACTTGAAGACGGGAAAGTCTTTTCCTAGGCAGGATTTTAGAACAGTGAGCTAAGGAACAACAGTACCCTACCCCACCGCAAGACCTGTTAATTACAGATTCAGACTTTAAAGTAGCTTTTGCAATATTGGAAGTTGGGGTAGATACCTAAAAGTATGTCTGTATGAATACACCAGTCAAATATTTCAGTTAAAAACAGATTTGTTTTGTATCCACGAGGCAACTTAAAATTCAAGTAAGTTTTAAGATTCTTGGAGAACAGCCCAGGTTTCTTACTCCGCGGTCAGAGTCTCGTCGGAGCTCTTGGCGTGTGTACTTCCTCAGACGTTAGTTCATACTGTGCTCACTGCAAGGACGGTGTGTGTCTCTGGACTGAGAGGCTCCCTGGCAACCCCCTGGTGCAGCCCTGCTTTGTTGGGAAACAGAGGTCCTGGGGGCCAGATTAGGGTGTCTACACCGTCAAAACGTGTTTCTGAGTCAGGACTGCGATGTAGGTTTAAATAGGCAGTGGGTGTTTGAACCGTGCTTCCTGCTTGAATGAGTGAAGTTAGTGCAGCACATAACTGAGCTCTTCTTTCCGAGTCTGGTTCACACAGTACTTGGCCCACTTTGTTTTCGTCGTATTTTCAAACAGTCTTTGGGTTCTTTATTTTTTTAATCTGTATTGTGTGTTGATGCATAAAACACACAACACAAACGCCCATGAGGCTCCGTGTGATTTCACATTTAGGGTCTTACATCGAGAGAATGAGGTCACGACTAGGCTCTAGGATATAGATCTGCTTTCAGAGGGGAGGGTGCACACTTTCGGGGGGCGGGGAAGGGGTGGGAAATTCCTGCAAACTCTTCTGCTCCAGGAAGGCCCCTCCGGCTCCCTTCTCCCTCCACAGGCAGGATCCCAGGTGATGAGCCTCCCAGTCACTCACCCATTCATTCACTCATTCATTCATTAAGTATCTGCTGTGTTTACTGAGAGCCTACACCTCTGCTGAATCATATATGGAAGGAGAAAAGAGGAGAGATTTTTAAAAGTGCTGTTGTATTTTTTTCCCTAATTCTCAGTTTTCTTCTTGTGTGTATTTTTAGTCCTCCTCCAAGCAGACCAGACTCTGAAATTTCTTTGCCTTTTCCTTCTTTTGAGCGCTGTTCCCCAGGGCTCCTTCATGCTTTATTAATAAGGACTCCTGAGACATCTAGTTCAGATACATACTTAGAAAAGCAAATTTAGAAAAAGCTGGTATACTTTATTTTTATATTAAATTAATATGGATTAGCCCCTGTAGGACTGTCTATATTTTACCTCAACCCTTTAAGGATAAAACAGCAAATTTTTCTTGCTTCTCAAAAAATACTTTAATAATAAAGATTAGTTTTAAATCCTACAAGTAGGAATCATAATATGGCAGGTTATCTAAAGGCAAGCTTTTTCCCCTTGTTCCTGTAACTCACCTGTAGTTTTAGTCTGGTACTTTGGTGTTCGTGAGTGTATGTTGAGTATGAAAAGAATCAGCAGGAAAAGTCATACAGCACTGAGATGTTGCTTGTATCAGCTGTTGTGTTGTTGTTCAGTCGTGTCTGACTCTGCGACACCATGGACTGCAGCACGCCAGGCTTCCCTGGCCTTCACCATCTCCCAGAGCTTGCTCAAACTCATGTCCATTGAGTCAGTGATGCCATCCAACCATCTCATCCCCTGTTTCCCCCTTCTCCTGCCTTCAGTCTTTCCCAGCGTCAGGGTCTTTTTCAACAAGTCAACTATTTGCATCAGGTGGCCAAAGTATTGGAGCTTCAGCTTCAGCATCAGTCCTTCCAATGAATATTCAGGGTTGATTTCCTTTAGGATGGACTGCTTGGGTCTCCTTGCCGTCCAAGGGACTCTCAAGAGTCTTCTCTAGCACCACAATTTGAAAGCATCAATTCTTCGGCACTCAGCCTTCTTCATGAACCATCTCTCACATCTGTACTTGATTACTGGAAAAACCACAGCTTTGACTATAACGACCTTTGTTGGCAAAGTCATGTCTCTCCTTTTTAATGCGCTGTATAGGTTTGTCATAGCTTTTCTTCCAAGTGTCTTTTAATTTGGGAGCTGCAATCACCATCAATATCAGTTGGAAAATCCAAAGTGGACGAACATAAATGCTTTTTTCCCTTGAACAATTTGGAAATCTGTTCTTTTACAAAGTAAGAAATCAGAGGTGGGAGACTCAGGGTCGGCAAGTCAGCATCACCGTGAGGAGCTCAGGTTGGTTCTGTCCTTCCCGCCGGGGTCTTGGGCTTCTATGACACAGAACAACACACACTCACCCCAGTCTACACCCCAACCCGGAACCTGTGCGCGACCGTTCATCACAGGACAGAGCCTTTTAAAACAAGCTTTTTTACAATGTTTGCATTTTGTAAGCAAATGAGTTCACGTGTCATGGGCCACCTCCTGTGTAAATGTGGTGTGTGTGTCTCAGCGTGACCACCTGTGCGTGTAACTGCCTACACACCAGGCAAGTCTGCGGCCTGTAGCAGCCACGTCGTTTATCTGAAGATCAGGAAATTATTATTTAAGCGTTGCACATCCTACGATTAGCTATCACGCGTATCATGGCTGTGGTTATGTTTTGGGAAATCTGTTATCCTGCAGCATAGTATGACTTCTTTCCATTCACACACAAGAGAAAACACTCTCTTTGTGCTTTTGTGCATAACGTGTGATTTTCAGGAGCCAGTCAGTGATGTTAAGAAGGAAATGCGGGGATTCACCCCTGCACCTCCTCCATTCCCGTCTGAACCTGACTCCCGCCCCCTCTACCGCAGTTACTTCAAGCTGGTGTTCCTGGCTTCCTCTCGGACTTCCCAGCCACTTCCCCACGAAGCAAGAAGTGGGTTTAGAAGCTGTTGTAAAACATTCCTAGGATTCGTGATTTCACTGTGGCTAAGTGGAGAGTTCAGCGAGACTGAGTACGTTCCCATTACTGCAGAGGTGTCACCACATCAGCTTCGAGAACTCGATGGCAAGGCTTGTGCATGTGTCTCCAGGTCCCGACCCCCCACCGCCGGAGGGCCAGTCCTGTCCTGGCTCGGCCAGGCGTGAAGTCATGCAGAGTCAGTGTTTGGGAGGGTGGGCTATCAGGTGCCGCCTGTGGAGCACACCACGAGGAGGAAGGCTGCTCCAGATGGCCCTCCCAGACGTGGCTTTGTGAGCAAGACAGATGGTAAACGACAAGCCTAGCGCCGCCGATGGTCCCTGTCTAGACACAGTCGTGATGGAAACCAGCTCAGACCCACGGAACAGCCGCGGTCAGAGAGCCGATGACTCAGGCGCTGCCGGAACGCGGGGAGACGGGACGTGGTCGTGGGCGCGCACACCGTGCCGGCATTCTGCAAGGCCGTGTGTTTCCACGCGAGGCTGAGTGTGTGTCTGTCCTCTGACCCAGCAGAAGTTGTGTAACGTGCCGCTTGCACAACTGTGAGCCGTGGCCAAACCCAGACCACAGAATGGGCGGCCGGACCAGCTGGGAGGAGGGCCTTCCGCCTGCCAGGTATCCAGAGACCCAGGCTTGTCCCAGCCGAGGGGCCGGAAATGGAGAAATCGAGGCCGGGGGTGTGCAGGGCTGAAGGAGAGCAGGCAGGCCACCAGGGAACCCCAGGGCGTCGTGGGCCACTGGAGGGGTGAGGCTGAGTGTCCCGGGCAGGGGGGCCCGGGGAGAGAGTGCAGAAGGACTCTGGGAGGACAGAACCCCGGATCCACAGCCCCGACCGAGGGGGCTTGCACAGATCGCACGCCGAGCCTGAAGGGTCTCGAGGACCCCCCAATTTAGCATGGTCACCAAGGGCGGCAATTGAAGGGTCAGCGTGGAGTGACCTCGGGGGGCAGCAGGAGCCTGCTGATGGAAGGCCTCCCCTTCCTCTGAAGGAGGTTGTGGAGGGGGACTCCAGGGTCTCCAGAGGACCCAGAGAAGTCCCCTCCTGCTCCCAGAAGTCCCACCAGCCTGGAGGAGAGGGCCCGGCTCTGATGACCCCAAGGATGTGCAGTGACCGCAGCTGCACCCGTGCGCTCAGGGCTGTCGGCGCGACCCGACCCATCTCTGCCCCCTCACAAACCCACTCTCTTCCTCGATGCGACGTTCTCAAGAGTCCGGCCCGAGGTTTATTCTGCTCTGCGGCTCCACAATTCGGCGCAGAACCCAGGTTGTGGCGGGTCTCAGTCCCGTGAGTGGAAGGGGGAATTCGGGGTCAACTGGGGCTGCAGAATCAGGTGGACCCGGTGGGCAGAGAAAAGCAAGGGCTCAGGGTGAGCCCACAAGCCGAGGGCTCCCTGAAGACCCCTGTCCCCTTCTCTTTAGCAGGGTGGTTCCCAGCATACCCTGACCGGCCGCTCCGACCCCGGGCGAGGGCAGGCATGCTCCTAAACCCGCGTGAGGGACCGCACGTGGGGGTGGACGGGCGTCGCTCTCCTGCAAGGCCACGTGCTTACTCTGGACAGACTTGGAAAGCCCGTCTCTCCCAAACTGCATTTTTAACTCAGGTTTCACGCTCACCTATTCCAGCCTATCCAACTACCAAGAAGATCCACGTTAGAAACCTGAATAATGGCTGGAAGTGGAAAAACGAATAACCCACATTCCAAGAGCTGCTACACCTAATAAGAATTTAATTCACATTGTTGATTGACATACTTCCCTGCAACAGATAGTGCTTTATCGTAAGGCTTTGTACCGAACCGTCCACAAAGGAAAGAGGGCTCATCTGTTTCTGAAATTGAAGGAGAAGACTATTGAAAACGGACATGCCAAAGAGATTTTATTTTTGTATTTAATTTCCACAAATCTTGACCTTTGCTAACAGAGAGTTCAGTTTTGGCTTCCCTGTGGTATTTGACAGATTCCAACAGAACTACAGGCTTTAGCCACAGTAAATGTTATTCCCTGGCACGAAGGCTTGTGGAATGGCTTAGTCCAACTTGTTATGTTTGGTTTATCTGCTTTACGATAAACAAATGCAGAGGCACTTCCTAGACAGGCTCTGCTGCGTTTGGGGGTTAACGGCGTTGCTCTGGCACAAGCAGGCCAAGGTCTCAGCCGTCTGAGAATACAGTCCGGTCCTGGGAGGGAGGTGATAGTTTCCAGCCATAGTCACGCACGTCTGTGGGCTTGAACCCACTCCTAGATCAGACACCAGATGGGCTTTGGAACGCGCGTTCGTAGCTTTATGTGCACAAAGTGGGGCGGCTCCTCCCACAGCTCACCCCGCCTCTGGCACCTCTGCGAGCAGGCTCCGGGGGGCCGGCACTCCCTTACCCTCGCTGCCAGCTGTGGCCATGGCCAACATCCTCGGTCAGCAGGATGCGGGGCCCGGTCTTCCAGCCTGTTCTTCTCGCGCTGCGGCTGTCATGGAAGCATCGCTGGGCTGGTCCCTGAGACACTGGGGTGAGCAGAGTCACTCCTCTGACCCACATTGGGTGGGGGGGTCTTTCGTGTGAAATGCCCTGAGACAGTTAGGTTGTCTGTCACTGCAGCTCAACGGAGCCAGTTCTGACTGATACAGTGGACTACACAGTCAGAACCCTGAGAGTGCGTGTGCGGATGACGGTGCAGACAGCTGGACAGTAACGGGAGTAACGGACACAGCAAAGCACTCTCCAAACCTGTTTCCTTTCCTTCCTGGACCAGAGGTGGGCTCCACCGGTCAGCTTCTCTTGTTTGCTAGAGTTCTTTCCAGTGAAATGTAGGAAGAGGCGATGTCAGCCGTTTCCAGGCCTGGCCCACGGAGCATCTCCATACAGTCGCCTCTCTGTTTTCTGTTTCCTGCTGTCCAGATGCAGAGGCTCCAGGAGGCCGCCGGAGGCCGCGAGCAGTGGTGGCATCCGTAGGTGGACGGACCCGAGAGGCTGCGAGACCAGACCCCTCACTGCCCCTTGACCCACGTGGGCTGTGATCTGTGATAAAAGAGCAAAGCGAAACACTTGCATTTGTTTAAGTCACTGAGAGTTTGCTGTAGTTAGCAATAGTTGGTTACTTCCTTAAAATAAAATATTTCGACTTCAAACCAACATCATGCTTCATGAGGAAACACAAACATTCTCACTACAGTGAGAACAAGACAAGGGTCCCCCAGTTACCGTTAGTATTTAGCATTGCCCTGGTGGCACTAGCCAGTGCAGTTAGGTGAGGGAAATAAATCATGGGTTTAAGCTTATCAGATAAATTGTGGGAGGCACTGGCCCTAACACCTCCAGCGATTCAATATTTGATAAAAGGATTCCATGAAGAACCTGTGAAGAATGAGTGGATCATATAATACATGATGTCAGGACAACAGGACAAGCATCTAAATAAGATTGAATCCCTGTCTCAACTGTTATCTCCATATAGATCCTAGATCTAACAAGCTTTAATGTAAAACAACCGAAACAAAGCAAACGCTTATGAGCATGGAGAAGATCTCAAAGTAACCTTGGAGTGGGAAACGTCTTTCTAGAGATGATGCTCTTCCAGCCTCCGAAGAGGAATGCCGGTCACCAGCAGCTCACCGGTGGAAGCACCCTGTGTGTGTGTGTGTGTGTGTGTGTGTCTGTGTGTATCTGTGTGTGTACGTCTGTCTGTGTGTATCTGTGTTTGTGTGTGTGATGTGTGCGTGTGTCTGTGTTTGTGTGTGTGTCTGTGTGTATCTGTGTGTGTATGTGATGTGTGCGTGTGTCTGTGTTTGTGTGTGTGTCTGTGTGTATCTGTGTGTGTATGTGATGTGTGCGTGTGTCTGTGTTTGTGTGTGTGTCTGTGTGTATCTGTGTGTGTCTGTGTTTGTGTGTGTGTCTGTGTGTATCTGTGTGTGTCTGTGTGTATCTGTGTGTGTATGTGATGTGTGCATGTGTCTGTGTGTGTGTGTTTGCCTGTGTATCTCTGTGTGTGTGTGTGTCTATGTGTATCTCTGTGTGTGTGCGTGTGTCTGTGTGTCTGTGATGTGTGCGTGTGTCTGTGTGTATCTGTGTGTATGTGATGTATGCCTGTGTCTGTGTGTATCTCTATGTATGTGTGTGCGTGTGTCTCTGTGTGTGCGTGTGTCTGCGTGTATCTGTGTGTGCATGTGTGTGTGCATGTGTGCGCATGTGTCTGTGTGTGCATGTGTCTGTGTGTATCTGTGTGTGTGTGCATGTGTCTGTGTATATCTCTCTGCGTGTGTGGTGTGTGTACGTGTGTCTGTGTGTCCATCCCCTCCGGGCTCCTCGGGCCGTCCCGCTGGGGTTGGGGGGATGTGAGCGTGGCTGATGCCTGCCCTTTGGGACACTGTGTCCATGACACGGATGCCCCAGGCCGGCGCTGCTCCGTCCTGGGGTGCAGAGAGCCTCAGGCGCAGCGGGAGCCCTGGGCAGACAGTGGACATGCATTGTGAGCTTGCGAGGTGTCCCCGACGGAGCAGGCCCTGAGGGTCCCAGCTGGTTCACTCCCCCAGCAGAAGGCGGCTTACGCTGGCCCATTCAGGGCCGTCAGGACTTCTAATCTTACGAGATTTAGATCCCTAGAGAGCAAGACAAGCGTGCCCAGCGAGCTATCTTAGTGACCACGCCCACGGCCTGTGGTACGTGCTGTGGGGCTGAGGCGTGCTGGAGGGCTCCTGTGACGAGGCTGTGGTTCGGGGCCTGCTCCGGCATGTCCCCCGGACGAGATGAGAGTGGCAGGCGGGCGACGGGGGCCGGGAGGGGCTCGGGGGCGGGCGGGGGCTCCAGCCTCTGATCTGATGTCTAAGTTCACTTTTGCCCCGTTGTGAAAAATGAAGTGGGGTTTCTAGGATCCTTTATATGAGATAAAATTAGGTCCAGATGGTGTCACTGGTCATTTCTTCCAAACATTTAAGGATGAAATGGTAATAATGTTACACAAACTTTTCCAGAACATAGGAAAAAGAGAATACTTTCTCTTTTTATGAGGCCAGTCTACCCTGAATATCAAAACCTGAAAAAGACATTACAAAAAAGGAAAATTACAAGATGCTGAATTTCCTAACAAAATTATTAGCAAACGGAATCCAGTGATGCATAAAAAGGATAATACATCGTGCTGAGTGTGGTTTATTCCAGGAATTTAGGGTGGTTTAACATTTGGGACTCAATCAATCTAATTCATCAGATTATCACAGAGTAAAAGGGGAGATTATATGACCATGTTGATAGATGAAGCAGAAAAACTGAACAAAATTCAACACTCCTTCATGATTAAAAAAAAACAGAAAACCTCCTAGTAAATTAGAAATCGAGAGAAACCTCCCTTATTGTATTAAAAATATTCACAAAATAAAACCCATGCTCAGCAGTGGAGCTGACAACTGGAGGGAAGTTGAAGCCTTAACTGAACAGACTTGGGACATGCCAAGCCCCCACAAAATCTCATTTGCCTGACACATGCGTGTGTGTGCATGTGGGTGCACACACACGTGTTTCAGCTTCAAAGACTTTGTTACACTGTCTCTCCAAAAACACCCACTCTCCACCTGGGTGTTATCTCACTTCAGTGTTGATCGAAATGCTATCTGACATGTTGCAACTAAGGAAACAAACCCAAACAGGCCAAAATGGACCCCGACACCCCACCAGGACCCCCTTCCCCCTGAGAAGCTGCTGTGACCCCGAGTGGCGTGCACACGGGCCTTTGCACGAGTCTGGCCTTTGACCCCTTGGTGCCACTCAGTTCCCGGCTGTCGAAGGGGTGGACACGGCACCCGCTCCATCCAGGCCCGTGGTCCTCAGCCTCCAGAGATGTTCAGACGAACCTCCTTTAGAGAAAAAATTATCACAGGATCCCTCAGAGTTTAAATTATCTTTGCTTTAGTACGTATGCACGTACAGGCACAAAGGTATGTCTAAATTCCCTCTGCTTACACATTCTGTAGGTGCATTACAGGATTCTATACTTTGAGTGGACATTTGTTTATAATGGTTTATCTCTTAATCAGTGCTCTAAGAGACTCTATATCAGGTCATGGTTTTCAATGTGAATACGACGTTGACAATTAAGGTTTAGATCTTTTTCCACTTTTAAGTTGGTATCGTCATTTCATCCTCTTGTGCAAAGTGATTCTTTTCTCCCACGATTTCTGTCTGCTTAAACCACTAGCAAGTTTCCTCGAACTCCCTGCGGTGTCGTCTGCCTCAGTGTATCCTTCGGGTCGGGGACGGGGCGGGGCAAAACCGGCCCACACCTGACTTTGCAGGTAGCACTGCATCAAGGCCCAGCCAGGCCGCTCACTGAGGTGTTGTCTCTGGCTTCTCCGCGCACCCAGCGTGCTGAGCACCTGCGGCGGAGCCGAAGGGCCCGGGGAGCCTGAGGGTTTACTCCCTGGCCCTTTACTGAAGAAGTGTGTCCACCCTGACTTTTATGATAAACCGGTCACTATATTAGCACCTTGAAACTAAGGCAGGCCTGCTTGTGAAGCCCAGTGTGCCGCTGGACCTGGTACTGCGGCAGCTCCCAGCTCTAGGCACCAGATTTGTCGCGGTTGTTCAGCCCATCGGTCGTGTCTGACTCTGCGACCCCGTGGACGGCAGCACGCCAGGCTTTCCTGTCCTTCCCCATCTCCCGGAGCTTGCTCAAAGTCACTTCCGCTGAGTCGGTGATGCCGCCCAACCATCTCACCCTTTGTCACCACCCTCTCCTCCTGCTCTCTCCCAGCGTCAGGGTCTTTTCCAGTGAGTCGGCTTTTCGCATCAGGCGGCCAAAGTACTGGAGCTGCAGCTTCAGCATCAGTCCTTCCAGTGAATATTTAGGGTTGATTTCCAATCCAGAACATTTCAGATTGCCGTCTCTGGAGTAACCTGGACCGCTTCATGCTGCCAGATGCTAGGTCTGCGCACTGGTGCTCAGGTAGAGTGGGGGAGTTTATTGGCTAAGGCAGACTCGTTGAAAATTTATCTACTCTGTGCATTCATGTTACATGACAGTGTTCTCTTGGTATAGGAGGAAAATGAACATTATTGAACAAAATTTTACTGGAAGACCTACTCAGAACCCCGAACAGAACCAGATAAAGTTCTTGACTCAAGGTTGTGTGGAGATGGTGTTTCGGGGTCTGCTTTATTTCAAGAGTTGGGATTCGAATTCAAGGGGCCCCTAATTCACCACTCTCAACCGTTTTGTGGGGATTTTAAGTTAAATCCCCAGCCACTGCAGGTGGCCACAGTCTGTGCTCCACATAAAAGCACTTTCATGGAGAAAAGGGTCAAGAAAACAGGACTTGGAAGAAACAAGGGCTTCTCCTTTTGTAGTCTGAAGAGGTACCTGGATCGCAGCTCCAAAGGCAGAGAGGGTGTGTGTTTACGCTTCCAGCCGACCAGCCCTTGCCGAGGGCTCTCCCTGTGCTGAGCGTGGTGCTGTGTGTGTGGAGACAGGTGTGCGTGGACAGGTGTGCATCTCCCCAGGGACACCCCGCCTGGCAGGGCTGGGGGTTCACAAGAGCATGGAAGGGATGCCCGAGCACCATGGGACCCTGCGGCAGGGGCATCGGACTTCAGCTGAGGCCTTAAGTAAGTGTGGGTTAGAGAGGTCGGGAGAATTGCAAGACTCTTGCAGCACGGAGCCTGAGCCCAGGTGTGTTCGTGGAAAATTTGAGGAATGAAGACATGAAGACATTTGCAGACATGCGGATCGTGTATCCCCGAGGCGTGGCGGAGCCTGCCTCTCAGTCTCCCCTTGCTCGGCTTGGGGTCCCGGTCAGGACGTCCAGGCCCAACCCTGGGACGGCTTATAGCTTGGGGTGGATCGGCAGTCAAGCCTACCCCCTTTCCAGGAGGAAGTTATACTTTGCCACCCACCTAGTTTCCACATCATCTCAGAAGTAATAAAGCAGACAGACCAGTTTATATTTGCCAAAGTCTCTTATGCTCTGAGCTTGTAATATATTGGCCTGTTTCTTCTCCCCCTGAAGAAGGAAACTTTGTTCTCATATTTCTTTCTGAGCAAGACAAATGCGCAGACACATATTTCACGGGAGCTTGAGTGCCTGGTTTCAAGTCCAAGAAGGCTCCTTGTTTTCTGCCCCCACCTCATCCGGGCCGATCACACACAGATGCCCGCGGAGGGCGTGGACAGCAGAACTTGTTCTTCAGAAGACGGATGAGAGGGCACGTCTTCCCGGTGACCCTCCTGGAGGTTGGGGTGTGGCCTCGCTCACCACCGACCACGCGCTTGTCTCCGGAGAGGTATTTGCAACCAGGCTCCCTTACAAACACCTCTTCGAATGAAGCCAGTAAAGCCGCCCTGAGCCGCCTGCCCTGCACGGGGCCCGTGTCCCTGGCGGGGGCTGGGAAGCCTGGCAGAAAGCGTGCCTGCGGGGTCTGACTCTGTGCGACCGGCCCGGGCCCCTCAGGCAGGACCTTTATACATGTGGGCCTTGGGCTCTCATCCCAAAATGAGGTGTTTGCACAGATGATTTCCGAAGGCCCTGCTGGCTGTAGAGTTCTGTGAGTGAGTCTGTTGAATGTGTTGAAAATCCCTAGACGGACGGACACAGAGGTTAAAGTTTGCTCAGTCGACGTGTTACGGGGGCGTCCACCCCGATCACAGAGCCCCGCGCGGCTTGCTGGTGTCGTTTCTGCCTGTCAGCTGTTGGTGAGGATCGTGCTCTGATTTGGCTTTACTGCGAGGAAAGCGGGGGTGTGGGATGGCTGTGAACTGGGGGGATGACAGATGACATCCCACGATCGTCACCCCGCCCAGGCTTTCACCTGAAAGACGACTGTTTCAGGACGCCTGGTTCCCCCATAGCAGGACCGTGTTCTTCTCATCAAGAACAAGAGCAGGAGTGATTATGTGGGAGTTTGCACTGGGGGAGTTCAACACCTTGCCTGAGGGGACAGACACTCTAAGCCGGCTCGAGGCTGCGCGCCCGGACCCGGAGCACCGCACTGCCAAGAACGCGCGTGAGGGTGACGACGGCCCAGCCGTGAGTCCCCCGGCCCCACACACGCGAAGGCTGTCGCTCCGAGGGGCAGGGCGGCTGGACGTGTCCCCCTCCTTGGCTGGCTCCTGGCCTTGGGTCCAAAGTGCTGCTCCTCCCCCTCCCATCTTCGCTTCTTCTCTCCCTACCCTTTCTTCTCGATGGCCTCCCCTCTGTTCGGCAAACCAGAGAGAAGGACCGATAGTCAAGATGATGTCCCGTGACGGTCCCGGCAAAGGCGGCACAGAGCGGGCACCACACGGCAGGGCTCAGTCCGTCCGCACTTTCCCCCTCCCCCGGTGGGTGCTAGGCGGGGCCGTCTTCTCCCTGGTTGAGTGATGCGTGCGGTGCTGACCACTGGCTTCTTGTCTGGAGTCGGAATTCCTTGTTTATGCCAGGAGCATCTGCACTTTGCTATACACACATGTGCACACACATGTGTGCACACGTGGTCACATCCACATCCCTAACACACCCCACACAACTCAACACATCACCACATAAACCCCCACCACCCAGCACACGCCACACACATGGTCTTCACACTGGTGCACACACCCTCAGCTGGCCCAGAAATCGGGCAGGTCCAGAGAGACCCAGCCAGGACCTGGGCAGGGCGAGTGGATGCGGGTCTAGGAAAGGAGGCTGCTTGCAAACTGCCTCTTCCACATTCGCAGGCTTGGTGGCCATCACAGTGATGGACAGAGGGCAGATTTTCTGGAGGCCTTTTATTTGACTCTTTGTTTGGTTTCAGTAGCTCCTGATTTTAAAGCCCAGCGCCGCCCACCCCAGGCCACGCACTCTCTCGATGATGTGGCTGGGGTGCAGATGGACACGTGTGTTTCAGTGTTTGCAGCCATTCTGGAGGGAGACTTCCTCTCCTCCTGGCCGAGGAGGCCTTTCTTTTCAGCAGCAACTTGACTCCTGGCCACACCGGCAAGGACGGCAGGAGCCCAAGCGGGAGAGCGACATTCTGAACACCCGGCCAGTGAGCAGTTCCCTGGGTGCCCCGGGGCCCCACCCCACCTCCCGCCGGCCCCAACCCGGCCGTGTGTTTCAAGAATCGCCATGGCGATGATGGTTTACGAGCGTGAGTCACTCTTCTGTTTTTAGGGAGCCCTCGCCCGGCCCACCTCTTTTAGCACATTTCCACTGGGTGTGGTTTGGCTGCCAAGTGCAATGTGGCAGCAGGTCACTTGAAAATATTTCACAAAAAGCCCAGTTCCGCAGCCTGGCTTACCTGTGGACCACATGGATGGCCGTAATTACAAACAGCTGCCCACCCACCGCGGAACAGTTAGAGCGGTCATTTAGAAGATGTTAAAAATAGCAAGTCCTGGAGCAGTAAGTTCATTTGTTGGTTCAAAAATGTTTGCCACCGAGAAGGGTGTTCTAAACGAAAACCTTTCCAGAGAAGGTTCACTCCGGCCTGGCCCGATGGTTAACCTCAGCATTTCATGATAATAAGCATAATAGGAGAACAGCAGGCCCATGTGTGGGGTATTTACTGCTTGCGAACTGCTGCGCTAAGCAATCATCCCTGGGGAGGCTCATGCTCTCCCTTTCCTGGAGGAAACTCTCCCTGAAGAGGCGGAGACTTTGTCCCCGGGATGGAGGTTCTGTTCTCTGCGCACAAGCCATGCTGGGAGACGAAAGTCCTTCTAGAAAGAGCGTGCCTCAACGAGCCCCGTGAGGGGCTCTGAGACCAGGAAGAGAAGGAAGAGGGCGGGAGGGAGGGAAAGAGGGAAGGAAAACGGAGGGAGGCAGGGGGCGGAGAGGGACATTTAAGGACTGCTGAGCAGGGCTCTCGCGGTGGGACTTCTCAAGGCTGGAACTGTTTCTCCGAGGAGGCCAGCGTGGCCCGTTTCCAGAGCTGACCTCACACCCGCTGTTGGCAGAGCTGGCTGTCTAGTCTGTATTGGAGTCGTCCGTGAGGGTTTTCAACAACATCCTCATGAGGCAGACCTCTCTTTCCATTGCATCTAATCCTAGGGATTCTTAACACCTTTGAGGGAGCTGGTTCCTTAAATGTTTTCTTTCACAGTAGCAGGTACATGAGACAGTCATGTAAGATTGCCTATTTTTTCTTGCAGGGCTTATTGAGCATCTACTGTGTGCTAGCAGATTTGGGGAAGATATACCTTAATAAAAGTATGCTGTGTGTAGGTCCTGCAGAGTGGGCAAAGTTATAAAAAAATATATAAGGGCATCCCTAGATCTTGGTGGAATTTTGTAGACACTTGAGAACTAACCAGCAATTTAATAAACTAGAAGACTTTGTCAACCTGAAACAAGTTGGTATCATTAAGACATGCAAGGTTTCCTATAAAACATTTTAAACGATCAATGCTGAAAGCATCACTGCCTGTTATAATAAGTTGGTGGTGATGATAACTACTGGAAAAAGTTTTTCAGAGATGGACCATAAAGAAAACTGAGTGCCAAAGAATTGATGCTTTTGAACTGTGGTGTTGGAGAAGACTTTTCAGAGTCTCTTGGACTGTAAGGAAATCAAACCAGTCAATCCTAAAGGAAATTAGTCATGAATATTCATTGAAAAGACTAATGTTGAAGCTGAAGCTCCAATCCTTTGGCCACCTGATGCAAAGAACTGACTGATTGGAAAAGACCTTGATGCTGGGAATGATTGTAAGCAGGAGGAGAAGGGGATGACAGAGGATGAGATGGTTGGATGACATCACTGATTCAATGGACAAGTTTGAGCAAACTCCAGGAATTGGTGATGGACAGGGAGGCCTGGAGTGCTGCAGTCCATGGGCTCGCGAAGAGATGGACATGACTGAGTGACTGAACTGAACTGATGATAAGTAAAAAGAAACGGTAAATATAAACACAGTATTTCACTGCCCCAGCCACTCTTTGTGGTAAGTCAGAGGTGCGTTCCTGTGACAAGGGACCTGACGCAGAGTCATTTACAGTGAGAACCACTCAGGACAGAACCTATGGGATGTGCACGATGAGCTGGAGAGTCAGAAGCCCGGCCTGCGTGTGCAGGAGACTGACAGCGTTCCCAGCCACACTCTCCCAATGCCAAACACTGTTGGTGTGCGATGCGCAGCCGAGTGAAGCCTCATGGGCACAAGGTGTCCAGGACCGCGTGCCCAACGCCAAACACTGTTGGCGTGCGATGCGCAGCCGAATGAAGCCTCATGGGCACAAGGTGTCCAGGACCGCGTGCCCAACACCAAACACTGTTGGCGTGCGATGCGCAGCTGAATGAAACCTCATGGGTACAAGGTGTCCAGGACCGCGTAATTTCTTTGCTGACATGCATCACAGCACTCACATTAATTTGACCATGTTCCTGGAGATAATCATGTTCCATCTCAATCTGACTTTCTGCCCCAGGACATGCGTTGGGGATGGAAGTTAGGAGTCAGGGCTGGAAGGGGTCATGAGACTCACACACACGTCCCCAGAGCTCCCTGTGATGAAACAGAAAGCTGCTTCAGGAACTGAGTCTTAATTATCACGAGTTGTGGGGCAAATGGTCTGATGTGAACTCGCTTGTACCTGAGAGGTATAAGAAGGTATGTCCGGTATGTCCATGATGTGAATGAAGTGTGTTTTCCCCACCCCTTCTCCCAGGTGAGCTGATGTGAAAAAAAAAAATTGTGCTTAAATGCTCATAACTTAATGTTTATTCTGCAGTCTTTTCTTGCTCAACCTCATTAAAAACAAGAGAAGATGGTTAACTTAAGCAAAAATTAGTCACTTCATTGAAATCCAATGTGCCAGCCGGTATAGACGAGACTAGAATGGTGGGAAAATCACTTGTGACTTTACCTGGATCCATTTATTGGTTCTAATGGTTTTTTGGTGGCGTCTTTAGGTTTTCCTCTATACGGTATCGTGTCATCTACAAAGAGTGTTTTACTTCTTCCTTTCCAACATGAATGCCTTCTCGTCTTTTCATTGCCTAACTGTGGTGGCTGTGTCTTCCAGCACTGTGTTGAATAAAAGTGGCTAGAGGGGGCCTCGATGCCTTGTTCCTGATCTCAGAGGAAGAGCTTTCAGCTTTGCATCAATCACTTCTTGGCCTTTTGGCTAAGATCAAGTGCAGCTTTGCATCAGTGAGCACGGCGGCTGTGGCTGGTTGTATGTGGCCTTTATCATGCTCTGGCACATTCCTTTTATACCCACTTTGTTGAGAGTTTTTTATCATAAAGGGATGTCGAATTTTGTCACAGCCAGCAGAGCACACAGCCAGCTGGCCCGTCAAGCACTGAGGTGTCTGGGGTGGGCAGGGCCCTCAGCAGGCTGCACCCACTGGAGCTAGCAGGTTGGAGGGAGACCCTCAAATCGGCACCCCCGGCACCGGCACTAACGAGGCAGCCTGAAACGGCAGAAGCGGCCCCAGCGGCAGCTGAGGCCCTGGGGAGCAGCCCGGCTGGTCCCTGGCGCTCTGGGGGACGGATCGAGATGAGTGAGTGGTTCCCTTCACTCACGCTCCACGTGCCCTTTGACCTGGCACTTTCGTGGTGGTTTTCAGGTTGAGTGAGTCCGCATGCGTACCTTCTAGGAGCGGATTTTCTGTTCCCTGCAGTCTTACAGTCCCCCTTCCTTTCCCCAAAGCCAGGGGTTCGCGGGTTTGTCTCTCATGTGAGGGTCCAGGAGCTGGGGCGCCTGGTACAGAGTTTCCATCCCTCGCTTCTCAGGGAAAAGGCCCACCCCTCCGTGACCCCTCCCAGCGGTGGATTGCCAGGGCTGGGGCGTGGGTTTTTCTTCCGTGAGACCCTCTCTCTAGCTGCCCTACCCATCCTGAAGCTTCCTTTAACCTTCATTGTGGAGACTCTTAACCTAGTTTTTAGGTCCCTTTCCGAGAGAATTCCTTCATTCGTGGTTGTAGACTGTTGTGTTAGGGGAGGAGGTGTGCACAGGCGCTTCCTTCTCCGCATCTTGAAGCGGTCTCTCGTCTTCTTCGTTAGCTGAGCTGGAGTCTTGGCAGGCAGGTTCCACCGGGAAAGCGCTAACTGCAGCCAAAGGGCGGGAGGGGAGGTCCAGACCAGCGCCAGGCAAGCAGAAAGAGCCCCTGTCTCCACGCATCTGCTCTCCTGGCCAAGCGCCCTCCGTGCACTCTGGGTAATGTACATACGTTCTGGCCACGCTCTGTTAAACGCAAATTATAGTATCTTGTTTCCCTCTGCAAACACAGAGCTAGTATGAATGGTTTTCCCAACGGCTTTAGTCAGAGGAAAGGCTGAACAACAGAACCTAGCTTGTGGCCAGTGAACCCTCGACCCAAGCAAACCAAATAGATCAAGCCCAGATTTTGTCTATATGATAAACATACATGTGTATGACTCCAGCTGTGAATGGCTGAGTTGTGTTAAGGCACCAATAAGGAAAAGGCTGATGGAGTAAATAAAGTTCTCTCTCTCTCTCTCTCTCTCACACACACACACACACACACACAGACATGTCAAAAAAGTGGTAGCTGGGTCACCCAGGTGTACGATTAATGTATGACGTACACATTGTCTTTGATTCAGGAAATAATGACTATGCAATGTGAAGGAAAAGAGTTAGGGGAGGAGGATCGTGATGATGTTTCTCTTTGAGTTAAAAAAAAATTCTGATTGCACTAAATTTTCACCATCAACAATACCAAATAATTATACAAGTAGATATGTCTATTTAATCTTGGTAGAAAAAAAAAATTCCCCAAATTGAAGCAGAACTTGATACTAAAAATTTTTTAATTAGGAATTAATTCTTCAAACACTCTACAATGTCCAAAACTGAGATAAAAATGTTATTAAAGAAAGTAACCCAGTTGGATGGGTAAGTGCTCATTCTCCAATTATTACTGATCCTTTCAGAAGGGACATTCAATCTTTAAATGATTATTCTAAATCTGACTCCCTGCTAAAGTCGTAGGCTCACTGCCTGCTCTTTTCTATTATTCTTTCTTTTAAAAATAAAGTTGCTTTTCTGTGAAGGACAATATTGTATTGAAATTATCCAGGGGGAAAAGAACCCCAGAGTTACTGTCTTTGATCAGAGCACAGACTATGCCTTTATGCTAAAATGAGAAGTTTAAGATGTCTTTACTTATATGAATTAAGAAATAAGGGCTGTGCTGAATATCATAATGTAAATAAAAGATATTCTTGGATCGCATCGTTTTTAGGAATGCTGTGTTGCCGGCAAATGTCAGCTGCCAGAAAAATGAAGACAGATTGACCGGTCCAGGCAGTGAGCCCGCGCTGGGCTGATGCAGGACAGAGCCAGTCACCCTGATCTGAGGCTGGCTCACTTCTCCCAAAACTCCTCCCTGCCCTTCCCCCGTCCGGGGCCTTACAGAGACGTTTTTTAACACGTGGTCAGTGTCCTATTTGGTTTCTGGCTTCCTAAATTTTGTCCCCCTCCCCCCACAAAAGCATCATGCCAATTATTTCTGTCTTTCCTGAGCAGTCGGGGGTAGGTAATTGAGGCTGGGTGTGAGCCTTTCCCTCTCGCGTCCCACTCAGACACGCATCCACACAGCAGGACAGCAACCTCTCATTACACAGACTGGTCGTCGGGAAACCAGGTACTGGTTGTCAAGACAGCCTTGTCCAGGAAGTGACCAGCGGTAAAGTCTGAATTACCATTGGCAACGTTTGTAAGACGTTCTGTTCCAGGAAGAGGGAGATGATGACCATGAAACTCGGAAAAATTGGTTTGGGGCAAATGATATGATACACGATACATTTTCCTGCTATGCAGAATGGCATGAACAGAAGGGGGAAGGTAATCTAAACGGTCTTTGGCTAAGAACGAGTTAGTCTCTGAAAGTCTGCTAAGGTACGTGTTCAGGGTCTGAAATTCACAGGCAAGGGGCAGACGTTTCGATTTCTGTATTCATTTCAGGAATGTCAGTGAAAACAAAACTGCTTAAAAATTATCCTTGAGATTTTATGGTACAAGTGATTACTATGTTGTGACATTTTATGGGAAGACAGTTTTTAAAAAGATGAATGTGAAACTTAGAGAAAAGGAATCCTTAACTTCTCTGTCCAACAAGAAGGATTTCTTTTCCTTTCTTTATAACCGATTTGGTTTTTATCATCATTATTGTAATTTTCTTTTAGCATTGGCAGCTGGCATCGCAAACTCTGGGTAAAGAGATTTCTGTTTAAAAATAAAAGATTCCTCAGAATGGCAATTTCACACACACTTAGCCCACATGTGGGTTTGTATCTGATTTTTCCAAACAGGACACTTACTTGGACGGGCTTTTGAGGGTCAGCTTTCTATAGTACATTAGGCTGTTTAGAATCCACCAAAATGCTGTACTAATGTGGGTATCACTGCCTCATCCCTGGCCACTGGATGCTGTCAACTTTAGTCTCCTGCAGGACTCTAACTGGGACTTCCCAGGTGGCGCTGGCAGTAAAGAACCCGCCTGCCAATGTAGGAGACTTAAGAGACCCAAGTTCGATCCCTGGGTCAGGAAGATCCCCTGGAGGAGGGCATGCAACCACTCCAGTAATCTTGCCTGGAGAATCTCAGGGACAGAGGAGCCTAGTGGGCTACAGTCTATGGGGTCTCAAAGAGTCAGACACAACTTAGCATGCATGTATGCACCCGGGACAGTGACAGGAAACACGCTTTAACATTCTTGACGAATACGCTATTTTCACCCATTAATCCCTGGTGTTTGTTTTTTTTTTTTTTAAATAAGAGGCTTTTCTTACACGTATATATCATTCCCATTTGTTGGTTATGACAAAGTCAGTATGGTTTGTGGTCGTTATTGTTATTGTTCAGTTGCTCAGTCATTGCTGACTCTTTGTGACCCCATAGACTGTAGCACGCCAGGTTTCCCTGTCCCTTCACTATCTCCCAGAGTTTGCTCAAACTCTTGTCCATTGAGTTGGTGATGACATTCAACCATCTCATTCTCTGTCATCCCCTTCTCTTTCTGCCTTCAATCTTTCCTAGCATCAGGGTCTTTCCCAATGAGTTGGCTCTTTGCATCAGGTGACCCAAGTATTGTAGCTTCAGCTTCAGCATCATTCCTTCCAATGAATATTCAGGGTTAATTTCCTTTAAGATTGACTGGTTTGATCTCCTTGCTATCCAAGGGACTCTCAAGAGTCTTCTCCATAACCACAGTTCAAAAGCATCAATTCTTTGGCACTCAGCCTTCTTTATGGTCCAACTCTCATATCTGTACTGGAAAAACCATAGCTTTGACTATATGGACCTTTGTTGGCAAAGTGACATCTCAGGTTTTTAATACGCCATCTAGGTTTATCATAGATTTTCTTCCAAGGAGCAAGCATCTTAATTTCATGGCTGCAGTCACTGGCCACAGTGCCAGGAAAATAAAATTTTTCACTGTTTTTAATATTTACCTATCTATTTGCCATGAAGTGATGGGACCAGATGCCATGATCTTAGTTTTTTGAATGTTCAGTTTTAAGCTAGCTTTTTCACTCTCCTCTTTCACCTTCATCAAGAGGTTCTTTAGTTCCTCTTTGCTTTCTGCCATTAGGGTGATGTCATCTGCATGTCTGAAGTTATTGATATTTCTCTCAGCAACCTTGATTCCAGTTTGTGATTCATCCAGCCAGGCATTTCACATAATATACTCTGCATATAAGTTAAATAAGCAGGGTGACAATATACAGCCTTGACGGACTCCTTTCCCAATTTTGAACCAGTCCATTGTTCCCTGTCTGGTTCTAATTGTTGCTTCTTAATCTGCAAACAGGTTTCTCAGGAGGCATGTAAGGTGCTCTGGTATTCCCATCTCTTTAAGAATTTTCCATAGTTTGTTGTGATCCACACAGTCAAAGACTTTTGCATAGTTAATAAAGCAGAAGTGAAGTTGCTCAGTCGTGTCTGACTCTTTGCTACCCCATGGACTGTAGCCTACCAGGTTCCTCTGTCCATGGGATTTTCCAGGTGAGAGTACTGGAGTGGGTTGCCGTTTCCTTCTCCAGGGGATCTTCCTAACCCCGGGGTCGAACCCGGGTCTCCTACATTGCAAGCAGACACTTTACCATGTGAGCCACCAGGAAAGTCTCCAATAAAGCAGAAGTAGATGTTTTTTCTGAAATTCCCTTGCTTTTTATATGATCCAAAGAATGTTGGCAATTTGATCTCTGGTTCCTCTGCCTTTACTAAATCTAGCTTGTACATCTGGAAGCTCTTGGTGCACATACAGTTGAAGCCTAGCTTGAAGAATTTTGAGCATTATCTTGCTAGCGTGTGAAATGAGTGCAATTGTGTGGTAGTCTGAACATTGTTTAACCTTTCACTTCTTTGGGTTTGGAATGAAAACTGACCTGTGGCCTCTGCTGAGTTTTCCAAATTTGCTGGCATATTGAATGCAGCACTTTAACAGGATCATCTTTTAGGATTTGAAATTGCTCAACTGAAATTCCATCACCTCCACTAGCTTTGTTCATAGTGATTCTTCCTAAGGCCCACTTGACTTTATACTCCAGGATGTCTGGCTCTAGGTGAGTGATCTCACCATAGTGGTTACCCACATCTTTAAGACTTTTTTTGTATAATTCTTCTGTGTATTCTTGTGTCCTTTTCTTAATCTCTTCTGTTTCTGTTAGATCTTTACCTTTTCCGTCCTTTATTGTGCCCATCCTTGCATGAAATGTTCCCTTGATAACTCCCTATTTTCTTGAAGATATCGCTAGTCTTTCCTCTATTTCTTTGCATTGTTCACTTAAAAAGCACTTCCCTGGTGGCTTAGATGGTGAGGAATTTGCCTCCAATGCATGAGACCTGGTTTTGATCCCTGGGTGGGGAAGATTCCCTGGAGAAGGGAATGACAATCCATTCCAGTATTCTTGCCTGGGAAATCCCATGGACAGAGGAGCCTGGCAGTTACTATGGGGTTTCAAAGAGTCAGACATGACTGAGTGACCAACATTTTCACTGTTAAATGTCATCCTTGATGTTCTTCAATTATTCTTCTAATTATGATTATTATAATCATCATCATAATAATTATTATTTTAGTTTAGTTTTAGTAGTTGGCTTGTTACCTCCCTAGTAAAGAAGTTCTGTTTAAAATTGAGTTAAGGTAAGAACTGGCAGGTGCACCCCAAACGTCTACACTGTCTGCGTGATGAGGAAACGCCCAGCCCTCTGTCACTGGTGAGACCTTATTTATCCCAGACCCGACACAACACCCGGCAACCAGTGCAATAGAATGAATGGAGTACTAATTAAATGTAGAGTCATAATATGGATTAATTTATAAATTTTTCAAAATACCTGGTGACTAATGTTTAATGTCGCAGCTGGGAAATGCTACCCTCAGGGCAGAAGGTGTCTTGGATGTTTAGACACTTGGTATTGGTTACAGAACCTGTAAAAAGTACTGAAAATTTACCATAGATGTCTATAAAACACACGTACTTCTTGTGATAAATAATAGTTTATGTATTTTATTGGCCAGGCAACTGACAGCAATAACTGTACATAAACAACAGAGGGAAACTTTATTACTCAGACACAGAATAATAAAAAATTGCCCAGGGGACAGAAAAGCAAATTTAAATAATGATATCCTGGCTTGGGAATTATTTCACAATTAAGGTAACTTCCATCAAGAGGGCAATATTTTCCAGCTGTTCTCTGCAACCTTTACCATTTGCATTATACCTTTTATTTTTGTTGAGTAATAGAAGCAGTTAATTCAAGGCCTTATAGTCTATTCTACATTTGGACACCATGCTTCTCAGGAGCTGATTTTTTTTTTTATCCTGGCAGTTGACCAGGATATAAATGTCATTTTAATAATAGGAACTGAAAATTTAATAATATGGTATTAAACTGTAAGTATAAGTGAATAATACTAGTCCTAGTTCACTTTATTTCCTACATAATTCTGGCCTATTAATGGAGTTTCTATTCAAAGGAATGCTGTATTACAAGATTTTTTTTTAAGTAAAGAAGCTTTCAACAGAAACACAGAGAAAAAAGGAAGATACACGTTGAGATATATATGTGGATTATTGGAGATACTCATGAATATTTATATGAGTTAAATTTTCTTTGCCTGAAATATTCAGAAAAAAACAGAGACATAAAGGTGATTTTCACTTAGAGCATTTCCTTAATTCTTCATGTAATTTGATGTGTGTGTGTATAGGTATGTATATATATATATTTATATACACCCAAGAACACGTTGGAAAAAGCAGAAACACTTGCATAAAGTGAAAGATAAAATGGAACAGAAGTGAGCCAGACATTAGACAGTGTTTAGAAGCAAAACTACTGCTAAGGGTTTGTGTTCATAACTGGGCTGAGTGGTCCTCTCCTGTTGCCAGAGAGAGATGTTATATGGTGATCAGAATTAACTCTGAAAAAACAACAACCAAGTTTCTCTGTTCCATCTTGGCACGTCGATGGAAATATGGCTAGGTTATAAAAAACTCAATTAGCTGTTTTATACTATGAGTCAGAGAATTTTCACTGATACAAAGAAAAAATGATTATAAATTAAGAGAGATGTTTGATCAATTAAAATGAACAAATGCATTTGTTATACCCAGATGCTGTGTGTTTAAATCTTTCCCTAATAAAGCCTTGTTCATCTTTGTTTCCTTCAGTGTTTCCAGTCAGTTTTCATTCCTCCTCTCTCCTGGGCACACCACCTTTCGGCCACCCATTCACACTCCAATCTGCCTTCCTTGACAGCCGTGTGGGAAGCGTTCACCCTGACCCATCTGGGAGGCAGAGAAAACCTTGTTTTCTTTAGGTTGTTTGCAGCTTGGAAGTTGAGCAGAAACAAACCCCAGTCTTCCTCTTTCACTGGCCCAAGCAAATTCCTTTTTTAAAGAAAAGTTATTTTAGCAATAAGGAATGGATGATTAAAGAAATGGGATACTCTTTAAAAATGTGGTTTTTTCCCCCATAGACATGCTTTATACGACAGCTGGTCCCTGGGATCCTGGTCTTGGGACTGTGGGCGTGGTGACTGTTTCTTGGCCAAAAGACAGATTTCAAGCAAGTACTTGCTTTATCCCCACCCATCATGCTCCAGAAGCTCGCCTGCCCGCAGGTGACTGACTTTTGTGTGAGTCAGCCTGTGGAAGGCCCAGGGGAAGTGCACACAGTATTTTTATTACAGGACTGTCCTTCTTAAAACAGAGCCTGGGAGCCTGTGGTTTGAGTTATAGAGCATCTCATGAGAGTTCCTGGCATCTGGTTTGACAATCATCTTTTTAAAAATGTAGTCTTTTGTGAGCTCATGGCCCAAAATGATACGGTAAAATTGATGCTGTCGAGACTCGCAGCTGCGTCAGTTGCAGTAGTTATGCAAGTAGGAGAAGAGAATAAATCAGAGTGAACACTGGAGAGATGGACACTGGAGAGGTGGACACTGTGAGGGGTGGACACTGGGGCGGTGGATGAAAGGGAGCTTGTCCATAGAAACCCTAAATGCTGTCTATCTGCATAGTAGGGGCTGAAGTGACAACCCCTCCAAAAGATGTGTGCATGTCTTCATTCCCAGACCTGTGACGGTGACCTTAATTGGAAAAAGGGTCTTTGCAGATGTGACCAAGTGAAGGATCTGGATATGAGGTCCTCCTGGGTCATCGGGGTGGCCCTGAATCTAGTGGCAAGTGTCCTCATAGGAAATACACAAGGGGGAGACCCAGGAGGAGAGGAGAGGCCCTGGGACTGGGGGCAGAGGCTGCAGCGATGTGGCCAAAGCCAAGGACACCAGATCCGCCGGAAGCCGGAAGAAGCAAAGGGCGGACTCTCCCTGGGACCTCTGGGGAGAGCACGGTGCCGCTGGACCCTGATCTCAGACTCGGGGCCTCCAGAACTGACAGAGGGTGTATTCTATTGTTTAAGCCACCAGGGTTTGATGACTTGTTATGGCAGCTGCTGGGAACTAGTTTATTTATTCATCTATCCACCTGCTTACCTGTATCACCTAACATCTATCTAAATATCAACACTTACCCTTGCACGGTAGTCTCACTTTTTGTTGATTCATTCTCATTTCTTTAATTACCTGTATTTAATTATTCCATGAGCACTAAAAATAGTTTACCTATTAACTGAAAAACTCATAAATTCTAATCCTTCTCAGTTTGAGGTGGTATGCTGTCTCTCTATTCCATTTTATTACACATATGCACATATTAAATTTATACATATATGGTAAAAAAAAAAATCTTCATTTTCCATCTGTGCCACCTGTGGGTACTTTTTAATGTTGTCTGTGTTAGATCTCAGGCCTCCAAGAAAAGGACACCATATGCCTTTGTTCCTTTGCCTCCTACTGATCACAATTTTCAGGTATATTCTTTTGACTTAAATTAAAAATGTCTGACATGTGTTAAGAGAGTAACGAAACCAGGAAACTGAAACGACCCCAGTAAACCTGATTCTTTTCCATTTTCCTTTATTTCAGCCAGTGACACAGGGACCCACCTAGTCCCCGTGTCAGCGCCCAGCAGGCCCTTGTCCCCCTTCAGGGGGCGCTTCCCACCCCTTTGATGCCCCCACCTGTCTTTCTCACCTTCACGGCGCCAGCTTCTTCATTCCAGTTTCCCCACCTCCCCCGAGTCCCTGGCCTCCCCTCCACCATTGCACACATGCACACCCGCCCCACTCATGAGCACACACGGGCACACACATTTTCAGGTGAAACTGGGCCGCTAGTTACAGGGACCAGCCATGCTGGCCAGGTCAGCATCCCAGTGGGTCCCGTGAAAGGAGCCTCGAGCCCAGCAGGGCTCCTGAAGAACCTCCTGGAAGAAGCCGTGGCTGCTCTTCTCATGGGGCCGCGTCTGAAAGGGTGAGAAAGGCTGGGAACTTCCTTCGCCATTTCACACCCCAGCCACAAGGAGAGGGCTGGACCCATACGGGGGCCAAATGCAAAGGGAGGTGGGAAGAGCGCCCCCTGACCCAGAGGTCCCACGGTGGAGCCGGCCCCTCCCAGGGCTGCGTGTCCCTCCACTGTGGCCCCCCTCATCTTTGGCTGATTGAGCGAGAATTTCACACTTTCCAGTCGAAGCTGTCCACACGAATCTGGCCGCTGCCCTGACGGACATCCTTCCCCTGGTTCCCATGATCCTTGGCAGGTCCTGGCCCTTCATGCCGATTTCCCTGTCTCTGATCCCAGCATCACCTGCAGCCTCCCGTCCCCTGCAGGTGGTCTCACTCAGTCCTCGGGGGCTCCTGGGGCAAAAGGTGGTTCTACCCTCAGGCCTCCCCGGTTTATCCAGTCGCCAGAAATACTTACTGAGCACCTGTTTCCTGAGCACTGGAGACTTAGGCTTGAACCAACAGGCAAAAGTTGCTGCCTCCATGGGGCTTGTATTGTAGGAGAGGTGAGGGGGGAGGGCAGAGCATGACTAAAGCTAAAAAGATGCAAAATATGTGCAGACACGGAAGCTTCGAGGTACCAAGGGACCTCAACGCACTCGAGGGAAATGGACACATGTGCTTAAAACACCGTACAGGACTGGTCACTGCAGCAGCGTTGATGACTTGTTGTTGTTTAGTTGCTCAGACTCTTGTGAGCACGTGGACTGTAGTCTGCCAGGTTCCCCTGCCCTTGGAGACAGTTCAGGGGAAGGACGGGCAGGGGAATGGCTCCAAGGTCTCTCCTTAGTTACCATCCATGTCAGTCCATCCAAGGACCGTTGGGCTGTTTCTGCCAAAGACAAAGGAGGATAGAGTCCAGGTGCCAGGTGAACGCACCCGGAAGTTCTCTTCCACAACTCTCTTCATGCTTGGCTTGGAAGCAAAGAATTCCAAGGCCGCCCCGTGAGTGATTGTGGTGGCCACTAAATTTTTCTTGGACAAAACCCACTGGGCCAAGTCTTGGATAGCTATCAGGAACAACACCGGAAAGGTCAAGAAGAAATCTCTCTGTACTTTTGAGCATCAGGTTGACCTTCTTCCAGCCGTAGACCTTGCTGACGCTGCTCCTTGAGGAGCCACTCTTCAGCCAAGTGACAACTTCTTTTGCCATCAAGACCCGTGAGCCAGGGACAGTCAGCCAGGATGGTCCCCTCTCCTCCCCAGCTTAGCCCGCCATGCCGGTCACTCCTGCGTGTGTGGGTGGCCACACAGACTGCAGGGAGCTGTGTGTCCCTGGAGATGGGGGCACTGGGAGCCTGAAGCCATTCCTCACCCAATCCCATTCATGAAAAGCCTCCACGTCTTCCTCAACGATTGGAGTATTTTCAGTGGATCCATGCTCTTTGTCCAAAATTGTACCGCAGTTGTCTTGGTTCTCTGTTCCTCTGGTTTATTGCCTCTGGTTTATTGTCTATTGTTTATTGTTCCTCTGATTTATTGCCTCTGGTCCCTGGGGCTGCACACCTCTTCTCTGAGATTCACCAGAAAGTCTCCAGGGCTTGACCAGGATTACACATGTGCACTTGCACGCCGGAGCGGCCTGGCCCACCTAGGGGACAGCCATCCAGGTTTGAGGCCTGAATTCGTGTCCAATCTTAGACGTGTTTTTAATGGGGAAGGGTGGCTGACTGAGTCCAGGAGGATTTGGGCAAACAGTCATCAGAGAACAAGAGCAATGGTAGCTAACAAATGTCGAGCACGTGCTGTGTGTTAAGTATGTGAGACGGTTTTCACCTCAATCGTTTGGCAATCCAGGTCAGCAGCACAGACATTTGAGTGTTTCAGTTCCTGCCCCTGGGTTCTGGACTAGAGAGTGACTGTGGATTCCAGTGGGAGTCTGGTGACGCTGGAGCTTCAGGTCTGCGCATCTCGCCCATAGGCGATGGCCACATGTTTGCTCCTGGTACGTATTGATCTGAAAACCACCACGACCAAAAGTGGGCAGGTCCCAAATACGTACTCCTCTCCACGTTGGAAAGAAAGGTGGTGGAGACTGTCTCCGTGCCATCTCGACCCGCCCACCTGCCCCCGGAATTCCTGCCTCTCCTGGTTCACTGTTTCTCTCTTCAGGAGAACACATGCTTCTCCAGGGGCCTCCATGAACACTTGCAGACGTTCCACGGGTCTCAGTAACAGGCTGAGGCTTCTTTTTTAATACTCATGGGTAGCTGGGGCCTGGAGAGCTTTCAAAGCTCCTGATTTCGCCGGCAGACTGGGGATGAAGGGGCCAGGGAGGGGGGAAATGGCGTGTGACCAGGCTGAGCCCCGTGCGTTGGCTTTGGATGACAGTGTACCCTCGCTCCAAGGACCTTAATTGGCTGATAGAGCGACTGCTTCAGCCAAGGGTCCAATTAATACCCAACATTTGAGGGTTGGTTTTCCAACCCCAGTTAGATGAGTTTCTTGGCATAAAAGGGGTAACTGCTGTAAATGCAATTCATTTCCTTGACTCTGCACCCACTCTGTAATGAAAGGGTATCACTCTGTCTGGTTAATTCCAGACAAGGTTCTGTGAGCAGATGGGGAATTTGGATTTTTGAATTTGAAAAAAAAAAAAAAAGCCTAAGTGAGTGTGAGTTTTATGCAGTTACCTTGATACTTCTTCCATCTCATGGAAAACGTACTAAGTTCCAATATCGCAGAAGGTGGACTGGGAGAGCGGAGCCTGGGAGGGCTGAGGCCTGCCCTGCTTCCATCGGCGGTCGGTCCGGGGAGCATGCCCTGAGCCAGGAAACCCTGACTCTGCCCCTGGCGTGGAAGGTGCCCTTGGACGGTCAGCGCTGTGGTCTCTGCCGGGAGGAGGCGGCTCACTCTGGAACAACAGCCGTGGACAGACTGGAAGCTGCCACTTCTTAGTTGTGAGCACTTAAGTTGCTTGATCTGCTCCATAAAGTTGGGGTGATAACACTGCCCCGTGTTTCAAGGCTGACATCAAAGAGCACACCTAGGAGTTCAAGGACAGTCACTGTCGGCTCCCTGCCCTCCCTCTCCCAGGGCAGCTGCCACGGTCAGCCTGACCTGCAGGCTCTGATGCTTCACGCTGTGCTGGGGAACCACAAACAGTGCCATGCTCAGCTCCAAATACCAGCCCCACAAGAGCAAACTTCAGAAAACAAGCTTGTGAGACAGCGCTGCCCCAACCACCTCCCGAGCATCCAAGCAGACGTGCTGTCCTGCGGCCTGAATTCCAGTGTCTCCACTTGCCCTGCGTTCTGCGGGCCGCCCGCTCACCACTGCTCTTCGCAAGGCCCGCCCTGGACTTCCTGTCCTCTTTCTCTCGTTTGCCAGGTGGAACGAAGCCTGTTGTCAAAAGTTCCTTCCTCTCGGTTCACTCCGGCCTGACTTTGCAAGCTGCGAGTGCCTTTTTCAGGCTGCAGGAAAGAGCGCTAAACCAGATGTCGGGGGCCTGGGTTTCTGGAAGCTGTTCCCCTTCTCTCCGATGAGACGCGTGACGTGTGAAGAGGTGCCCCTGGCAGGAAGCCAGCCCTGCCGCGCACGCGGGCTCATTCACGCCTGGCCCCGCGCGCCCCGCCTCGGTCTGCAGGGCCGGCTGCGCCGGGGCGCCTGCTCGTCATGCCTGCGCTTCCCCGGGCTCCCCGGCTCCCCTGGTGTGTCTGCTGTGGGTCATTCGGTAGCTGAGGGCTCCTCATTACGGGGAACCCACAAAGCGCTGGAGTTCGTCAAGTGGTCCAGCCTAGGCCGGTGTCATTTTGTTTAGAAAAGAAAGCAAGTTCACTCAAGGACCCTTCCCTTTCTTCTTGACTTCTGCAATGATCCCTGAGGACAGGAAGCAGGCCGCTCTGCAGCAGTCCCCACAGACCTGGCCTTTCCTGGGGGGGCTCCCCCAGCTGAGGGGCTGTCAGCGGGCGCCCACCTGGGCGTCGGGCCCGCGTCTCTGCCTCCTCCCCTCCTTGGCTCCTCTGCTGCAGCCAACGATGCTCCTGGGGAGGAAGGCGCATTCTACTCTGCTCCCCAGATGTTGCTCTTTGGAAAATGGAGCCAAGGGGAACAAAAGGCATTTATTCGTGTGTTTGTGCATTTCCTCGACAATTCTTTGTTGAGCATCTGCTGTGTGATGGGCACTGGTGGGTTGAGACGGGGGCGAACGGCAGGCAGGGACAGGCCAACGGAGCCACAGCTGTGCTGTAAATGGTCTTGTTTGTTGGGGTGAGCGCGGGGCCCGCAAGACCTCCCAGGGAGGCGGAGGACCCTTCCAAGAGGGAGAAGGGCCTCAGTACAGACCTGAAGGGGGAAGGGAGCCACCCTTCATCGGGTGGGTGGGCAGGAATGGTGAGCGGAGGAGGTGAGCGGTGAGAACTCAGGCAGGTAGAGAACTCCGGGGCGCCTAGGGGACGTCGGAGGCCGTGGAGGAGGCCGACGTGGGGCTGGCCAGGGCCCCGGCCTGCTGAGGGCCTCTGAGGTCAGGACTGAGTGCTGGGCTCTGGAGCAGCGGCTTCCAGCATCCAAGGAGAGATCTTTTCCTCAGCCACTGCCATCTCCAGCCACGTGTGAGGCATGAGGCTTCCTCGATAGCCTTGTTGAAGGTGTGGAGCAGGCCCAATCCCATACTTTGGAGAGAATGGCTGTGAGACCAGAGTGATGGGGACCGCAGGGAGCTCCCAGCCAACCAGACGCCGCTGGGGCCACCACAGAGCTTCTGAGAGACGCGGCCTGGAACCCAGGTCTCACAGACATGGTGAGGAAATCCTACAGCCAAAATCTCTCTCTACGTGTGGGCGAGGAGGGTGTGGGCTAGTCTACCTGAGGCTTCTAGACTTTCTCTCTTAGCTCTATCCCATGGGCACCTTTCACCCCCAGCCAGCTTCCAGTCATGCTAGAGGGACGCCCGTCGTTTGCCTGGGGCGAGGGGGCCAATGCCAGCTTGTCAGCACTGAACTCTGGGTAAACCGTGTGAACCCGTCACCCCAAGAATGCTGACGCTGTGCCAAGACTTCTGTGTTGTAGGCTCACAATTGCTTTTTAAAGCAGTGCTTTGAGGTAAATATTATTATTTCAGTTTCAGAGAATTCCTAAATAAGAGATGAAATGTGTTTCCCAAGGCCTCTTATCTAGGGAAGTGACAGAGTCTGCATTTCAGTCGGGTTGCCTGGTTTAAATCCAGACTATTAGTTATCTGTTGCTGCACGCTCGCCAGCTTAAACCAACAATAAAGGGTGATTAACTCACACGTGCTGCAAATCAGGAATTCAGGAGCATCTCAGGGTGTGGATCTGGCTCAGGGTCTCTCGTGGGGTCACGGGCCAGGTGTCGCTGGGGCGACATCATCCGGACACTGGCCTGGGGTGTCGGGAGGATGGAGGACCCGCTTCCAGATGGCACCTTGCACGGCCATTGGCAGGGGCGTCAGTCCAGGTCCTCTCCAGGACCTCCCCCCGAGGTGCTCCCAACGCGGGCCGGCGGACTTGCGGGGAGTGGACCCAAGAGAGCAAAGAGGAAGCCACAGTGTGTGTGATAGCCAGCCTCAGGGATCACAACCTGGTGTTTCTGGAATATCCTGTTGGCTGTAGCGTCAGCCCTGCTCCTCCGAGAGGCAGGCACCACGCAGGTGAACACAGCGGGCAGGCGGGCGGGCCGGCGGCCCTGGGGACCAACTGGCCCCTCGGACTCGGTGTGTGTCTCTCTGTCCAAAGCTGCCAGGAGCCTCCACCCCGGGTGCGCCTTGGAAGGGAGATTGCAGGCCAAGACGTGAAACACGCACACAGGTGAGCGTGCACATTCGTGAGTATCCATTATACTGTAAATGCCATTGTTCGTAAACCCAAACAAGGGAACTTTTAAGATAATCACCCTCTTGTTGGGCTGTGTGTTATCTTGATGTTTATCTTAATGTTCCCATTACATCAATATTTTTATTTTGAATATTAATTATGGACGATCATACCAGATTTTTAAAAAATTTTATAATATGAACCCATACCGGACTGTTATAATTAGGAGAAGGTTATTGTTAAAGCCATCTTTAATGTATACATATCAAAGCCTGTATGATGACTCCTACTTGGAATTCTTGGGACCTCACAGGAAGCAGTCTGTCTAGATGTTTCAGAAGGCAAGCTGTATGCTGTTACTAACTGACACAATTATATGTAGAATTACACACTCCATTGTAAGTATAAATGTGTGCCATTACCTGGAAGTCAAATCAGGGGAAGATAAGAGGTGGAGAAACCTCGGATGACAACCACAAGACGCTGGACGGCAGAGAAGTGGGGAAGGCTTGCAGTGAATTTTACGGGGTCTTAGCACTGAGTTGCTGGGTGGTCCACGACAATTTAAAGGGGCAGGAAAGCCACACTTTCTGAACCTTAGTTACCTCATTTGTAAAACAGAGGAAGGTTGTGACACTATGCTTTCAACTCCACAGAGCCGTTGGAGGAAACAAAGATGAGAGACCTTACGTGAACAGGCTGGGGAGCCGGCGTGTCCCAGCCCAGATGCAGGTGCTGGCTGCCGGTGTGTCTCAGGCAGCATCGTGGAGGCGCCCCAGGACCACGCCCGACGCTGCTCTGCAGCCACACGCCTCGCTCCCGTTGGCAGACCCTAGGCCCCCGCGTTTCCCCCTGTGCCTGCCGGCAGGGCAGGCTCTGTGGGGGGCATGGGCTGGGCTCTCATGCCCGGATGGAAGCTCGGGTGGGCTGGTGTGCCAGAGGCCCCTCACCTGGGGCTGGCGTCCACTGGGCCAGCATCGGGGCACAGAGGCTCCCAAGGAAGCAGGTCCAGAGGGCCCCAGGCGGGAACACGATGGGTTTACCCTGTTCTCACGTCCTTGCCGTGCTAGCTGGCCAAAGCCAGGAGGGGAGTTGTGTTTCATCGACAAACATCTCTTTCTCACTCCTTTTCGTATAAAACTATCCCCAACCTGCCCGAACTGTCTGGAAGCCATTCGTGTGTCAACAGCAGGCAGTTTTATGGGGACGGCGGGAGCAAATTCCCCGCTTGGACTCTGGGCGGAAAATGAGCTGCTGCTAACGACACCCAACTTAGAGCCCCGAGGCCCCCCAGGTGTTGTGTCTCAGACCCAGCTTCTGCTCCGCTCCAAAGGCTGGGTGCGGGCAGAGGGGTAACAGCCCTGGACTGCAGCATCTGCCAGTTTCCATGCTGTAAGTGTTCACGGCCAGGATCAAGGCACTGACACGTTATCACGTTGCATAGCTGGTAAGAGGCGGAGCGTGTGTGAGCCCGCTCCTGGACTCCGCTGGGCCTAGATTTACGTGTCAGATGTGTCCTTTGCATCTTTACCTGGAGGCAGACCAAGCATCTCAAGTCCAGCAGGTGCAGAACTGCGTTCGCGGTCTGTCTGTCTCACACCCAGCCCGCCTCTGCCAAGGTCCCCCTGTGAGTGCACGCCCGGCACCAAACTCAAGCCAGCCCCCAGACCCCAGGTCAGCCTTCAAGTCCCCGTCCTCCTCACCACCACACCCAGCCATCCCCAAGGCCTGCTCATCTCACTTCCAGAACATTCACAGTCTGATTACTTCTCCCCAGACTCTGTCATCACTATTAGTCTCCTGGATGACTGTAAAAGGCCAAGTGGTTTTCCACTTCTGCCCACGCATACACTCAGCCCATTTCCTTGTACTGACCAGAGAGATCTCTGAAAAATGCAAATCTGAGAACACCGTTTCTTTAAGCCCTTCGCCGACCTCTGAAGCTCAGGATAATAATCAGGGTCCTTAGCATGGCCTGAGGGCACCTGGATCTCCCGCTGCACCTTAGGCGTAGCTCCGGGCTGCCCTGGGCCCGGGTCCCTGGGGCTGCCTGTCCTTCAGGGTCCTCAGACTCGCTGAGTTCTTTTCCAGTTCAGACCTTCGCACAAAGAGCTCTCTCCTTGAGTTACTTGGTCTGACCCACTCCTCATTCTTCTGTCTCAGCTGAAGCTTTTTAGAAAGGTCGTCTCAGACCTCTCTCCGTTTTTATCTTCCACAATGTCCCGCTTTTGGTTTGCAGGCCCCTCAGCCGTGTAGGAAAGCCCTGCTCGCCTCACATCCAAGCCGACCGGTGGTGTTATCAAACGTCACAGTTTTTGACAACCCAGTATGGGGGCATCCCACTGCGATTAGAGTTTGCATGTCTTGGGTTACTGATAAATTTGGGGCATTTAAAATGCTTGTTGCCAATTTAGATTCTCTGTTGTACGCAATGACTGTTTAAGTTGGTTGTCCATTTTTCTATTCAGTTATCTTATTCTTGTTAATTATTAGTAGGAGCACTTTGCAGGTGATGGATACCAGAGTTTGTGAGTGATACACATTGCACGTACCTTCTGCTATTCTTTGCCTTGTTTTCTTACTGTTTTAAAGATGTCATTTGACAAAAACTTTTAAATTTATCGAGTATTTAATTTCTAGTACTATTTGTATTCTTTAGAATTTCTGTTTATAGGGGCCTTTTGAGCCAAACTTCCCCCCAAACTAAATTATTTTCTCTCGATTCTTGAAAAAATTAATTTGATTATGTATAGAATTTAAGGAGGATTCTTCCTTTAGTATATTGGAAAAAATGTTACTCTTTCTTGACTTTCATTATTGCTGATAATAAGTCAGCCTTTAACATAATTCCTTTCTTTTAAAGGTTTCTGTCTTTTCTTCCTGACTTGCATTTAAAATCTTTGTCTGTTATATTCTTCAGTTTTATGATGATATATCTACCTTTGGTTTTCTTTGTCTGTCCTACAGGGAATTAACTGGGCTTCCTTCATCTGAGAACCTGAGTCTTTTGACAAGTCTGGGAATTTTTCATTCATTCTTTTTTGAATGTTGCCTCTTCTCCATCATGTCTCTTATTTCCTACTAATCTCTAGTTACATAAACAACAACTTTTCATTCTCTCTTCCATTTCTTTTTGTCTCTTGGTTGCATTTTAAATAATTTCTTCATATTTATATTCCCGTTTAGAAAATTTTTGTTGATTGAGCTTAATCTGCTGTTTAAGATATTTAATGCCTTTTTAAACTTAATCATTATTATTTTTATTTCTAGAAGTTCTAGTTTACAAATTTGGTTCTCTTTAAAAACATGCTTGATCATTTAAAAAAAGTTTAAATGATTAAGATAGTGATTAAAAGATTAAGATACTTGTTTTATATTGTTTGATAATTTGTATATTTAAAATCTTTATTCTGAGTGGGTATCTATCATCTATCTATCATTTATCAATCTACTTATCTGTCTAATTATCTATCAGTCAATATCAATCTATTATCTGTCTCTATCATCTATCTGTTATCTATTATTTTATTATCTATCACTATTGATTATCTATTATCTCTGTTATCTATCACTATCAATGATCTCATAACTATTATCTACCTATTACTGTCAATTATCTGGCTATTTTCTCTCTCTCTCTATGACACCGAGATGTCCCACCATGTCCTCCTCAAGGGAGGAGCTGATGCCCAGGTGTGGAGGCATCAGGTCGGCCGGAATCCTCCGTGAGCAAAGCCCCGCCTCAGCTGCGGTCCCGGAAGCAGCGTGGGGGTGTCAGGCCTGGTGCAGGACGGCCCCCCTAGACCCGGGTCTCACAACGCTGCCTGTTGGGTTTGCAGGGTGGGTTGTGTCAGAGCTACAGCAAGCTCAACTCTCCTGCTCAGGCTTGCTTTTTCTCCCTCCGCTTCATAGTTGCTGATCCTACAAGCATCTGTATCACACATCTGGCTTGGCGACTGCTTTCAAAAAGCCCAATGGACAACGTTTGCTGGTGCGTGAGTGTCAGTGGGTGTGTGCGTGTTTGTGTAACTGTGTGTGTGCACATGTGTAAATGTGTGAGCAAGCGTGCCACTGTGTGTGTTTGCAGCCATGTGTGTGTGTGCATGTGTGAATGAAAATAGAGAAGCAAATTTAAATCCACAGAATTACATCTTCAGTGAACCAGCCTGGCTATAAGTGCACTGAACCATTTTATTTTCATCGTCAAAATGAGTCCTCTTCATGTGCTTAGACCTACACCCGTTAAATCTTTGGAAAAGTCTGATTAACTTTTGTTATCAGCCATTTGTTTAAATGTTGAATCAGATTAGTTAAATTCATAATTTTATATTTAAGTTATTAATAATTTAGCTTCTTATGTAATAGTTAAGTCTATGAGAAGAGTGTGCAAAAATATTTAGAGAAGTGTTGTGTTTAGAAATAGTCAATGGACAAGAAAATACAAACTATGGTGAGTGTCTTCTCCTCTCCACATATGGATACTGCTCAGATACTGAAGAATCTTTATCATAAAACAGATTGGTCAGTTGAATAGCCAACTAATCTCTTTATAGGTAAAAGAATCTTATTTATTGGATATAGAATACACTGTGGTTTCTATTTATCAAGAGATTGCTTTCTCAATTGACACATTTTTGTGGATGTGACTAGTCTTCAGGTTCTGCTTGTCTGTTTCCCACGTAGCTCATGGCTGAAGCTGTCATTCTTTTATTTTTTCCATTACTTACTATCTGTGACCATTTTTCAATTCCACAAGAGAACAGATGAAGTCCCTGTAATCTTGTGAAGCCATTTGGCCTGGAGGATGCTCCTCGGCTTTGCGCTGATAACAGAGGCCCCAGGGACGATGTTTAGTGAGTCCAAAGTGAGCAACTTTAACTTTTACTGCTTAATTTAGGCTCAATTCTTCAGAGTTGGCCCAATTTTAGTCCCAGGATAAAGTTTATGAAAAGGAATTTCCACGTCCAAGGAAGAACCAAGACTGCTGAGAGGTTTTATACATATATAGTATGAAAACTGAAAAGGGGGTGGGGGGAATCGATCCTACACTGACTTTATTAACTGTCGATAATGACTTCGGAACAGTTACCAGAGCCTCCTACACATCAGCCTGCACCAGGAAGCCGAGCCCTTCCGGGAACGAGTCTGCAGCCCAGCCTGATCCGAGGCTCGGTGAGAAAATCCAGCAGCGGGAGGTAATGCTCCCCTTCCCCTCTTTCTCCCTCTTTTTCGTCCCTCCTTGCCCACCTTCTCTTCAGGCTGTGGAAGATTTATTGCCTTTCAGTGCTCACAGATGATGTTTTCATAGGCTGTAATGAGGTCCCAGCAGTTTCTAACAATAACAGGACACTGCCGTGCCTAAGATATATTATGTGTTTTCCCTCATCTTTCTCCCTGAATGAAACGCTTACAAGTGCGTTAGCCCCAATTCCCTTCCCTATACTGTGATAAATGGTCCAGTTACTTAATAGGGCTAAATGCTTCGCTATGCCTTTTATAATACCCCTTCGATTTTGAATGGAATCCTACAAAGAAGAGCCCGCGAGTGCTTTGAAGGTGCTTCCCGGAGGGTCCCGTGAGCACAGGCGAAGCATCCGCCGCTCTGGCCAGCCCTGCGTCCATCCTGGTGGGGATTCCCGGACTTTCCCCGAGCCTTGTGGAGAGCTGGGCAGCGCGGACCCACCCCGTCCCTCCGGTTCCGATTCTGGCCCCGCGTGAGCCTGGCCTGAGCAAAGGACGTGTCTCTCCGCCCAGCTGGCTGGAGAGGTGGCATCTTGGGCTGCCCGACTGGGAGGTAGGTTTTAGGAGGAGAGCCCTGGCCCTGATCTCCCCTCGCTGGCTTCTATGGCGACAGGGTCGGGAGCCAAGTCTAGAGGCGTTTATCTCCTTAAAGGTCAGCCAGATTAGAGTGAGAACAAAGAAAGGCATCACACCATGTCCGTGACGCCTTACAGTGACGTGTGTCTGTGCTGGGACACGCGGGCACGTTGGCAAACCCGGTAGGGTCAGGGCTCCAAGGGGGACACTCGCCGAGGCCCCAGGGCTCTGGCTCTGCTCATGGTTGGGTGGCCCGCACTCTGCCCTGAAATCAGCATGTGACAAATGAATGGGCTGGGCCTCCAAGCCAGAGAAGAAGCCAGCATGAAGAACAGTTCCGGGAAATGCAGGACCCATCTGTTCTCAGACCCTGGGTGCCCCGAGAGGCCGGCTGGACACAAGCCTCAGGTCAGCGCCCCTGGGGTCGCTGCCCGGTGGCCCCCAGTCTCCCCCCGTCCAGGCGTCCACTCTGCAGTCTCTCCTTCACCCCTCATGCTCCGGTCTTGATTTCTGCTCACCGGTTCTCTTCAGAGATGACCTGGGGACAGTCCTGAAGCCTGTGCTTGCTGGATTCCCGGGGGAGAGAAACCACTGAGCTACCCTCCCCGGTCTGCGCCAGCCCTGGCTCCCCAGCCTGTCTCCCGGGAACCACCTCTGCGTTTCACACATCACGCCTGGACGCGCAGTGCAGGCGGGAGCTGGCGCGGCAGGCTGGTCGTCGGCCCCACGCAGGCCCCGCGTCCCATCCTCAGGGTCCAGCGCCCAGGGCCTACCTGGGAGGGGCCTCCTCCCACCTGCCAGCGGGGGGTCCCCTGAGGATGCCGTCTGTAGGCAGCTCCCCGGGCTCCATGCTACTTAGGTGTTGTCTGTCTGTTTTTCCGAAACAAGCCATTTGTCCCCAAAAAGGATCAAATGGAAAACGTTATAAATACTCCAAATGGTGGAAACAGGAAGTGGAACGCAAGCGATGTAGCTATTCACAGAAGACACACTGTCATTTCTCCTCCGTAAATACATACTGCTCGTTTTCAGAAGCAGGCCTGCCTCAACCTGCAGAACGGGCTCCCCGCCCGTGGGACGCTGTGGAGGGCAGCTCCCAGAGCCGTGCGCGTGGCGTGGGGTGTGAGTGCCACGGCTGCAGGGCCCCTTCCACGCAAAAGTTACTGAGGACCTTAAAGGGCTTGTCTTTGTGTACAGTTTATCTACAGATATTCACCTGCAGATAAGAATCCACCTACAACACAAGAGACACAGGAGACACGGGTTCAATCCCTGGGTTAGGAAGATCCCCTGGAAAAGGGCATGACAAACCCACTCCAGAATTCATGCCTGGGAAATCCCACGGACAGAGGAGCCTGGAGGGATACAGTCCAGGGGGTTGCAGAGTCAGACACAGCAGAGAGCTTATGCACACACACGTGCATTCATCATATTAGAAATTAATATTGAGCAAATTGAAAAATACTTAATTCATATAAAAATAAAAATGGTTCATCTGTTACATCTTGACATAAAAACCATGGTTTTGTGAAAATGGCTATATTTTCCAAGATGAAAAAATTAGTGAGCAGAGTGGCATTGTTTTCATTTTTGCAAATTTCCTTTCTTTTTGGCTTAGTATAAAACTGTTGGCGTCTCTTATTTGCTTTGCATTTAATCTATTGCAATACATTGTTTTGATTCAAATGTATCAAGAGCAAAAGTCCAAGGAGAAAACTCTGAACTCACAAAGATGTAGTTGCATAAGGAAGAAAATTTTAGTAGACTTTTGGATAAGTATGATTATTCTTTGACTTCTTCTAAAAATTAAATTACAATTTTTAAAAGTTAGTTGTAATGTAGACTCTGAAAAAATATCAATAAACTTCTGGATCTAGCTTAGCATAAAATCCTTTGGTATATTTTGTATTTTAAATGGATCTTTTTCACCCATAAATGATTTTTATTTGTTTGCTTATTTTAAACTGTGGTAAAATATACATGACATAAAATTTACCATCTTAGCCATTTTAAAGTGTACAGTTCGGTGGTTTTAAGTCCATTCCCCTGCTGTGTAGTCATCACAGTCTCCGTCTCTAGGACTCCGCATCACGCAAACCTGGAACTCTGCCTCCGTTTAACGATCTCTCCCCTGCCCTGCCCCCCCCGCCAAGGACAGTCACCACTCTGCTTTCCATTTCTATTGTTCGGTTGCGTCAGGCACCTTCTGTAAGCGAAACCAAGCTGCATGCGTCCTTCTGTGACCTGCTTGGTTCACTGAGCATCGTGTCCTCAAGGACCACGCATGTCATAGTAGCAGGTGTTAGCCTTACCTTCCTTTTTATGACTGAATAATAGTGCATTGAATGAACTGACCACATTTTGCTTATCCATCCTCTTTCGATGAACTTTTGGGTTATTTGCACTTTTTGGTTATTGTGAATAATGCTACTATGAACATGAATGGACCGATATCTTTTTGAGACCCTGATTTCAATTCTTTTGGTTATACAATCAAAAGTGGAATTGCTGGATTGTTTGGTAATTCTATTTTTAATTTTTTGAGGAACTGTTTTCCATAGCAACCAGACCATCTTACATTCTTAACAAGTGTGTACAAGGGTTCCAGTTTCTCTGCATCCTCACCAACACTTGTTAGCTTTTGTTTCTGACAACTTATTAGTCCAGGGTCTCCACTCTCCAGAGAAGGAGAACCAATAGGATGTGTGAGTACACACATAATGTTTGTCTATGTTTATATTTATACATGCTTATATCTATTTATTGTAAGGAACTGGTCTGTGTGATTGTGGAAGTTACCAAATGTCTAGATCTTCTGTCAGAAAGACTGAAGCCCAGGGGAACCGGAGGTTTAGCCCCAGCCCTAGGCTAGCAGGCTTCCATAGTGGCTCAGCTGGCAAAGACTCTGCCTGCCATGCAGGAGTCCAGGGTTTGATCCCTGGGTCAGGAAGATCCCCTGGAGGAGGAAATGGCAACCCACTCCAGTATTCTTGCCTGGAGAATCCCATGGACAGAGGGGAATCCATGGAGTCGCAAAGAGTCAGACATGACTGAGTGACTGAACTCTCACTCAAGGCTAGCAGGAGACAGATCCAGAAAAAGCCGAGGTTCAAGTCTGAGTCAGAGGTCAGGAAGAGACTGTCTCTCAGGGGGAGGTCGTCAGGCAGGAGGGGTCCGCTCTCACTCACTCTTTGTGGTCTAGCTGGGCTGTCAGCCCATTGGATGAGGCTCACTCACATCAGGGAATACAATCCCTTTGACTCAGTCTTCTATTCAAATGTTCATCTCCCCCAGAAACACCCCCATAGACACACCCAGAATAGTGTTTGACCAAATGTCTGGGCTCCTCAGGCTGACACATGAGACTAGTCATCGCAGCAGCCGGTATGAGGTGATAGCTCCCTCAGGTTTCCCTAAGGACCAGTGGGCCATCTTTCCATGGGCTTATATCAGCCCACTGTTTATCTTCTTTGAAGAAATGTCTATTCACACCCTTTCCTCATTTTGAACTCAGGTCATCCGTTGCTTGTTGCTGAGTTGTGGGAGTTCTGTATGTTCCGACACTAACCTCTTATCAGGTAGGCCCGAGTCTCCTGCACGTTGTGGCAGGTGTTACAGCCTCCCTCCCTTTAAGGCTGGTCACTACGGCCTTATGGATGGGCCGCACTGTGCTTACCCATCGTCCGTCAGTGGACACGTTGGCTGCTTCTGTCCCTCGGCGCCTGAGAACACTGCTGCAATGCACGCGGGTGTGCAAATACCTGCGGGAGACTCTGCTCCAGTTCTTTTGGAGAGATACCCGGAAGTGGAATTATTGGCTCATACGCTAATTCTATTTTTAATTTAGTGTCTTACTATTTTCCATAGTGGCTGCACCTTTTTACAATCCCACCACCAACAGAACACAAGGATTCCAATTTCTCTACATCCTTGCCAACATTTTTTTTTCTCCTTTTTTTTTTTTTAAATAGTAGCCATCTTAATGGGTATGAGGTAATACCTCACTGTGGTTTTCATTTTTGTTGCTGAAATGATTAGTAATGTTGAACCTCTTTTCATGTGCTTTTGACTATTTCTATATCTTCTTCTTGGCCCATTTTTTCAATCGAGTTGTTCGATTTTTGCTGTTGAGTTGCAGGAGTTTTTATCTTCTTGTTGACCTCTTCTCATTTATATGATTTGCAAATATTTTCTTTCATTTCATAGGTTTCCTTTTCACTCTGTTGATGGTGTCTTTCGATGCACAGAAGTTTTTAATTTTGATACAGTCCAATTTGTCTATTTTTACTTTTGTTGCCAGTGGTTTTGGTATTGTGTTCACGAGCTTCCTGCCAAACCAATGTCATGAAACTTTCCCCCTATGGTTTCTTCTAAGACTTTTATAGTTTTAGGTCTTACACGTAGGTTTTTGATAGATTTTGACTTAATTTTTGTGTGTATATATATATATATGTGTGTGTATGTGTGTGTATGATAAAGGTCCAACTTTTGCACGTGGAGATCCAGTTATCCCAGCACCATTTGTTGAGAAATCTGTGCTTTCCCCAGTTGAATGGTCATGGTACCTTGCAGAAGGTCAGTTGGCCATGTGTGTGAGGGCTGATTTCTGGGCTCTATTCTATTCCATTGGTCATATGTCTGTCTTTATATTACCCAGGTGTGACTTTGTAATATCACTTAGACAACATTGGCTCATGGAAGGAGCAGTGATGCTTCTGTGGACCGTTTCTCACGGCTTCTCCAGCCTCCTCCCCGCTCCATCCGCTATGCTCGCGTTTTGTGAGTGTGCATGTGTCTTTTTGTGTTTTTATCGCCCCCAAAACACAGGACTTGTGACCCTGACATTTTGGGTAAGCTGACCCAGACAATGCGGTGTCTCCTTTAAAATTCAGGTGTTCTGGGTATTGCAGGACCTGTGACCAACATTGAACATGGGAATTCAATCCACAACAGCATTTATTCCAGTTCCGATCCCCAGGGACACCCGGCGAACAGTGTCTTGGAGTCGTGGCCGCAGTGGCCCTGTGGCTCCTGAGACACACCCGTAGGTACTTCCGGCCGAGGCCCTGTGGCTCCTGAGACACACCCGTAGGTACTTCCGGCCGTGGCCCTGTGGCTCCTGAGACACACCCGTAGGTACTTCCGGCCGTGGCCCTGTGGCTCCTGAGACACACCCGTAGGTACTTCCGGCCGAGGCCCTGTGGCTCCTGAGACACACCCGTAGGTACTTCCGGCCGTGGCCCTGTGGCTCCTGAGACACACCCGTAGGTACTTCCGGCCGGCCGGCGGGCGTTTCAGGAAGTGCACGGCCCCGGCGGGTGAGCAGACCCCCGCCCCCGCCCCCCGGCCCCTGGGCCCAGTGAGGGCGCTGTCTCTGTTCCCCCCGCGCCGTGCTTTTCCAGGCGTCTTCTCTCGGCTCCTGCTCGTCGTTAACGTGCGCGGCCACGGAGCACGGGCCTCGCCCTTGCGTCTGACGACCCGGGACGGGAGGGCCGGCCCGCGGAGGAGACGCGTCCCCGTGGCCTCCGGGCCCTCTCGCCGGAAGAGGCCCCGCTCCCTGTGTCTTCATTGCTTTTTCAGCTTGCCCCTGTTTCGCCTTGGTGTCTGCCAGCCACGATGTTCAGTGGCCCGGAGATCACCCTCATCGTCCCCCCCTGCCTCAGCTGTTTATTTAACCCTCTTGTGCTGAAGGTTTACGCTGGGCAGGCAAGGGGCTATTCCCTTCCGCTTGTAAGGATTTCCAAGGGGATGGGACGAGGCCTAGAAAAACACCCCAAATTCTTTGACTTCAGGCTTGGACTTGAGTCCTGCCTCCGGGTGGCGGTTCGGGGAGAGGGCCCAGGGAAGCGAGGAGACAGAACAAAGACCAAGGCTTGGGTCCAAACCCGAACGCACGTATCTGGCTGCTCCTTTCATCTTTTCTTTGAGGCAAGACCACACTTCCTTTCATGCAAACTCAGGCCAAATCTGTGGTCAGACTCTGCCCATCAAGAGAGCTAGGATGAGGAAGGGGTGGCAGGCAGGGCCAGCTCCCACCAGGAGAGCTTGTTTCCCAGGCCCGCTTGGAGTGGCCCCAGCGACTTCTTCTTCTAACCGGTGGAAACCGAAGCAGGTATTCAAAAGAAAAGCACAGATTTGGTACCTTGAGCAGTGAGGTTCTTTCTTGTCGTGAAATTCCCGGGGCATTTGTCAACGTGCCTTCTGCAGCCCTGTTCCTGCCGAAACGTGTCTCTTGCCCTGACCGAGACCTCCTTCCAGAAATGCCTCGTCGCTCATCTCAGCGAGACCACAGTCTTCTTCCTGAGTCTTCTGCAAGTGGTTCTCCATGTTCTTCTCATTAATTTCAAAGGCTGTTTAGCTTATTTTCCTGAAATTGCATCGTTAACAACAACAATTTGAGCTTCTATATGAATTCTTTAAGGAGAGGCTCTTATGTCTTCTGCTAATTGAGATTTTGGCCTATTCTTCCAATTTTGATTCACTTACTTGGAAGTCAGTCTGAAAAATTTGTTGATAAGGCCATAAAGACCCCAGTAAATGACATTCAATTTAACTTCTTTCAAGGGATTTGGTGAAAAGTTGTTTATGATTTCAACAGCAATTTTTCCTTATTAGACACCGACCCTGTCGGCCTGATACACAGGATGGAGTGCTGGGAATAGAAGGTCAAATGCCAGGCCCAGGCCTCCGCTCCTGGACCTACCACCCCCAGATGAGTACTGTGCCCACTGAAGGCGTGTGCAAAAGTGTCCATGGCCGCATCACTCTTCAAGCCGCGATCTGCGGGCTCCAGGTGTCAAATATCCAGTGACAGGAGGGCAGGTGCACACCCAGGCGACACCTGTCCAAGCTGTAGCGACGTGGAGGGGCGGGTCACGCTGGATGTCCCCACCTGGTGGCCGTGAGGAAGCAAACACTTATATTAAGGTCAGAGCAGGCACGACTCGACTATGGTGACAATGTCAAAGAGACACCCTGGGGTGTTGACTGGGAAGGCGGGGGTGGGCGTCTGGGGCCCTAGAAATGTCTCCATCCTGATCTGGCCGGAGCCATCCAGTGGGCCCACGTGTAAACACAGCTGAGCCGTACGGTGAGACGCGTGCATTTTCTACATGTATGTTATACTACGATGAAATAGCTTAAAAAGAAAAGATGAGCCGTATGGAGTCCCTGACCTCCGGGAGCTGACAGTCTAGTAAGAGACACACATGGACGGGATCATGTCCCTGCCTGGGGCCCAGAGCTGCCCCAGAAGAGCGGTTTGCAGGGGGAGCCGCGGGCCCTATGAACTTGCTCTCCAGCCCCGAGTCCAGAGAGCGCTTCCCGGCTCTGCTTCTGACCTCCCCGCGGCCGTTGGCTTTGCCAGCTGCTCCCACTGTCAGAAGCGCTCTCTGCTCACAAAGCGGCCTCGGGGCTCCCAGTGGATCCGCTTCCCCCCTCGGCCCATCTGGTTCTGTCCCTTTGAGGTTCCCTGTCCGGGTCTGGCCCTGACGGGTCTGTCCGTCTCTCTCTCGCCCTGGTCTCAGAACAGAAATCACTGACTTGAGGAAAACGGGGAGGCACGGCAGAGCTGGCTTTGACCTTGGGTGCAGCTGAGTCCTGGCTCTGCCCTTGTGTCTGCTCCGGTCCTCAGACCTGCTCTCCCACCTGCGGGCCTTGCTCTTGGGTGGATCCCGGAAGCCTCTGACGCCCCATGACTGTGTGGTTGGCAGGTCTCTCCCTGTCTCTCCATCAAACCTCCCCAGAGAGTCTGTGTCCTGACTGGGCCCATGGGCTCCCCGGACTGACCACTGACCATGGGGCGGAGGCTCCGGGGTGCTGGCTGGCTCCTGAGCCTACCTCGGGAGCTGGTGCCAAGCCCAGGCTGCCCCACTGCCACCCCGCTGAGCCCCCGAGGGAGGCACTGGCGACGCCCTAAGTTGGCAGCAGCGCCCAGAGCCGAGCCCCGGGCAGCCTTCCCTCTGGGCTGCGGTTCAGCCTCTGAGTCACCCCACCCGTCACTGTCTCTGCTGCCGGCCACGCACTTCCTAGGACGGGTCATTGTCAGGGGAACGGCAGTCAAAGAAAGGAGCCCTTTCAGCCTGTCCTCACCTGCCCTGCCGGGCCCCCTGCGGCGGGGACAAGGAAGGAACCTGCCCTCGCCGGTCCAGGCTGGCCGGCATCGCGGGTCAGTCCCTAGAGTGATGCTCCTGAGGGGGGGTCAGTCCCCAGAGCGATGCTCCTGAGGGGGGTCAGTCCCCAGAATGATGCACCTGAGGGCTGGGCCCAGGGCCTCACCCCTGGCCCCTGCTCACGCCCGCCTGGGCCCTGACTCCACCCCCTGCCCCCCAGACTAGGAACGGATGGGGCGTTTGGAGAAAAGACAGAGCTGCCGGCCCCAGCCAGGCCACAAGGAGGCCAACAGTGGACAGGGCCCCCAGGTGCCGGGGTGGGGGTGGGCGACTCCCCTGCCCCAGTTGCTCTGCGGCCTCCGGGTCTGGTGGGGCATCGCCCAGGGTCCTGTCCCTGCGGCTCCGTCCCGAGGGTCCCCCGGTGCTCACGGCGGCCCTGACACCACCCTGGACCTGAGGAGGGGAGCACAAACACCTCTGTTAATTGAACTCAGCACGTTTCTCTGACGCTGGGATGTTTCACTTGGGGAGAAAACTCACCCCACACAGCAACACAAATCCTCTATTCTGGAGTCAGTTTGATAAAAATCACCATAAACTATGGGAGCTTCCAGAAACTTACTAGCACTGCAGTTCCGGGGGCAGGGGTCCCTCCCCTCCCGGTCACCGCGTGCTGCTCCCTGAATGAAGGCCAGCGTGGCCCGAAGCTGCTGAGAGCTTCCCATGGTCTCAGCACAGCCCGCGCCTGGGCTCAGCGGGACTCTGCTTCCTCATCACGGGGCACGTAGCAGAGTCGCGAATAACAGCTCCGCCGTCCAATGTACACTTACTGGATTAGCAGAGCTAACAAACAGCGTCTTATTCCTGGCTCCCTCCACTGAAACGTGATCCTTCCAGGGGCGAATAAACTGTTCCCACTCGCTGGCCTTCCTCCTCCCAGGGAACGGACAGCTCTGCTTCTCCCGACCCAGGCCTGTCCCCCCCGTCGCATGTTAAACCAAGCGGTCTTCAGAAGCTGTGGGGTCCCCCTTAGGAAGGTTGCACATTCTTCTCAGCTCTGCCTTTCTGGGAGATGAGCCTCGATGGGAAATCAGAAGGACGGGTGTGCAGGCCCCACGGGAGGCCAGCCTGAGGGCCCCGGGCGGCCGGCCAGTCCCTGCCCTCTGCTTGTCTCCTGCTTCTCCCGTCTTCCCTGTGGCATTTCTCTGACCCCCGAGAACATGAGGCCCAGAGGCACTGTCCTCCCCCCATCTCCAGGGCTGGGTCAGGGCGCCGGGAGGGCTGTGGGGGCTGACGCCCTCTGCCCTCCCCAGAGCGTGGCCCCAGGCCTGGAGTGCAGGTCAGCGGGTGGGCCTGGCCTCGGCCTGGACGCCCCTCCCGGCTACCATGCTTGTCCCTCTGAACTGGGGTGGTTGGGGCCGCGATGGCAGGGGGCCAGCATGTCCTGGCTGCAGTGAGCGCTGGGCGCGTCACCCCTGGACATCCACTAGCCGTGCCGGGTGTGACGGGCAGGGGTCTGGGGACCTGGCCTGGGGACCAGCTTCAGGCTGAGGAGGGATGGGGCCCAGCCTGGGGCAGCCGGGGAAGAGCCGACCGCCCCTGAAAGCTGTGCCTGCTCTGCTGTCCTGGGAGCTGCCGTGAGGCTGGCGAAGGCCGCCGTCACCGGGGCTCGGTCAGAGGAGAGAAGGGGGTCTGAGCGCCGGTGGGTGGGGGGTCGTGAGTCGGTGTGGGCTGCAAGGACAGGCATGCTGCTGGAGGAGGTATGGTAAGCTTTCCCTATTCCACATGATGAGAAAGAAAAAGACGGGGCATCAGTGCTGACGGCTCTATGTGCGAGCTTGCATATATTAAAAAAAAAATCTACCTGTTCCTGACTTCAAACACATTCTTTACCCGATTATTATGCCATTGGGTAAAGAGGATTATACCTCTTCCAGAATATTGTGTTTATTTTCGTATTCACGATAGAGGAATGCTTTCATATCAACTTGGCCGTGTAAAGAGTTTGATTTTTAAATACTCAGGGTAGTTACCGTGTTCTATTCCCACCGCGGCTCTGCCGAACGCTACAAGACGGGCGTCCCCAGGGCCGCGGGGGCCGTGTGCGCGGTCAGGGAGGAGGGACGGCTGGGGAGGGAGAGGCCTGCGGAGCCTGGCTCGGGGCCGCGCCGCAGGCGGAGTGTGCAACACCAACAGTTCACACAGCTACTGCCGCACGCTACGGGCCCAAGGCTCCACGGGGCGCCCTCCGCTTGGCTCCAAACCACCACTTTAAGATGGCCCCTTAGATTCTAGAGGAAGCTGCCTTCCACCAGGCCTAGCGGGCCTGGAGCTGCGTGTGCCACCAGCTGAGCAAACATGCCTGGGAAAGAGAAAGTGGCCTCAGGTCCTGGCAGGGCCCAGGCGGGAGGGGTGCAAGCTTTGGCGGGGCAGGTCCACAGGTAGGGGACGAGGCCCAGTGCCCTGCAGCACGCCAGCCGTGAGCGATTCTCAGCCTGCTACTCCTGACTTTTGTTTAATGGGGACCAGAGGCAGGAAGCCGAGGCAGCAAGTGACCGAGAGGCAGGAGGTAAAGGGGGCAAGGAGAGAAGGTGTGCGGTCTTTCTCAGCCCCACCGGAGGCAGGAGTCCCCGCCGCAGGTGCCCTGATGGGGCTGCAGGGTGCGTCCCAGGGTCACTGGAAATCCCAGGAAAGGGGTGGCCTTTGGGGAAATCCCAGACAAGCCTTGTCAAGACTTTTCCTCTTTCGCTTGGAAATCTTTCCTTATTCTAAGAAACATTTCACACGTTTATTTCTGGCTTGCTTTATACTTTCCTGAAACTCGTTGGGTTAAAAGCTACCTGATGCCTGAAAAGCCCCCTACGGAGGGTGTGGGCAAAGGTGTCTCTGTGTGTGAAATACAAGGTGCTCATACTTTGCCTTTCCAGCAGCTAGCAGCTGAGCAAAAGCTGATGCTCTGAACCTTTTTCCATGGTTTCTGAGCGGGTGCTTTCCCCGACGATTCCTGGCCCTTCCTGAGGACAGAACCCTCACTTTTCTGGACGATTCCATGCACTGAAGAGTAAATCCTGAATTTAGAGCCTCGGGTATTTCTCCCCCCTTTTCCACACTCACACCTGGATTCTGATGCATCAGCCAAATTCAGGTGGAAAAAATCAGATGCTTATGAAAATATTCTAAAAAGTCATGCCTAACCTTTAAGGGGAAAGGGCTAGCTGTTTCATTAAACATTTATCACTTTTTTGGGGGGGAAATAAACTTTATTTTCCTCTCTTGGGGAATTACCCAGAAGCAATAAAATGCTGTTTTACAACTGAATATTCCAGTTTACATCTCATGGAACGAAGCAAAATAAATATAAACTTTAAAAGTATGGTCATGGCCCATATATTTTAAAAAGTGTTGTCACCATGGACCAATGCAGCTCGAACATGTTTCTTTAATGTTTCACTGTACAGGGCTGGGTAGACTTGCTCCTAATATCGGTCTTGTTTCTTAACTGTCTGATTTCTGCTGTAGTGTTTGATAAGGGGGAAAAAAAGGAGTGTTGATGGAATATTACATCTTATTTAAAGAATAAACGTTGTCGAAATCTGAGAGTAATTCCTGGGAATGAATTCCTGTTCCCCCTCCTCCATCCTGCAAATCTTTCCTGGCTGGCTGTACTTCTGTTTTTGTTCAAGTTTCTCTTTCTCCTGGAGTTTACAGGCACCTCCTCTGCGAAGAATTCATCTCAGTTTAAGCGCCTTCCCCCTACATATCCAAGGATCAGGAAGGAAATGCTCTGGAGCCTGGGATTTGCTTCTAAACAGTGCAGGGGGCTGAGAAGTGGGGGTGTGGGTAAGGGTGGAGGTCGATCAGCTGGCCGTGAGCTGAGCATCATTGAAGCTGCATGCAGGGCACCCAGAGATTGTGATGTTATTCTCTTTAGGATGGGTTTGAAATTTTCCACAGAAACATTTTCCTCAGTTCTCTCATCTTCATGTTTCTCTTTCACTGGACTCTGGGTTCCCTCCTGGAGTCCCTGAATGTTTACTCTGGAAAGTATGCCGCTTTGCCCAGCTGACCAGCTCTGACAACGAGATTTTTGGAGGTCTTTCTGAAGATAACCCAACCTGATAAGACAGTACCCATCACTCTGTGCATCTGAGCGAGTGTTGTTTTAATTCTGTTGGGGCGTGCGGGTCCCCATCCTCAGGAACCCAGGCTGGACTTGGACGAGGGGCTTCCCCCCTTTCTGGTCTGGCTCTGCATCCTCCCCTTCCCTCTGCCTCCCTCCACCCTGTCCCTTCCCACCGCTGCTCTTCTCTTCCTTCCTCTCAGTTCCAGCTCAACCCTCTTGCCTAGACATGAGGGGAGGTCTGCCCATCACTGTCCTCAAACCCAGACCCCTCCAGAGCAGGTGGGTGGGTGCTCAGCCACCATCGGGCGTTCATCTAAGGCACCTACTTAAACCCGGAGCACATTGGAATAGGTGTCGCCATACAGCCCCTGTCTGACACTGGGCAGTCTCCAAAGGGATGAACTCAAAGTCTGTCCACAGTGGAGGCTTAGATACGCTCAGAAAAAAGTCTGGGAAGTCTGGGTTACCATCTGGAGTCAGGAGAGAGAGCTGGAATTGGACCTCTGAAAGCCTTTCTACTCTGCCAGACTCCTCAGAACACAACAAAACTTACTTGTGCTCTCTCTGTATAAGGGTAGGGTGGATAACTAAAAAAATCACAGGCAGATGATAGTATCAGAATTCCAGATTACTTCAATAGGCAAGAATCAGGATGTAGAGCCAAAAAGGTCAGGCACAGCATTAGTTCTACAGCCTGCGTTTGGGTGAGAAGTACCAAGGTCGATTGGTTGACCTTCTCAAGGTCAAGGGCATAGCGGAGCCCGGACATCTGGCATATACGAAGGGCCTGAGATCCCAGAGAATCTGCTCCGAGCCTGAAGGGAATGCCCGGCTGCATGAATGCATTTATAGCATCCATAAATGGGAGATGCATTTACAGCATCCGTATCAAGGGAGGTGACAGTTCCACGTCACGGTGCCGTGTCGTGGTCACTGTAAGAAAGGGCCAGACACGCTCGGGAAAATCCAGAGGGAAGTGAGTGGGCTGGAGAGGAGCCTGGAAAGGCTCATCTATAGGATCATGAAAGGGAATGGGAGTGACTAGAGCCCCAGATTTCTAGGAGGACAAAAGGGGCCCCCAGGACACTGGGAAGTTCTCACAAAGGGCGTAAGAGAAGAAAGGAGTTTGGGAGCAACCTTGTGACGATGTTGACGAAATCCTGGGCTCACCCCGAGCTGCACACGGAGAATCGGATTCTAACCGGCACATGAAGGACTGAAGGACTTTGAGTTAACAGATCGACCACGCAGGTCCCAGCCAGTCACTGAGCAGCAAGTGAGAGGGGCAGATCCAAACACCGCAGCAAAGACTCTGAAAGTGACCTGACCCAAAAACCACAGAGACGGTGGGTGGGAGCTCACAGCCTGAACCTCCTTGAGTTGATTGTCTACTACAGCAAAAGCACCAATACTTTCTGTACATTTTACCCAGAGTCTCCTTACATAACAGTCAAAATGTCCAGGATGTCACCCAAAATTACTTGGTATAGAAAGAATTGGAAAAATATCAACTGGTATGGCAAAAGGCAGTCAACAGACACCAATAAGGTGACGCAGATGTTGGAATTATATGACAAAGATATTAGAAGAAATTATTAATAAAATGTTCCAAAAAACAGTTGAGAATACACTTCAAATAAAGGAAAAGAAAGAACTGGAAAATGTAATAAAAAAACCTCAGTGGATGGGCTTATTAAGATAATATAAGTGTTCCTATGATAATGTGTTTAATTATGTGCATATAGTTTATTTTTCAAAGCAATGACTCTTTTTAAAAACCTGTTTGCAAATTCCTGAAAATTAAACCACCAGATCACAACATAGTTGTCTACTCTGAACATTCTATTTCAATGCGCAGTAAAATGGCCTGCACGGTAGGACTTGTTAGAGGATTTAATACAGAGACCGACACTGCGAAACTCCAAGTGGTAGCCAAATGTGCATTTCTAAATAGAGCTAGCTGATGGTCTAGGGAATAGATACACTCTGGGAAATGCTGACCCAGACAACCAGGCTTGTTCTGTGGCTCAGTGGTAAAGATTCCACCTGCAGTGCAGGACAGGCAGGAGACCTGGGTTCGATCCCTGGGTCGGGAAGATCCCCTGCAGAAGGAAATGACAACCCACTCCAGTGTTCTTACCAGGAAAATCCCATGGAGAGAGGAGCCTGGGGGGCTAAGGTCCACAGGGTTGCAAAGAGTCAGACACAACTGAAGCGACTGAGCATAAGCGTAACCCAAATAGACAGCTTACCCCCACGGTGCTCTTATCCCCATGCTCTCATCTCTCTCTGGCTCTGTATCCACTTAAAGCCCTTACTTCCCCTCCAGTTCCAGGCCTTTAATCTTTCCTGTTTTCTTCTTTCTACACCCTTCTCTGTAACTCATCTCCTGGCACAATGCAAGGACTGTCACTGTTTCTTTACAGACAGCAGCCAAGTTTGAAATCTGGATTTACAGTCACAGTTTTGGAAAGGCCATACTTATTTTCTTCCATTGCTTTTTCCCCAGACTTAATAATTACACCCTCAAAATTGTCTCTCACAATATCCATATGCTTTGCAGCTCTTAAATCACAGGAAAGATGGAGACTATCTCATAAGCTTGGCAAGGCGAGCCTCTGTGAGAATGTCAGACAGCGGTCCGCTTTCTGGTGGCCAGATGATTTGTCCTCAGATCTCCATCTGTGTTGACCTTCCTCCCACCATTTAATTGCTAGAGCCTGAAGCCCTCGTTAGTGAGAGTGGAAGGAGCCAGGCAGTCAGAGATGATGCGGTTTCCCCTGTGGCCCTCAGATGGACCATCCGTCACAGATAGGCTATCGTCGGCGTCCCTGGATCTCGCTCGGGAAACGCTACTTTTTATTACTCTGGAACATGTTTATGTCCGTGAACATCATCCTGAACTACAGGAAGACGGCTTGATAGCTCATTCCTCTTCATTTACGTGCAGCTGTTTTGCCTGTGTTGACAATTTTCCTGAAGAAAAATGTTGCCCCTGGTGGAGCGGGAGCCTCTTTCAGCGTTGCCAGAGTTTCAGAAACAAACGAAGTGCGAGGGTGAAGCCTCTGCTGGGGGGGCTCCCTCTGAAGCAGGGGGCGCCTGGGGGGCGGGGGGGCTCTGGGGGCTGGGAGTCTGAACCCCTGAGAGCCTGCCTACCTCTCTGCAGGGACCAGTGTTCAAAGCTGACACAGGTGGAATGACCAGATCCAGAGCGGAAGCTGACCACCACGGGACACCATCTCTCCACCGTTTTCTGAGTGCTTCAAAGTCATAATTTAGACCTTGGCAAGTTGGTTTCCAGGCAGATGTGTTCACACACTTGTGGATTACCGAAATCAGGTTGTTGGTTTGCTTTCTGCTCGCCTGTCCAAGAGGACATCGGCTGACACCGTGGGATTCCTCACCGTCAGCAGGCGACACCGTGCCTCATTTCTATGAAGAGTAACACGCTTTCTTCCTTTAGACACACTGGATATTTTGGAAGATGTAGATTTACTTATCCTTTTAAGCACTTCTAACATTTGTAGTCTCATCAGAGGAATGACTAAGTTCCAGTGTTTTTCTTCCTTCTTTGCATCTTTACTTCCTAAGATAAAGCTTGTCCTTCAGCCTTGTCTAGTCAGACAGAAGAAACACTGTTCTCAGAGGTCCCATTTTTATAACACTTCTGTTTGTAACACTAATTATAGTTTTAAGATCTAGGACTCCATTTAGTCATAAAGAGATCCTCTAGGCTGCATTGGGTAGAAATAGTAGATGTTATCAGGTGTGATAATTATTGGTCAGTCTTAACTGGCAAAATACTATTTTTAATTATAATTAAACTAAACTAGCTTCAATGTTGCTAATGGTTTGCAATATGTAGCACACCTTCATACTGTAGCTGACTATGAACCAATTGTTCACAATGGTATATCAGCTACAAATAGATGGTGGAAAAGTGGAAACAGTGAGAGATTTTATGTTCTTTGGCTCCAAAATCATTGCTGCTGCTGCTGCTAAGTTGCGTCAGTCGTGTCTAACTCTGTGTGACCCCATAGATGGCAGCCCACCAGGCTCCCCTGTCCCTGGGATTCTCCAGGCAAGAATACTGGAGTGAGTTGCCACCTCCTTCTCCAGTGCATGAAAGTGAAAAGTGAAAGTGAAGTTGCTCAGTCGTGTCCAATTCTTTGCGACCCCAAAATCATTGCAGATGGTGAAATTAAAAGATGCTTGCTCCTTGGAAGGAAAGCTATGGCAAACCTAGACAGCTTGTTAAAAAGCAGATCTATCACTTTGCCAACAAAGGTACATATAATCAAAGCTATGGTTTTTTCCAGTGGTCATGTATGGATATGAGAGTTAGACCACGAAGAATGCTGAGCACCAAAGAATTGATGCTTTTGAACTGTGGTGTTGGAGAAGACTCTTGAGAGTCCCTTGGACTGCAAGGAGATCCAACCAGTCCATCCTAAAGGAGATCAGTCCTGAATATTCATTGGAAGGACTGATGCTGAAATAAGAAAAGTTTGAGGGTGAAGCTACTGTTCAGGGGAGTGTGGGAACATGTTCAGGGAACCAGCACTTTCCAAGGTAAATGAAAGAGTTTATCTTATTTTCTCAGAAATGAAGATTTGAAAGCAAATCCAATACTTCAGCCACCTGATGAGAAGAGCAGACTCACTAGAAAAGATTGAGGGTGGGAGAAGTAGGAGTGACAGAGGATGAGATGATTAAATAGCATCACTGACTCAGTGGACGTGAGCTTGAGGAAACCCTTGGAGACAGAGAAGGACGGGGAAGCTTGCTGTGTTGTAGTTCATTGGGTCGCAAAGAGTTGGACATTACTTAGTGACTGAACTATAACAAAGTAAAGTTTACCTTCATGAAAAAGAATAAAACAATCTTTTGCAGAAAGAAAAAATGGCAACTCTTACCCCACTTATCACAGACAATAATAGACCTATAACTTGTGATAAGTTAAAATGAAGTTATTATAAGGATGGGTGTGTTGCTGTTGTTAGTGCTAAGAGCTAAGGAAGATTTTCCCTTTCATGTTTAGAGGTACATGCCTCCCTTTCTTCTGTGGTGTCAGCATTTGTCCAAAAGCAGTTCTGTTTTCCAGAGAGGATGGTCCAGGTGAGGCAAAAGGAAAACAGGAATTTCTACTAAAAAGAAAACACAAACATGAGCTGTGTATTTAAAAAAAAGGAAACCAGCATTTTCCAAGATAAATGAAAGAGTTTATCCTATTTTTCTCAGAAAGGAAGATTTGAAAGCGAATCCGTTTATAATTGCAAAGTCATAAATGGATTGATAAAACAGTGACAGATTCAGTGTGTATCTTTTAGTAGTACAGAATTTAAAAAGTAGAAACTGCTATGATATTATTTCACCCAAAGCATAATAAATAGGGAGAGGAAGGTCACTGGAGTTGATGCCTTAAACAAATACTGTGGCTCAAGAACCCTCTAGCACGGCGAGGAAAAGGTTGAAAAGGGCCTTACTCTGTGTGGTATTTGAAACACACCCTCCACTATGATTAACCCAAAGATAAACTGAGGGCGGCCAGCTATGCATTCTCCTTTCGGGTCGAGGAAGTCACTGAGATATAATTTCATGTCCTACTTTGAAAATCTGGGATCACTGTTATCCGGACTTAGGCCGTGTTTTGACAAATTATCCTGGGAAGAAGAGTTGCCACAGTGCACATCCTGTTTCACTCCTTGGGAAAGCAACGCCCTGGTTCTCAGGCTCCCGTGAAACCCACGCTGAAGAAGGGAACCATCTTCAGATTGAGTGTGAGGCTGGGCCCAGGGCCCACCTGACAGGTAGACACGGAGTCAGAGGCTTGACCTGATAGATTAAACGTGCACTTCTCTCGGGCGGGGACTGAGGGGTATCCCAAGGAGGGAGCAGTTCTAGGCAGAATCAAACCTCGAATTTTTCGACCGTGTCCCAAAGCCCCACATGTTCCCTTCAGTCCCCTGTCCTGAGGACCAGCCTCCCTCGAGGAATAGAGTCCAGGCCTGGAACCCTCTAAAGGTGAGAGACCCAGGCAAGACCAGTCAGGTGGCACCCTCCTACTGCAGGGAGCTCAAGTGAGCTTACTTTGGCTTAATTAACAGTGACTAGATGGGTGATGACCTCCCAGGGGACGCTACTGGTTAAAAACTCCACTTGCCAATGCAGGAGACGCAAGAGACACAGGTTCGATCCCTGGGTTGAGAAAATCCCCTGGAGTATGCAATGGCAAACCACTCCAGTACTCTTGTCTGGACAATCCCATGGACAGAGGAGCCTGGTGAGCTATAGTCCATGGGGTCGCAAACAGTCAGACACGACTTAGCAGCTAAACAGCTGCACCAGACGGGTGGTACTTCGGGGGACTCAACGGTCATTGTTACCGGCAGCTCTGGTCTCCACAGTTCACGCCCCCCTTGTCTGCTGACCGCCGTGGTGGCAGGAGCTTCTCGCGGCTCCCAGGGTGACACTGAGCGAGGCTTTAGCCTCTGAGCCAGGGCGGCCTCCTGAGCCAGCAGCTCGGGAGCGCGGAGCCTCTCAGGGGCCTTGTCTGCCCCGTGATGTTGGAAGCCCTGTGGAGCATCTCCAGGCCTCGCCCCTGTAGCCACCATGTCAGCGGTGTCCCTTTCCAGGGTGGGGACCCCTATTTTCTGAGTGTCCCACATGCAGGTTTGATCCTGGGAGAAACCAGGAAGCAGCTAGAGCTGGGCTTCTTTCTGCTCAGATGACCAGGGCTGGGGAGGAGAGTTAACGAGTAACAGATGCACAGTCAGGGGACTCACTGGGCGGCCGGCCGTGTAGACCCCAGGTGCACACCTAGCTTCGGCAGAAGAGTCTTGTTCCGTGTGTCCTGGGCTGAATTCTGTGGTCATCTGTCAGCCTGGCTTCCCCAAACATTATTCCATAAGCTGAGCTTTCCTTAAACAGAGCTTTGAATTACCCGAGTTATTAATATCTCCATCTGGCTCCTGGCAGGAGAATAAGTTGGGAGAGGAAGGAAAACCCATCTTCTGTCTTCTCCAGAAGCTGAGGAGCTGACAAGTTTGTCAATGTGTGTAAATCCACAGGCTTCTCATTATATTTTCATGCAACGTAGACAAATGGGATTTAAGGTCTCAAGTTGGATAGAGAGGACCCAGCCCAGTCATTCTCAGGGTAGGTACCCCTGTGTCTAGGGAGAAGGGCTGTCAGGTTTAGCAAACAGAATCACAGTAAGTACAGTTAAATTTGAATTTCAGATAAACAACAAATAATTCTTTAGTATAAGTATATCATGGGCTTCCCAGGTGGCTTAGCGGTAAAGAATCTGCCTGCCAATGCAAGAGACACAGGTTCAATCCCTGGATTGGGAAAACTCCCTGGAGAAGGAAATGGCAACCCACTCCAGTATTCTTGCCTGGAGAAGCCCCAGAATAAAGGACCCTGGCGGGCTACAGTCCGTAGGGTTGCCAAGAGTCAGACCTGACTGAAGCGACTTAGCAGGCATGCACCCATAAGTATATCCTCAATATTGCATGGGACAAACACTAAAACGTGAGCTGTTGTTTATCAGAAATCCAGGTTTAAATGCATGTCCTGGGTTGTATCGGTAACCCTCCGCGGGGCTTATGAAATGGGCCTGAATTACTACGACACTTGCAGGTAGCTCTGGAGTCTCCTGGGCACGCCGCGGCAGGCCTGCGCATCCCATGCTGACTTATCAGGTGGTTTCTGAGACACGCAGAGTGTCTGGCAGCGAGGAGCTATACAAAAGGCGTTGCCACGTAGAAGCAGAAATCTTCTGGGAAAGAAAAGGGCAAGTACGGAACTGGGTCTTTGGGGTTCAGGCTTCAGGGAGGGGAAGCTCCTCACAGAGATCTGACGCGTAGTGGTGGAGAACAGCACTCAGCTGTCACCACTGGGTTTAAAACTGTGCCTTTCTATCATGCTCGCCAGGCTCACGCCCTGTGAACGCGGGCAAGGAGGATATTCTCTGACAGGAGGCTGATTGCGGCCAGATGTTAGTCTTGCTATCTCTTCTGCCGCTGCAGTGTTATCTTCATATCGCAGAACAATGGCCCAGAACGACGGCCCTGATACACAGTAGTCCAAATCGTCAAGTTACGAGGTCTGGGAAGCCTATATGCATCTCGAAAATTGTTTTCAGAACCTTCCCCCCCTTTTCTAAAATCCACTCACTTATAACTAAGAGGCCTGCATTCGCACTCTGAAAAAATTCCCTGACTTCTGGGGAAAGGATGTTGATGCAGTTACTGTTTTCATTATTGAACATCATGTTCATATTACCATGGGAAAGAGCCCTTTCGCTTCAAAGGGACAGCGTCCCTGAGCTGCCTGGGGAAACACATCAAGACCCACAGCACCCCCCGCCGTCCTTTAGAGGGAGTGCGCGCTCCCTAGGTTGGGCAGCTACGAGAGGTCGGTCACCAGACCCTTGGTACAGTTCTGTGCACGCTTGCCGATGCTTCTTAATCTTTTCTGCTTCTGTCAGGTCCTTGCCGTTTCTGCCCTTTATTGTGCCCATCTTTGCATAAAATGTTCCCTTGGTATCTCTAATTTTCTTGAAGAGCTATGGGAAGAGTCTTTCCCATTCTGTTGTTTTCCTCTATTTCTTTGCACTGTTCACTTTAAAAAGGCTTCCTTACTTCTCCTTGCTCTTCTCTGGAGCTCTGCATTCAGTTGAGTATATCTTTCCATTTCTCCTTTGCCTTTTGCTTTTCTTCTTTTCTCAGCTATTTGTAAAACCTCCTCATATAACCACTTTGCCTTCTTGCATTTCTTTTCCTTTGGGATGGTTTTGGTCACCACCTCCCGGACAATATTACTAACCTCCATCCATAGTTCTTCAGGCATTCTGTGTACCAGACCTAATCTCTTGAATCTATCTGTCACCTCCAATATATATTCATAAGGGATTTGATTGAGGTCATACCTAAATGGTCTAGCTGTTTCCCCTACTTTCTTCAATTTTAAGCCTGAATTTTGCCATAAGGAGCCAATGATCTGAGCCACAGTCAGCTCCAGGTCTTGTGTCTGCTGACCATACAGAGAGTCGGATGCCTTTGCTGTTTTAGTCCCAGGTGCTAGGGTAACGAACATAAAACCAAGGAGGACGACCTAGAGGAGCGCCCACTGACTCCAGATGGGGAAGAGGAGCAAAGCACCAAATCATCCAACGGGAGCGTCTGCACGAGACCACGGCAGAGCGGGCGCGGCTCGGGTTTCCCTTCTCCGTTGCGCTGGAACAGAAGCTCGCAGACAAAGAGAACTAAAATCAGGCACAGCTGTCAGAGAGAGAGAGGAGCTGGACCCAGCGTGGACCCTGCAACCACAGGCGGGTCTCAGCTTGCTCGGGGGCTGTGGCCCCTTGGGGTCAGATCTGAGGCTGCAGCCCCCCCGAGTGGTAGGAGCATCCCCTTCTCACTGGTGGGAGCGCCGTGGAGTCGGCAGGCTTCCCACCCACCCAACGGCGCCGTGGCCAGTCTCTCCTCTCCCCGTGGACATTCGGTGTCAGAGGCGTGCGGCCGGCCATGACCACCTGGTCCGGGCCCTCCCCTCATTCTGTAAGCCTAGGGTGACTGGTCTAAAGTCCCAGTGACATCTCTGTACAGATACTTTATTTCCACCAGCTGCAGTGTGGCTCATGACCTAGTAGCGCATTCTGTTTACAAACTTCTCCTTTTGGTGGCAAAATGAAGTTTCAAAGAGATGACAGATGACAGATGGTCACACAGGGACTTGGGACGTGGGTGCCCAGGTACCTGGACAGACCTCCTCAGACACTCGGTTTTATTGCTTTTAGGGTCTGTTTGGTTCATAGAAATGTATGAAGTCACACCCCAAACAGATGAAGGGTTAGTCTTGGTCTGTTGGTGAGTTATTCATTCTTCCATGACCCTGGTATGCGAAGTCGAGGGTAAACCATTACACGCAACGGGGTTCTGGAGCCAGACTGGAGTCCTTTCTGAGCTCAGGTAGATCAACTTAAGTCCACAACTGAATTAAAATGCTTTTAAAAAGGGAGCAATATTTTAGTACAATTAAATAAGACAGATCAACTCACAGCATCTCAGATATTTCTGCTTTTTTTCATAGATCAAAGAACGCTGAGTATGTTTAATTCTTCTGTGTCTTAGGTTTGTAAAAATGAAGAACCTGAAAACAGAATCCCAAAAGACAAAAAAACTCAAACTTGAGCTGACTGTCCTAAAGGGGAAAGTCCTTAAAACATCTTCATGTTTGGGTCAGGCTGCCAGACTTTTAAAATAAATTGCGGTAAATAGAGCCAGAGAAGAGAATCACATGTGGAGGGTGTTCTCTTGGAAATGTTGTCTGGAAATCTCGTCAAGAGCTGGTTACAGACCATCCTCCTTCACCCAGGCTTTTGGGTTTATTTGGTCACTACTGTTTCTGTGAAAGGCAGCTGTGGGCCTCTGGTTTTCTGCGACCAATTTCCATAAAGTTCGTTTAGCAGTTCAAACTTTATTAAGACTCTTGACAAAAACAGCTGCTAGAATTGCAAAGGAATGTAATAAAAAACGTAGGGTCAGAAACAACCAGAGTCTATAAAAGCAGCATCCACTGTGTGCCGGCCCCCAGGGCACGCAAACTGATCACAGCCTGAACCCGGACTGGGGGACCCCCGAGTGGGCAGACGGCAGGGCCCTCGGGCTCGGCCAGGGCTCTGAGGCTCGGGGCTGCCTGCCCCCGCCCGGCCGATAACCTAGTTAGGGTCCAGGCAGGACGCCAACGAGAGTGGGACTGGAGAGGCTTCTTCGTCTTAATGCCTGAGGAAGCACCAGCACAAATGCATTTTATGTTGGTTTTTTTATTTTTGAAGCAGTAAAAAATCTCCAACACGCACTCATTTACAGAAAAGAGAACAATACATGTTCAGTGGATTGCAGTCTCCATAGTCTCACCAAGGGGCACAAATTGGAAGCAGCCAGACTCTGAGGTACACTTGAAAACTGTGGGGGAAATGCAGGTTTGAATGGAAATGTGCGGTGGGAATCCATGCCACAACCCTCGGTGGTCGTGTGTCTTTGATTTGGGGATCCTGGATGTGCATCCCGTATGCTGGTAAAATGACATCCAGACATTTCAGGGGAAATGGGAACATGACAGTTGATGTTGCTTTCCACAGAAAAGTGTAGGATTCAGAAAATTAGAAAATGCAGTTTATTTTTGTGGGTTTTGACTGAAATCACAGAAGAGTCGGTCTGAAGAGGCTGGTGTGATACAGGAGGAGAGAGAAGGCGAAACCGTCTTCTCCGTCTCCTTCCCTGACCCAGGCCCCCGACACATACCCCGAGGAGGAGGGGTCCTCTCAGCATCCCCGTGAGGGCTGGCCCGGGCCCGGGGCCACTCACTCATTCACTCTCATTCATTCACTCGCTCCTTCAACAACCCCGGGGGAGCTTGTCTGCCCAGCCAGGGCCCCTGCATGCGGACGTGGAGCGGCAGCCTGTCCTCTGGTGCATCTCCTTTGACGGAAGGCCGAGGACAAGGGGGTCCTCGCACGGTGTGAGCAGGGGAAGGCCGACTGCCCGGGGCTTGGAGGTCATAGATGAGGCAGCAGTGACTGAGAGCCAGACCGGACCTGGAGTGGGAGCCGGAGGACGTCCCGGGCTGTCCTGAGAGCCGGCCCGGCGGGAGGCTGCCCTGGAGGGCTGGGCGCGGCCCCGCCTGGCCCCGGACGCTGGCCAGGGCTGGTGGTTCGGCCCCCCTCAGCCCGGCCGTCTGAGGAGGAGGGGGCCTCGCCCTTCCCAGAACCACCGCTTCCTGGAAGTGTCGGCCACCCCCTGTCGCTGAGTCCTGTTTGAGCATGAGGGACGGCCTAGTCGTCCAGGATCTCCAGAGGGCCGCGCACCGAGCTTGTGCCGGCCCACGCCCTCACAGAGGCTGCGTGGACGCTCCCGAGCCCGTCCCGTCAGGCCCTGGGTGCTGGGAGGGCTCTGGGCGCACGGCCCTCAGGCTCCAGCCAGGCCGCACAGCCGGTGGGCAGCTGTCCTGGGGCTGAGACCGGCACACTGGGCGAGGGCGCTTTGTCCTGCCATGTCCCCACCCGGGGTGGACATCGGCCTGGCTGGAGAGCTGTCAGTCTTTAGAGGGGCGCACACACGCGTGTGTGTGTGTGTGTCTGTGTGTGTCTGTGTGTGTCTGTCTGTGTGTATGTGTGTGTGTGTGTGTCTGTGTGTGTGTATCTGTGTGTGTCTCTGTGTGTGTGTGTCTGTGTGTGTGTGTGTGTCTCTGTGTGTGTGTGTCTGTGTGTGTCTGTGTGTGTCTGTGTGTCTGTGTGTGTGTGTCTGTGTGTGTGTCTGTGTGTGTCTGTGTGTCTGTGTGTGTGTGTCTGTGTGTATGTCTGTGTGTGTCTGTGTGTGTGTGTGTGTCTGTGTGTGTCTGTGTGTGTCTGTATGTGTGTGTCTGTGTGTGTGTGTGTCTGTGTGTGTGTGTATGTGTGTATGTGTGTGTGTGTATGTGTGTTTCTGTGTGTGTGTCTGTGTGTGTGTGTATGTATCTGTGTGTGTCTGTGTGTATGTCTGTGTGTGTGTGTGTCTGTGTTTGTGTGTATGTCTGTGTGTGTCTGTGTGTGTATGTCTGTGTGTGTCTGTGTGTGTCTGTGTGTATCTGTGTGTGTCTGTGTGTTTCTGTGTGTGTATGTGTGTGTCTGTGTGTCTGTGTGTTTCTGTGTGTGTGTTTCTGTGTGTGTCTGTGTGTGCGTGTCTGTGTGTGTCTGTGTGTTTCTGTGTGTGTCTGTGTGTGTGTCTGTGTGTGTCTGTGTGTGTGTGTCTGTGTGTATGTCTGTGTGTGTGTGTGTATGTCTGTGTGTGTGTGTCTGTGTGTCTGTGTGTGTGTGTGTATGTCTGTGTGTGTCTGTGTGTGTCTGTGTGTGTGTGTGCGTGTCTGTGTGTGTCTGCGTGATCCATACCCAGGCAGGTTTTGCCTCACTGTGCCGCGGAAACTCCGAAGACACCGAGCTCCTCGCGGGTGGAAGGTCTGTGGCCTCCTGTCGGCTGGCACCGTCTCCGCAGCTGCCTTGGCTCGCGGCATGTCTCCATCAGTTTGGTGATTCTTGCACTATTCCAGCCTTTTTCTGTGTGACTCTGTCTACTACAACTGCTTGCTGAAGGTTCAAATGATGGTTAGCATTTTTTAGCAGTTAAGTATTTTTTAACAAAGGTAAGTACATTATGTTTAGATGTAATAATCTATGGTATGGCGTAAACACAACTTATGTAAACCAAAACAAAAAATTTGCATAACTTACTTTATTGCAGTTGTCTGGAAGCAAACCCACAATATTTCTGAGGTGTGCCTATATTTTTTGTGGTTTCATTGAGATAGAATTCACATACCAAACAATTCACCCATTTACAGTGTGCAGTGGGTTTTGGTATATTACATTATTAACTTAAAAAAAATTGTGGTAAAGTCTACACAACATAATTTTTTGTCATTTTAACAATTCTAATGTATGATTTAATAGCATTATTTACGTTCAGGATGAGATGGTCACTTACCATCATTGACTGCTTGTAGTCTGCATTACAGGCAGATTCTTCACTGTCTGGGCCACCAGGGAAGCCCATCATTGACTTAATGGCCGTGAATCTGAGCAAACTCCTGAATGAAGGACAGGGGCGCCGGGTGTGCTCCCGTCCGAGGGTTGCACAGTCAGACTGCCTGAGCGACTGGACGGTCACATGCAGAATATTGGCCGTCATCACTTCTCTGTGGCCAAAGCGTGTTCTTTACCCAAACCAGAAACTGTGCCCAAAACTGGAACCTTCAGCTGAAGTTATTAAAGTTACTTCACACTCCCCTCCTCCAGCCTCTGTCACCCCTACCCTTTCTGTATCCACGCTTTTGACTGTTTCAGATAGTTCACGTACACTGATCATCCAGCATTTGTTCTTTCATGACCGGCTCATTTCACCGAGCACAATGTCGTTAAGGTTCACCCATGTTACAGCCTGTCTGAGAGTTTCCTCCCGTTTTGGGGCTCCATGGTGTGGATGGACGCACTGTATTTATCCTTCACCTGTCAAGGGATACTTCCGTGGGTTGCCTGCTGTGAACATGGGTGTCTAAGTATCTGTTCTAGTCCCTGCTTTCAATTCTTTTGGGTGGAACTGCTGAGTCATATGGTGTTCACAGTTGTGGGGAAAACACCAAACTGATTTCCGTAACAGTTCTCTATTCCCACCAGCAGTGTAAGAGTTCTAACAGCTTCATGTCCTTGATCCTTTTTTCTCTTGAACAGTATTGCGCTGCCATCCTCGTGGGTGTAAAAGGGTTCCACACCATGGTTTTGATTTGCATTCCCCTCGTGCCCAGAGATGTCAGGCATCTTTGCATGTGCTTCTGAGCCATTTGTAAAGATTCTTTGGAGAAATGTCTGTTCGAGGCTTTTGCCCATTTTTAAGTTGAACTGTTTGTCTTTTGCTTAAGTTGTTACGTTACACATACAGCTGAGCAACAGGCTCAGCGTCAGCCCTTACCAACGCACGGCCAAGTGGGTTCCAACCTTACCCCACCCACTCTCTTTATATACACTGGATATTACACCTTTGTCAGATGTATGAATAAACCCTTATCAGATATGCGCTTTCCAAATGTGTTCTCCTATTCTCTAGGTTGTGCTCACTTTCCGGATGAAATCCTCTGATGACTTATGGCTTTCTCAAAGCTGGTAAAACGGGTTTTGTTCCCCTTCTTCCCCGCCCCTGGGTTTCATGCTGCTCCTCTGCCCCAGGATGGCAGGTGGTCCAGCGAGTGTGGAGCTGGAGGGACAGACTTCGACCTTCTCAAACTGGGGCTCCATTTACTGAGGGCGTCACCCTGCAGAAGAGAAAATTCCTCATGGTGGATTAATCATTTCCCACATTTGAGGCTGATCTTCAGAGTAAATATCCCAGCTATCTCCTCACTGCTGGGCAAAGTCCTAGCGCTGCTCGGCCGTGTCTGCCTCCAGCACCCTGCGTGTCTGGCTGTAGCAACTGCCCCAGCCATCGCAGCTCTCAAAACCTTCATTTCCCCGTCCTCGGGATGGAGGGGGAGATGCACGCGAGTGTTTCCAATTAAGCCAGGGTGTGGGAACCTCATCCTGCAGTGAAATGACAGGCACCTCCAAGCTGGGGTCACTGCATAGCAGGCCGTCATTTTTCCATCTGAGTCCCAGGCTGGACTTGGCCTTCTGCAGAGAAGAGTCAAGTTTCATTAACGGGGTCGGGGCCACCCTCACTCCCAGGCCCCTTCTCAGCCTGGTGTGTACCCACATCTGCTGCCAGCCGCTGCACCCAGCTCGGAGGTCCAGAGGGGAGCAGAAAGAGATCCCTTCTTCTGGACGGTGCCCGGGAAGCTTAGCCAGAGTTGTGTGCTTTTCTAGACTTTCATTATGAAACATTTTAAGCACATGCAAAAGGAAACCTCCAGGTACTCATCACCCAGCTCCAGAAATTACCAACGCCCAGCCAGTCTTGTTTCAGTTTCACCCACCCACTCACTCTTGCCCAGTATCACTTTAAAGCAAATCTCAGCCTCGTATAATTTCATTCATAAAGGTTTCAGATTATATCTCTAAAAGATATAAACTTCTGCAGTGTCGTTTAGTCACTAAGTCATGTCCGACTCTTTGCGACCACGTGATCTGTAGCCCGCCAGGCTTCTCTGTCCATGGGATTTCCCAGGCGAGAATACTGGAGTGGGTTGCCATGTCCTCCTCCAGGGGATCTTCTCAACCCAGGGATCGAACCTGCATCTCCTGCATTACAGGCAGATTCTTTGCCACTGAGCCACCAGGGAAGCCTGGATTTGTGAGTATAAAGGTATAAACCCATGATCATACATCAATGTTGTTAACAGCGGTTTCTTATTGTCTGACAACTACTTCACTCACAATTCTAATGGTTTCATCAACGTCTTTTTAATTACTGTAAGACTGGTTTGTTTGAATCATGGCTCCAAAGAAGGTTCACACATTGCTTTTGCTCAATGTGTTTCTTTTAATCTATAGATCCTCACCCCCGTCTCTCTTTTTTCCCTACAAAGGGATTTGTTGGACAAACTGGGTTGTTCGTCCTATGGAGTTTTTCATAACCTCAGTCTTAACTGCATCGAGGTGGGTAACCTATTTCTCTGCTAAACTGGTGGTTGATTCTTCATTTGTGTTAAGTACAGAGCCTGTATGAACCCTGAGGTGTAGCTTCACTGGGTTCTCAGGAAACCAAGTCTGGCTCAGAGGAGGGCGGCAGGGATCAGGTTCTGGGGTGGGGTGGGGGTGATCCCCACTGCATCTGAGGCCCTAATGCTGGTCCCAGGAAGGGTGTGGACTGGTTCTCAGGGAAGAGGGTTGGGCTTGGGGGAGTGGGGGAAACTCAGGACATTCACGCTGTAGCATTTGAAATATTTATAAGGATATACTTAAACCTTATTTGTGAAGTGAGCTGCTACAAAGAAGGGGGAAATGAAGACTGAGGCTGGAGGCCGAGATGTGAGCAGAAGACACGTGAGAAAAACTGGGGGCCCGACCTGGGATGGGACCCCAGCAGCTCCCCGGGAGCCTCCAATGCTCCCTCCAGCCAGAGACCCCGCCGCCGGGGACCCCGCCCTCAGGCACGAAGGCCTGCCTGCCAGACCCACAGGCAGAGCTTTAATCCTCGCCTCGCCCACGCTGTCCTGGGACACGGTCCCTGGATCTCACCCCTGAGGGGAAGCAGAGATGACCCAGGACACGGGGGTCCAGAGGGCATGAGAGACACATCAGCTCTGTTGGAACCTGCAGCTTGATCTTCAGCAACAGTACTTAAGGAACAACCCCGGAAATGCCTAAGCTTCCCCACCAGCTCCCTGGAGAGAGAGACGGGAGCGGGACACCACCAATCCGACCTGAAGGCGGAGAGACCAGGAGAGGCCGGAGCAGGAGGCCTGTTCCCTTCACCTGAAGGAACCAATTCACACAGGGCTGTCCCCCCTGAGGACATCGGGGCGCCCAGGGGCCCTGGGCTGTGTCAGTCACCTCTCGGGACACCGGGCACTCCTGTTTTAAATGAAGGAAGTCTGGTCTGGTCATGTGGTCATAGCTCAGGGGTGTCCCAAGTCTTTCTTTAAACCAAGTGTGAGTGGTGTTAAGAAATCAAAAATGGAAAAATCCCATACCCTGTGATGGCTAACATTTTTTCAAAGTATTCAAACCACACTTCATGATTTTGCAAATACAATGGAAAACAAAACCAGAGTATATCCATGTCTGTCTCTTGATCCCACCTTGTCCTTGAACTCTGAATCCACCTCAGGCTGGAAGGGGGCTTAGTGCAAAGCTCACCCCTTTCCTCAGTGGGGGTTCCTCTGTCACCCCACGGTTTTTGTAAGATCTATTTGTCCACTGAGCCTCAATTCTCATCTTCTCAACTCAGAGGATGTTCTTATTTCCTAGCCAGCTGATTTCTCAGGCCCCTGGGTGTTGACTCTCTGCCCAGCCCTGGCACCTCTCACGTCCCATCTTCAGATGCTGGAGACCCTCTGGGTCCTGGGCCCACTATGGCCCTTACTTGGCCTTCAGCTGCACTCTTTCCTTGCCTCATTAGCTGCCGCTCAGTTAATTTATTCGTGTAAATGAAGGAGTCAGGAAAGAAAACACCCCAACTAAATCAGGGCAGAGCCCAGAAATGAAGGAGGAGTTTACAGTTATAACACTTTGATTGTTCAAAGAATGCTATTTTCCCCATGGCTGAGAACAAAGCTTGTTGATTTGGGTAGATGGGCAGGGTTCTAGTGGGATATAGTTATTTATTTTAATTTTATGATTGTAACTTCTTAAGTTTAGTCATCTCAAGGCACAAGTACAGAGGAATAACAATTAGTTAATTGAAATATGTGCCTCGTATAAAATTACCAGTTTAAAAATCAGTAAAACATTTGAAGATCTCTCTTATTCACACAGATCAGGACTGAAAGGTTATGTTGTCTTGGCCAAGGACCCAGTTGCACAAGCAGAGGGTAATTCAACCTCACACAGTTCCCCAGTTCAAGCTGTGATGCTGGATGTCCACTGCGCTTGTTTAATTTTGACACAGAGTGGTTAACCCAAGTTCAAGTGTTTGATAACCACAGAGTACGTAGCAGGCCTGGAAACGTGAGGCTTGTTCATTGTCTCAGGGTTAACTTTACAGAAATAAAAGCCAGAGAAGAGGGGAGAGAAGAAGAAAGAGAAGCAGAAGGGAAAGGAGGAGAAGAGAAGGAAAACCTTTGGCATGCATTGTTCGTGGGCAGGCGATTTTCATTAAAATGGGGCTTGGATCAACTCTGAAAAGCTCGATAAATCCCTGATAAGGTGCCCAGATGTTCTCATGAACTTTCTCGGGGGTTTTGTCATTTCAAGCTCATGTGATTTGCCCCGGGGGCCAAAGATTGGGACGTTCCCAGCATCTGCCACTGATTCTTCAAAGACGCCCCCTCCTCACCCCTGGATAGTGAGTGCCCGCTGGAGCAGCCGCAAATTGGATCAGTGTGATCGAAACCATAGTTGAGCCTGGAAGCAATATTCCTGCTCCCTCTTCCAAGAAGTGTTCTGAGAAAGAAAGGATTCTTGGGACCCTGCCTACCAGGGTCTATGTGCAGGCTGCCTTCTAAATCGCCATGCGTCTCCAAGTCTGCTCCTTGAAGGCCTGAGTCATGGGAAGATCCACCCACGACTGTCTATCCACAGCTGGAGGGTGGATGTCCCAGCCTCCTGGGGTTTAGAGATGGATAAAGCAGCGTCCGTGTCCTCGGGGAGCTTACAGGCTACAGAGGGAGGTGCATGAGAGCCGGGAGACCAGGGTGCTCCCGCCCTCTGGCTCCAAGAGCTCAGGTTCAAGTTCCCACACTTAGAGCTGATGGTTACTGACACCTGGGATTGTGTTCTCCTGTCTTACGTGTGAGTTCACTAAAGAAAGACTTGTCACTAGTTATTTGTCTGCATCTGATTGCTCTAAATTTTGCAAAATGTACAACTGGGAAGAAGAAAATGACTTGACAGATCTAACTGGATATCAGTGCTCTGAGCTATGTCATTGGCTTCCCAGGTGGCTCAGCGGTAAAGAACCTGCTTGCCAACGCAGGAGATATAACAGACGAGGGTTTGGTCCCTGGGTCGGGAAGATCCCCTGGAGGAGGAAATGGCAACCCACTCCAGTGTTCTTGATGGAGAATGCCACGGACAGAGGAGCCTGGTGGGCCACAGTCCATGGGGTCGCACAGAGTCAGACATGACTGAAGTGAATTAGCACAAGCCATGTTATTAACAGGCCTTATTTGCGAACAGGTTCAAAGCGCACCAAAGAAGTTCTACTGTCTGAGAGAAAGAGCATCGGGTTTCTTCATTGAATTTAGGGATATTTTACTTCAAGTGAGGGTACGTGTTGTTTAAAGAAATAAGTCAATATTCAGTGAATGTTAACTACAAAAAGATGGATTTGCTAGAATTCATTGGCCCATCCACTGTTCTTAATACCTGATTGCTGTTACATTCATTTAATGGATTTAACAGACTTGGAGGAGAGCTTGGTCCCAGGATGGAATATAATGTTGTTGTTAAACACTTGTTTATCAGGCCGCCCATTGCTTCCGGCATGCAGGGTCTTCACTGCGTCATCCGAGGTCTTCACTGTGCTGTTTAGGCTCAGTTGCCATGTGGGGTCTTAGTTCCCTGACCAGGGATGGAACCCTGATCCCTGCAAGGTGAATTCCCAGCCACAGGACCCCCAGGGAAGTCCCACGGCATATGATATTTATTTCAAAAGCCAGTGCCAGTTGGTTGGAGGTGGTCACCTGGAGTCTGAGTTGAGGGGATTCATGCTGGGCTCAGGGTTTTGGTCCAGGAATGACGTCTTCTGCGGACACGGATGTTGCAGGGGAGAGGCAGTGCCTCTTACGAGCTGACTTCCTTTCTCTGAGGATGAGGACGGAATCCACGGACTTACAGGAAGTCCCGTGAGCTGCCTGCAGAGCTTGGAACAGGACTGTGTGTTCACCTGTGGACGGGGGTAGGCGGCAGAGGCACACAGGTGGCCTGACCGTGCAACGTCCATCCTGTTCTCGGAGAGGGTGTTTGGCTCCCGCTGCGTTTCCTGTCCACCGGAGGCCCTTTCTTGGAGGTGGACGGGGGAGGGAGAGCAGGACTTGACCCAACCTGAGCTGTGAGAGTGCGGGGGAGATGTTCCTTGCACCAGTGGCGGGTGAGAGTGTGGGGGAGGTGTTCCCTGCACAAGTGAGGGGTGATCAGTCACTCTTGGTTCCAACCTGGTCCCAAACCTGGCCTATCTTTAACCCCCATCTATCTCAGGACAAACAATATAAAGAAAAACATTTTATGGTCACTTGGAAGGACTGACGTCACAGCTCAAATGGCCAAGGGGGGCAGCAGAGTGTTGGGAGCGGGAGAAGGCGGGTGGCTCAGGCCTGAAGCCCCCCAACCTCTCCCCTCCTCCCTGCCCCCGTGGAGAAAGTGCTCTTATTAGATGTTCCTTGCCAGGATTTAGAAAGTTAGGTTTTGCTCCAAAAGTTCTTTATCCTGAGATATCTCAAACCAGGTCTGTCCCCAAAACAGCAAGACACGTTCCAAATTAAAACATTTGAATTGAGCTGAAGGGAAAAGAGCATTTGGAAAGGAGAAAGAATTCCATTGTGGGATTTCTATGCTAAGTAGCAACATTCGAGTAGAATACGGAAAAGCCAAAAAATTATGCTGGCTTCCAGTGGAACAAAAGACCAAGTTCAGACGGCGAATCGAACACCAGCGAGCACTTGCGGAGTCTGAGCCCCAGGGCGCAGAGCCACCTGCTCCGAGGGCGCGTCTCGCTTCCACCCGGAAGTTCTAAGGCGAAGCGCTTCCGGCACGTTGGCTACGTGAGATCCTAGTGTGGGTGGGTGAGGTGGACAGCCCCCGGGCCTGGCGGACGTGGCCGGCTCTCCGCTCTGCTCTCCCCGACTCAGCCATCACGCCCCGGCCGCCCGTGTCCACCACCAAGCCGCGCCCACCCCTGCAGGCCCCGGTGGGACTCGTGGCCTTCCGCGGAGCGTGGCCTCGTAATCTGCCTTGCTGAGGGTCTCTCTCCGCCGTCTGAACAGCCCTCACCTCCGTCCTGCACCTACACTAAGGCCCCTTGTCACTTGTATTGTTCGGTTCTTCTGACTTCTCTACGCAGCGTCGAGCCCGTGTCTGAAGGGTCTCGTGGGGGCCGGCTCTGTGGCCTGACAGATGAGCGCTCTGGTACCAGGCGCCCTGGTTTTTCTAGCAGGGGAGACCGCCCCAGGCTTGCTTCCCTTGGGGCCCGGGGCTGAGTCCTCTCTTTTCATGGACACTGCAACTTTCACGGTCGCTCCTGCCCCAAGTCAGGCGGCTGACACTCGGTGGCTGCGTTCAACCCTGTGAATGGTCAACACGCTGAACCCAGACCACCTGGGGCCAAGCAGCCTGTCCATCCCCCACCGACAGGGGTGCTTTGCCCTCCGGCCCCACAAGGAGCGAGGACCATGTGGTGGCCAGGTCCCTGCGCGGGTCCCCCGGAGCCTGGGGCTGGGCCATCTCTGTGCGGGACGCTGGGAAGCTTGCACTCAGGCAAAGACCCTCCGAGTCTCCACGCCACGTCCTTAGCGGAGGCGCGGGCTCCTTCCAGCCTACCATGCTGCGCCTCATGCTCCCCAGGCCCTTCCCGTCCGGCAGCAGACCTGACGTTAATTCGGCTGCACCCTGAAGACTCCTGGCCTTGCCTGGTCCGTCTGCTCCTTTTGACCTCTCTCCTCCTGGCCTGTCTCCCCTCCTGGATGGCCGTGGAGGCCTCTGTGCCTGGCCAGACCCACTCAGGACAGACCCTGCGTCCATCCACCCGGGCCAGCACAGCGCTTGGCCCCACCACTGGCAGCTGCTGAATTTAGTTGAGGAGAAAACAAGGGCGGGTGTCGGAAAGGATGGAGTGCTGTGGGAAAGAGATACTAGATCTTATGGGGTTCAGGGGCACTCTACGGGAGACCTCGAGATTGACGAGTCTCTGCGGTAGGCACCCACGGGCTCCAGCTCCACGGCTGGGATGGCCCTGCCCCAGCTGCTGGCTCTGGAGCCCGTCTCTGGGGTCCCTCCTCTCCTCTGAGCAGAAGCGGCATGGAGACAGCCCCTTCCTGGGAAGCCCAGGGCTCCCCCGGTGAGCAGCCCTGGCAGGGGCACTTGCAGGACCCAGCAGGAAAGGCCTTGACCGTGCAGCTGTCTGGACACTGAGCCAACCCAGGCCCCTGCCCTCCATCCGGCGTCCGACGGGCATCTGGGTCCGACGTGCTTTGGCCACACAGCTCCCCCGTCCTCACAGGTGTTTCCCCCGGGACGTCCATGCACCCTGCATCCTGTCTCAGCACCTGCTGCCCTGAGACCCGGACTAAGAGTCAGCCCTGCTCCCGGGGTCAGCCCAGACACCGGTGAGGGACTCACGGCTCTGCCCCAGAGCTTGGAAACTCGAATTCTGATGAGTGTACACCCAGTTGCTCCCGTCCAGTAATTTAAGCAAATGGCCAGTGTCTGCAGACCTGTGAGATGAGTCAGTTCTGTAGACAGTGAGCAGTGCCTTGGCCGCGCACAAGGGAGATGGGATGGAAAGTGCTGAGCACGCTGTGACTTCGGGGAGGAAGGATTGGCGCAGGGCGGGTCTGCTGGTCCCGCACCCCTGCGCTGGCTCGGGCAGCCCTGCTCTATGAGACCACCGCAGGCTCAGCCCTGAGGACACCCGGGGGGGACCTCTGTCTGCATCTGCCAGGAGCCCCGGGACTGTGCATGCTGCGTGCTGAGGCGGGAGACGTGGCAAGAGCCTTGGTGCTGTTCCTGGGAAGGAGCAGGTGGGGCAGGAGACGGGGGCTCGGGATTGGCCGGGCGGAGACACCGCAGTGGACGCAGTCGGTGATGCCTCCACTCGGGATGTGGCCGGTCGGCTGGTACTCCGTGAAGAGGGCAGGCGGGCAGTGCCCAGAGCCTCGTGAAGGAAGCAGTGGGGATGTGGACTCTGGACAGTTCGTTTGTGCATAAAAGCCTCTCACGCAGGCCCATCCTTCACCGTGTCTGGGAACTGGCCAGTCCTGGGCAGGGCAGTCCCCGCAGGGTCAGCCAGGCCCCACGATGGTGACCAATCAGATCCAGACTTTGAAAGGTGAGGTTGATACCCCGTCACCGGCTCACGGAGGGTGTGTGCTGAGAGAGCGTGGTGTGAAGACTACTTGGAGTCCGGTGGGGTGGCTGTGACCCCCTCCTTACCGTCCAGGAGAGTGTGGCCGGGGCTGCAGAGGGAGTGACAGCTCACCATGGAGCCCCCTGATCACAGCTGCACCCCTGGGTGGGACCGAGGGCAAGACCCCTCCCCCACAAGGACGGCAGGGACAGTGAGATGGAGCCCGGGAATGCGTCTCTCAGAAGGTGGGTGGTGCTCAGACCCCGTCACCGCGCTGTGCTCACTCACTCATCTCTGACTCTGTGAGACCCCACAGGCCCCGCCAGCCTCCCCTGTCCGTGGGATTCTGCAGGCAAGAACACTGGTGAGGTTGTCATGCCCTCCTCCGGGGGACCTTCCCGACCCAGGGACGGAACCTGTGTCCCTTACGTCTCCTGCATTGGCAGGTGGGTTCTTTACCTCTAGCGCCACCCGGGAAGCCCACCTATTTACCCGAAGGATGCTCAAGATCTCTCAGGGCAGGAGGGCCATGTCCCCTTTTCCACACTACATGCTCTGCTTTGGAGACATTCTTACACATCCGATTTAGCCAAGGCTCTGTGCCAAGGGGTGTCCATTCACCCTCTGCTATTTGAGGCCACGCTTGCTGTGAGCTGGGCTCCCCCCCTCCCACTCCCTCTCAAAAATGCAGTTAATTGACGGTGGATTGGGCCACAGAAGCCTATTATTGGAAGTGATGGGATACAGCAGGATTTATGGGCTGGATTTTTTTTTCTTCTCAAAGAATTACAAGCTAACCCCAAATTGTAGCAAGAATTCTTAAGGTTCAATAATTAAAAGCAAAAGGCAGTCCCCTTGGGAAGGAAGCAGTGTGGTCTGGAAGATATCTTTCAAATTGAAGCAGACTGTGTAACTCCCAAATATTATGGATACAAATTAGCTATATTTGATCACTGGATCTTATTTACCCTAATTGTCTTCATTTCTGTGGTTTCCTGATACGTTTTGTTTAGAGCACACAGTTTAGCAGTTCAGCGTTGGAGTCTGCGGTGGTGGCGAGAGCAGGCTTCAGGTTACTAGCGAGACAGAGACAGAGAGTCAGAGAGAGGCCTTTGTCAGGAGATGTGTGTTTTTCCTCAAAGACGTAGAAGTCTTATAAATTCAGACCAAAGATACATTAAAAAAAAACCAACAAATTTCGTTCTGTGAAATGTTTTGCTTGTCTTTTGGAATGATTGATGCGAACCTAAGATTTGAAATTTGAGCAGCCAAGTAACCAGGAATTAGGACCTTATCTAGAATTTAGGCAAAAACTCCAGACCACTGCTGTTGAGAAATCGGGTTAGAAGCCTCCTGAGGAGTGGCTTTCCCACAAGCTTTCTGGTGCTTCCCAGATCTGAATGGATGAGAAAAATGGCAGGAATGCAGCATCACTTCCAGTCTCTCTGTCCCTCTCTCTGGTTTGGGGTGAATGCAGGGAAGAAGGGACCAGGGTCTGTGCAGGGACCCCCTGGAGCATCAGGCCGGCCGGCTGGGCTGCGGGGCCAGTGGAGGCCAGCTCTCTGCTCCCGGCTTTTCCCTGTTCCCGGAACCCATGGCTCCCGTGGGTGCGGCACTTATTACAGCGGAGGCCGGGCCAGCTCTGCCCCCCCGGGGACCCGGACTCGAATCCCGGTTTAGCTCAGAGGGAGAAGGCTGTGGCTGCGACCCTGTGGCCTCTGTCCACGTGACTGACACAGCACTCTGGGGGGCTGACGGCCGCTTCCAGGGGGCCCCCGGGGCAGCGGCGAGGACGCGCTGCGTGGGAGCTGCTGGAGGCGCCTTGCTCTCGCCACGTGTGCCTTCAGCCTGAAGCAGGTCCCGTGCATCTGGTGAGCACTGGTGTCGGCTGCCTGAGTCACACCCAGGCAGGCCGTGCACGTGGGCAGGAGTGCGGCCGGGCACACGGGCGCTGTGGTCTAGTGCGTCTTGCCCGTGCCCTGCGGTTCAGGTGCCAGGGAGCCTGGGAATGTGAGTGTGAGTGTGTGTGTGTGTGTGTGTGTGTGTGTGCGCACACGTGTGATGGGCTGGGGTGGGGGTCCTGCTGGGGGCCGCAGGCTCCGTGATGGGATCACAGCTGCTCGTGCGTGTCTGGCAAGCCGTCTTTCTGACATCGAGTTTGCTCCCGAACGCTCTACTCCTGGGGAAGTGCGTTTCCTTCCCGAGTCTCCAAACAAACGATCCAGTAGACACGGCCCTTTGTGTCCACAGTCCGGATGCCCAGACTCGGCTCCTGCTCAGGCCGTGTGGGCTCAGCCCTGGGACGAGGCGGCCGGTTCCCTGGGGGCTGCCCTGGGCGGGCGAGAACGCGGCCCGCTTACTTGCTGTTGTCCTGCAACGTGAAGCTCCTTTGTTCCTCTTCCTCCAGAACAGAACTCCGATTCTGTAGATTCAAGGATGCACTTTCAATCTTTTGGTCTTTTCTGTCCGTGTGGTCTTCCTGACCGGCTCCTGGGACAACCTTGTGGATTCCTGTGAAACTGATGTGCTTGCCGACTCTGGCGGGCAGGAAGTGAGGATTGTTATATCCAGTGAGATGTCCACGTGGGTGTTTGGTTCTCCCCTGGCCCTTTGTGGGCAGAGAATTCCATAAAGGTCATGAGGCTTGCCAACACACTCCACCTGTTTCCACGAGGAATTTAGTCAAAATCATACATTATTCACTAATATTTTGCTTCAAGGTGGCAATGTGTTAAAATAAGTGATTATGTAGTTATCATAATAGTTTAAATCTATATTTGCTAGAAAACATTGCTGGATTTCTCCAGTGATCATATTTATTATTCTTTACTTGGTGGGTGAAAATAATTTTTGCTAAAAATAAATTATATTCCAGTTTATTTTATAGCCCAGTATCCAGTAACAAAAATCAGTATCCGTCTGTTATGTATGTATGTATCTATCTACTGCTGTGTGTATATATATGTGTGGGTGTATGCATCATGTACCTATGTCTACCTAGCTACCTACCTACCTGTTTCTCTCTCTAACACTTGATTAGTTCTATTATTTCAGATCGATGACACATTTATTTAGTTCTTCCTTGCCTCCAACTTGCAGTAACATAACCTCTAGTAAAACATACCTTTAAAAGTTTATAGTTTATAGCCCATAGATTTAAAGCCTCACAAAATCAATGATTTATTTAAGTTCATTAGTTTTAATTCTAGATTTTGTGGCACTAAAATAGGTTATTAAACCAATAGCCATAAATGGATCTGTTCATTCGTTTTTGATGAAATCCACAGACCCAGCATGCCTGCGTGTAGGTAGCATACCCCTTTCTGCACGCCCACTCAGAAGTGAATGTTGGTTTGAAATAGGCTAGAATAGTATCAAAATCACATTTCACATCCATGAATTTGACTCTGTGAGCTCAGCAAAAATAAACAGATATTAAAGCCTGGTTGGCAACACCCGGTCGTGGCCATATGAAGCCCTGGAGTGAACTGGGCCGGCTGGTCTGGATGCTCTGGGCCCCGGGCCACGTCAGACCACCGGAGCCGCTCCTGGTGTAAGGAGCCTCTGAGCTGAGTGTGATTCTAGGCCTGGAAGGGAGGTCCCCGCACACCTGCATGAACGTGTCACGGTGTTTGAAGAAGCAGCCAACGTTTCAGCAACGTGGGCCTTTCTGAGGGGCTTCCAGGGGAACCCTGCTTCTCTTCAGGAGCTCGCAGCTGGGGAGACACCTCACCACCTCGAACCAGGACACAGCGGGTGTTTTCAGCGTGATTTGAGCTTCCTGGTTAGGCTCCTCCTCACATCTGCTTCTGCCTGTCTTCTGAACTTGAACCTGCGCCGAGCACATGCCCATCTCCCTCAGAGGCATCCCGAGGTGAAGACGCTGCCGTGTGAACCCTCAGAGCAGAGTCCACGGGCCTACCAGCCTTCGTGCGGGCAGGGCAGCACCGGGCGTTTGCCATTCCCGACACAGAAAATGAATCAGTTCTGCGCTCTCACAGGACCCTCTGCACAGCCCCTGGCTTTCAAGAATTTTCAAGGGCTGGCCACGTAAGCCGTGAATTACAGAGCTGGAGCGTGACGGTCACTCAGAAGCTGCCCACAGAAGCGAACAGCTCGGAGGATTTCCACGCCGGGCACTGCCCGCCTAGGGGTGGGGGTCGGGCTCAGGGACCCTCGGCCAACCCATGAGACCGCGTGGCGGCAAGAGGCTGGACGCGGCCTCGAGGGCGACCCGCCTTCTCACCGGGGTCCTCGGAAAAGGATGGATCTTCCCGAAGAGAAGCGCTGTCAGGGCGGGATGCTTGCCTCGAGTTCTGGAAACAAAAATAAGATGGTCAAGTGGGGCGGGATGAGCTGAAGAAGATACCAGAAGTGTTGGGCAATATTTTACAGAAGCGGTGGTGTGTCCATCAGTGCACATCAGGGTTCTTGTCTGGACGACGCGAGGACTGTCCAAAGATGTCACGCGCAAACATCGATAATTCCAAGCTGTGACTTGCTTGAGAGCAGAAATGTTAACGTTTGGGATGGTTTTAGCGTGAAAAGAAGATGTGTTTATAGAAGCTTAACAGAAAGCTTCAGGCTGACCAGGGCTTACGAAGACCGCCTAGCTCCGCATGCACTGCTGTTTATCACCTGGGATTCAGCAGGGAGTCAGAGGGAACCGCGCCAATGGATGTCACCGCTCCATCAAGGTCATCGTCACCACGGCCCGGGCAGGTGGAGAGGCTGGGCAGACGGTACAAGTGCTGGCTTCTCAGGTGCCTCAGTGACACGGGGGTGCGGGGACCCCGTGGAGCCGCGGGGCGAGGCTGGTAACAGGAGCCCTGGGGTCCCGGGGCCTGCCCCGCCTCTGGCTGCGTTTTCCATAAAGGATTACATAATTGGCCAGCAACTGCATAATGGCTTGGGTGCAATAATGGCACGGTCTGACTTCCTAGGGGGCCCTCGCTTTCTGAAAGCCGGATTCATCCAAAAACTTAAAAACCAAATAAATATTCCTCCAAGTGATGACTGCATTCCAGCTGTCAGGAGGCTTGTAATGACCAGCTCTCAGAGCTGGGTGATGGCCTGAGCTGACCATAAATCCTACCCCGATCCTCCGTGTCAGCACAGGCTTTAGAGGCCGTAAAGCAGGCCCGGCTGGCCTGTCAGCTGCTCCCCCGGCCGAGCACCAGCTCTGCAGGCTTGCCCGGCTGGCCCGAGCCACCGCCCAGCAGACATTTTACGGCTGCTTTTCCCCCCAAACCAGATGAAAATGATTATGCACTACAAGGGCTCTTTTGATATAACCGATTCACGGCCAGGCTGGTGTTGGACGCGGCAGGGAGGTGGGCGGACCTGGCCCCTGTGTGGGAGGCGCTGAGCGGAGGGTGCTGCTCAGCCCCCGACCCCCAGGGGGGCCGCAGCAGCAGTGAGCCCCCCGCTCCCGGGCACCGGGGTCGTGCATGCCTGTCCCCCGCGCCGGGTCCAGCCCTCCTCTGGGAAAGAATGCTCACCATCCCAGCTATTCCAAGCAGCATCCTTGACGTCTCGCTCCCTGGGGCCTGTCACCCTGCAGTGATCGTGAGCTGCGAGCCCTCATACCTCAGCTGTTTGTCTTGGCAGCTCCCCCTGTTTTGATAACTGGCCAGATGCAGGACAAGGCGCCCCGTCCCACCCGCCCACTCGAGAAGGGGCGCCTCCATCATGCCCCTGCCAGCCAGCGGGACGCCCCCGGAGGTCAGCGGGCCAGGCGGCCAGCGCCCTCCACCCTCTGCCTCTCCCTCCTGAGCCGGAGGAAAATGCTGAGGCAGAGGTTTGACTCTGGACGAACCGGAGGACGGCTGTGAGCAGAGCAGGGCTGGCGGGGTTGAGTCAGCAGGATGGTGGGGGGCGGCCAGGCTGGGGTCTGAGCTGCACGACCCTGCCCCAGGTGCTTCCCCCCCGACTCATCACAGCAGGACGGAGGCTGTTGCGGGGGGCGGGGGGCATCCCCACTGTGGTCCGGATCACCAGTTTCCATCGTTTCAGAGCAGGGACACACACTGACGCCAAAGGAGCACGTCAGCAGGGGAAGCGAAGCCTGAACACAGACTCCTCCTTGAGGCGGGATGGATGGAGCATCGGATTGTCGAGCTTGAAAGACAGAAGAGAGGGTGCAGAGGATGGTCACGCAGCAGCGACCGGCCCAGCTAAATCCGGACCTGCTGCCCCACTTCCGGGGAGCAGAGGGCGTGAGCCTGCATCACCCCATCCAGTCAGGTCTCTGTGTTGGATACTGGACTTCAAGGGACATTGGCCAAGGATGCCAACTTGGCCTGCTTGTCAGCTCCAATGTGGAGGCCCCCATATTTGGCCACGTGTTCGTTTGAAAATCCTCCAGGGTGAGAGAGTCTTTTGGTGACGTGAGAGGAATCTAACGGAGATGAGGTTCCAGGGACTCCGCGTCCGGGACCACCCTCGTCTCTGCCATGTTCTGAGCTGGGCTTAGCCTCAGCCTAAGAAGGAGTCGCAATCAACCAGAGTGACCATGGGGACAGGGCTGGCCTTGGGGGTGCGTGGGAACCGGGCCAGCTGGGAGTCTGCAGCTTGGGACCAGCAGGAAGGACTGCTCAGGCTCATCTACCAAGGACGCTTAGAGGTCTCGCCCGACGGTCCTCTCCGGGGAGAGACAGCCTCTAAGCTCCTTCCCACGCGAGCAGAACCGTGCGGATGGGCTGTGCTGGAAAGTGTGTCCTAACGAGGAAAAGTTAACCTCGTAAATGCAGGTCACACGAGGGACAGAGTGCCGGGACCTGCCTGTGGCCCCCTCTGGCCCTGTCTGGGGGCCTCCTCCGACCCGGTCCCTCCTCATTTTCCCGTCACGTGGGAGCCGTTTCTCGTGGGTACACAGTCACTTGCAGGGTTGATTAACTCACTTGAAATCTTTCCCCCAAAGTGCTCAGGCAATTCTGGCATCCTCACTGATTAGATTGTCCTATAATTCAATCCTACTCATAGTTTCTAGTCAGAATTTATCTCTTCCTGTTGATGAATTACTGGCTTTGAAGCAATCTGAACATTCTTCTGGTCAAAATTTAGTACTCTATATCAGAATATTTCTTATGGATTCCATTGCACAACTATTCATTTTTGCTTGTACTCTATTGAATTTAATATTAATTTCCTCTTCATTCGTTAACAAATTTAGGCTTGCCAAAAGAAGATACACACCCAAACACATTTACAGAGATACATTCATATGCATTCAAAAGATGTACATTTACATACATCCAAATCAAGTCTCTATATGATTTCTCATTTGCTTTATTAAAAATGTTTCATCTTTCTAAATCCAGTAAAAAAAAAATGCTTCCTTTTTTATCAGATATTCCAACCTCATCCAGAAAGAAAGACGAAAGCAGGATGAACTTTTGACCAATACTGATGATCCTCTGTGTAGTTTCACACAGTGGAGGCTGGAGGAGCCCCCTGCAGACTAGCTTCTGAATCTGTGCAGGCGAAGACCTGCTTCTCCTCGCTACCCACAGCGGTGCCCTTGGATTGACTCTTGCCTCTGACCGGCACCTTGCAGTGTTGGGACTGGGCCAGTGGACACAGCGTGCAGTAGAGATGCTCAAGGAAGCTACCCTCCATCAGGGTGCTCCGCAGTAAGTCGGCAGAGGAGAGGGCCTGGAAACCACATCCATTTACCCCATCGTTTCCCCGGCTCCCCTCACCCCTTCCCGGGAGTCCGCCTGGCCTGCTGCCACTCCAGCTTACCCTCCAAAGGGAAGGTGTGATTGACAGGAAATAAAAACGGAAGAAGACGTTGGTTCATCTTAGTTAAATGATCTTTTATTTGCAACTTTTATTGCACATGGTCACAGGAGCACGTTGTGAAGGGTCACTCAAGAAACTTAGGTTTGTGTGGACCGTTTCCTGAGGTGTCCACCCGGCCCCTGGAAGGAGCCCATGTAATGAAGGGTCCTGAAGCTTGAGCTCTGTTAGTTTTATGGTAAATCTGCTTTAGACATCTATTTATTCATTCAGGATTTTGTTGTTGTTAATTTTTAAAAGAGTCTGCTCTGTGCCAAACACATCAAGAGCTTCATGAGGAACAGGAGTGATGCTGGCTTGTCATCGGCAGCCCCCCGGCCCTCCCCACTGTGCAGAGGGCGGGCTCGCACTCAGCTGTCCCGGGCCCTGGTCTAGTCTGTAACGGCCTTGGGGCAACCAGGGGGCAGCTCACGATTCGCGCTGAGAGAGAAGGGACTGTGGTGCTGGTAGCAAGTCAGGCAGTCTCCAATCCCTTGCTTTCAATACAGTTACAGGAAAACCTAATACCAGCTGGCGGATCATTAAAAATAACTTTGGTGATTGATCATTATGTGATTTTTGACATATAACTCAGAAGTTAAAAGAATTTAGTGACATAGCCTCAACAAATCTTTTATTTACTATTTACTTATTTATGTGAATAGGGCTTCTTAATAAAACAAAAATTAGTAAAAACAATTTATTGCCAACTTGTTTCTTATTCTAACATTAAGTAACCCATAAATTCAATTAAAAATTAAACACACACACACCAAAATTTAGGGGAAGTTTGAAATGGGCAGAGATAATATTAGGTATCCCTTGTAACATGGACCAGTCATCTCTGACTTGAGCTATTTTACAACCTATAAATTGAAGAAGTTGCATGATAGTGTGAATTATTCTTGGCCATAGAAATATAAATATATTATGTCTGAATTACTGGAGATTCAAATAACTATTGCCTTGTGGATATTGACCAATTTTGATCTATCTGTAAATTTATTTCAATATTTCTAATTGCTTCTGTACATGCGTGTACATGTGTATTTGTTTTTTGAACTCATGGTAATTAACATCTTACTGGTCTCCTCATTGGTTGATGATGAAAGTAAAATCTCTGATGTGCTTATTTTGTATTTTCCCTCTAGTAATGATGATTTTTACCTTTTAAACATTAAAAAAGTCATTTAAAAAGGATTTTTATCTTTTATTAGAGAAAAACCTTAACTGTATGATTTCTATGTTGGGAATTTATGGGTATTTTATTTTTGCTTCATAAATGGCCAGTTCAGAGGTTATGATTTTTCCATCATGACATGGTAGTGATCTCTAAGATGCAGGGCAAATACCAGTATGTGCTTCTCCAAATATCTTCTTAAAATCAAGATGAAATAAGAAAAAAATCAGGATGAAACAATGCCCGTCTCAAGGGCTGTGTGAATGAATGCGTGTCCCCGGGGGCACAGGGGACATATGCAGCAGATCCACTCACTGGCCTCCTGAGTCACCGACCCCTCAAGCGTGCTGTGTGAAGAGCGTGATGACTCTTTCTAATTCCCGATTAGCCGTGAATTTTTCTGAGCAGGAATAGTCCAAATCTTGTTTTCTCTCTTTATGCCCCCAGCATCTTTCTCGTGAAACACACCCCCTAATAACCATCCCCCCACCAGCCCACAGCCAACCCTAACCACTCAGAAAAAAGACAACAAGTTCACGATTGACTGAAATCAGATGCAGATGGATGCTCGGTTTTGTCTGGAGCCAAATGACTGAATCCACAAAGTAACCAGAAAATTCCTCGCACTGTGTCAACCCCACCGCCAGGCAGAGGAAGCAGAGCTCAACCCGGCTGGTGTCCCGGAGGTCGGACGCTCCCAGGAGACGACATGCAGAGTCGGGATCCTCACAGCTCAGTGGAGGCTGGAGGGGCATCTCTTCTGAGTGGACACGACCCAGCCGAGGTGAGGGAAAGAAACGGCTGAGGTTCAGCCCGTTTTGGGATCGAGGTGTCCTCGATTTGGCAGGAAGCCTCTGCCTGTGGGGGTGAAGGCAGAGGAGAGCGAGGGCCCTGGGGCGCGAGGGCAGGTGTCCCCGGGCCCAGAACAGCCTGCAATTCTGTGAGGCTCCCGCGCCTCCCCCTGGATGGCAGGACATGAAGGACGTGCAGTGTCTGGGTGTGATGGGGCCCCGGAGAAGGGCCCAGCCCCGGGACAGCATGCTGGCTTTGCCTCCAGGGCTGCAGCTCGAGGCTGTGTGAATCCAGCCCGACTCCTGCGTGGCCCCCAGCCCCGGCTCGTCCACCTGCTTCCCCCCAAGCCCTGGACACTTCAGGTGTCAACTGAAATGGCACAGCAGGCATATAGGTGGAGCATGCTGACTGCAGCCTGCTTGGCTCAGCGCTCCCTGCCCATTTCTCCCTCCACTCCCGGTGCCAATGGAAAGGCAGCCGCGCCAGCCAGAGACATGAATGGACTTCAGCATCACGCCCTTTCTGTGAGGCCCGTGGGCAGGAGCTGGGGCTTGTTAGCTTTGATTTCCAGCCAGCTCTCAGACACTCAGGCACATGCATGCACACACATGTACATATGCACACGCATGCATAGACTTGCACACATGTGTACGCACAAACGCACATCCAGGCACACATGTGCACACATGATATCATGCTTGGGCACACAAGTACACCCTCGCACACAGTTGTACACAATTGTACACATATGTACAGACTTGTGAACACTTCTACATGCGTATGTGCGTGCTTGTACACATCTGTACACACTTGTACACAATTGTGCACATTTGAACACTTGTGAACTCATGTAAATACTTGTACACACATGTACACACACACTGTAAATGTTTACAGGTGTGGACACGTGCATACAAGTGTGCAAGAGTGTACACAAATGTGAGTTCAGAGGTAGATCACCCCTTCTCTTCCCCCTGCCCATCCGGACACCGTGCGGCTGATGCAGGACAGCTACATGGTCTGGGCCCTTGTCCAGACATGGGGGCTGCTGAGGAGAGAAGCAGAGATGGCCCCTCTGCTGGTTTCCCTCTCTGGGAGAATGGGCGTTGTGATCACTGAAGACAAATCAGGGTCTGTTGGGGCAGGAGCGCAAGTCACTGCGAGATGAGCTGATGCTCAGTGAAGCTCGGAAGTTCAAGGGGGACTCGTGATATGGGTTTGGCAAACAAGGATGTCCAGTCAGTTGAGAGGGGGAGGTCTGCAACTGAGCCATCCCCGGGGCAAGTACGGAGGGCCCCAGCCTCCCACCTGAACCCTCTGCTGCGCTGAGGACGCCCCAGCCCAGGCCTCCAACTCACTCCTTCTGAGTGCAGGCCCCCAGTGCTTGAGGGTGGAGGCTGGGGAATGAGGGGAAAGGCTGCTGCCAGGTGTGGGGCAGAGGCCGTCCCTGGAGGTGGGCTGGGAAGGACGCATCGAGGTCAGGGGACAGGAAACTGGGTCTGAAGTGACTGAGGGAATGTCATTCCCCCGGCGCTTACGGGAATGTTGGGGAGGTCCAGCCTTCCCACAGGATGTGGGCAGGAAGCTCGGCCAGTTCTGATTGAGTCCTAGAGGACCTGGTGCACCCCGCTGACCCCTGAGTTACACAATCTCCACCCTGCACTCCTCTGGCCAAAACTCGGCACAAAGGATGAAGAAGCCCAGGGTCTTAATGTCCCTGGAGACACAGCCGCTGCAGATGCGTGATGGCGCCTGGCAGCCCAGCCAGTCCGTCACACATCTGTCCCTTTGTGCTGGTGACGCTGGAGGCCCACAGTGTCGGGGGCAGGAGGGCGATGGGCTTGGCCTCCCCCAGGGACCACCTTCCCACGTTAGTCCAACTGCCTACTCATCTGGGACTTTCTCTTTGCTGTGAACTCTCTGCTGACCTGCCGGCTTGTACTGGGTGGGGTGGGGGGGAGCGGACCCACCCTCAGGGGTCTGGAAGCTGATCTGGAGGAAGGGTTGGTGGACTCAGGCCCAGAGGAAGGGCTGGTGCTCACCAGGCCAGGAGGGGACGGAGGTGGATGCCGGGCTGATGAGTCATAGCCCCTGAGGGTCCCCTCAGCTCTGCTGACCACATAGACGTGCCAGAAAGTAGAATAACCTGCAAAGTGACAGGGATACAGGTGTGTGCACTGTGGGCACACGGAGAGACCCACATGCACGCGGTCACACACACATGCAAACACGAAGCACCCTTTGCTCATCCTCCCAGACGCCGGGTGTGTGTACACGTGTGTGTGCCCATGTACTCTGCCTTTCACGGAGAGTGAGGACAGGGTGGGCCATGAGCAGGAGGTGCTCTACCTGTCACACGAGGGGACCTTGATGCTGTCGGGGGCGGCTGTCTGGACAGCTCCTTGGGCACAGAAACGGTGAAGACGCACTGAAGACGGACTGTCTGTGTCTGGAGTCCAGCTCTGCACATTGAGCCCTGGGCGCCCCTGGCCTTCCCGCGCCCCTTTTCTGTTTCCGGCAGCGTCCAAATGATAACGTCCGTCGAAGGACGGCCGTGAGGATGGGAAGAGTGGACGTATGCGGAGTCTCAGGACAGGACCGGGCGCTCACGGGGGAGCAGCCGCTGTGACTGTTTTCATCGAGGATGTGTGGGTTGCCCCTCGCCGTGCGGCAGGCCCTGGGGTCCGCGTCCAGATCGAGGAGCAAAGCCTCTTCCTTCTCACCGGGCGCGGAGAGGCCAGAAGGCGGGGGTGCCCCGGTAAGAGGAGGAGTCAGCGGTTGCCCTGGAGACTCCGCATCCCGGAGACACACCAGTCCATGGAGTCTCCAAGGCGCCCGCCAGCGCCCAAATCTGGACAGACACGGAGTTAAGAGCGGGCAGCTCCGGTCGTCATCCCCTCGTTCACGGCTCCCCCAGCTCCTCAGCTCTCCGATTGGTAGGATTTACCCTCATTATCTGCGCGGGTCAGGTGGCAACACCTAACCCAAATTCCCGGCACAAGCGTGACCCGGGCCACAAGGAAAACGACTCCTGCCTTCACTCCCCGCCTGGTCCTGTCCTGTGAGAAGCAGCGATTTCTCCAAGGACGTACCGAGCCACACGCAGGAAAAGTAGCTGACACCATTTCCCGGTGACCGCCCAGCGTTTGGGGATGAACGTGGGTGAGAAATAGAAATATATGACCACTGTCCTCTCTGGTGATTGGCAGACTTAAGCGGCCACAACTGGTAAACAGGACAGCCAGCCCCTGGAGGAGCCTCTAGTAAGGCTCTTCCTTAAGAGGCCCCTTAAGAGCCTCTGTTAAGAGCCCTGGCACTGAGGGAAGACGAGAATCCTCGCTTCCACCGGCATCACATTCTTTCCCGGTGGCCGAGACGACTCCTGTCTAGGGGGTGGAGGGGAGCCTTCGGGAAGGCACTGACCAGGTCTAGTTTCTCTGAAACACCTCCCTGGTGGGAAGTTTCATCTTTCAAACTTGACACGTGGAATGACTGTCATTAGGAAAGAATTGCATGGCCTCACATTTAATATAAGCTAATGGATTCTGGAGGGTTTTAAGCAGCAGAGACTAAGTTTCAGCAGCCTCCTGAGAAGGTTCAATGATGCGCCAGTGCCATCGCACCTGAGAGCTCCACGTCCCCATCCCCAAGACCGAGCGCTCACGCTGAGCCGACCTGCTTAGATTTGCTGCAACACACGCCGGCCCCTGGCCTCCGCGTGTGCGGTCAGCCCCTCACTTCTCTGTGTGGCTGAGTCTTGTTTTTATTTCCAATGTCCACTGAGCTGTGAAGGCACGTCCACGCGTAGGAACAAGATAAGGTAAATCCACAGACTGATTTTACGGATGGAGATTTGGTAGAGAAAACTCTTTCCATCAGATGAGGGCAGAGTGCAGGGAGATGTGTCAGTGTGGATGTGAAAGGTTGTTAACGAAAATTGTGTTCTTATGCTAAAGTATTTTCAGTTTGACATTCCCAGTAGTCATGTATGGATGTAAGATTTGGAGTATAAAGAAAGCTGAGCGCCGAAGAATTGGTGCTTTTGAACTGTGGTGTAGGAGATGACGCTTCAGAGTCCCTTGGACTGCAAGGAGATCAAACCAGTCAATCCTAAAGGAGATCAGTCCTGAATAGTCATTGGAAGGACTGATGCTGAAGCTGAAACTCTCTTTGGCCACCTGATGTGAAGAACTGACTCATTGGAAAAGACCTTTATGTTGAGAAAGATTGAAGGTGGGAGGAGAAGGGGACGCCAGAGGATGAGATGGTCGGATGGCATCACTGACTCAGTGGACGTGAGCTTGAGCAAGATCTGGGAGTTGGGGATGGACAGGGAGGCCTGGCGTGCTGCGGTCCATGGGGTCGCAGAGTCGGGCACGACTGAGCGACGGAACTGAACTGAACCAAAGGCATAAAGATGAACCGTAATCTGACAACTCTGGTAATGTAGCTTCTTCCTCCTGCCTTCCTTCCTTCCTTCATTCCTTCTTACAGCACATAGCGAGATGCACCATTTCCACCATCTCTCAGTGCGCGGGCAGGAGCGCTCCCTGCATTTTGCTGCTGAGCCACCACGGCCATCAGCCCCCAGAACTTTCCTTTTCCCAGACTGTAGCTCTGTCCTCACGCAGCACCTTCAGTGGTTTTGAAAAGCTGGTGGAACACTGAGACGACATCACAGGGACACATGGAAACGTGTGGAGCCGTGCCTCGTGGGAGGTCAGCCCTCAGGCCGACAGGACGGGCTCGCAGACAGACCTCCTGCACCGGGAGCCACGCCGGCGCATCGCTGGGTCTTGGCACGTCCCGCAAGGACCACGTGGAGGAGGAGGACCCCGCCCTGTGTCGCCCGTGTCTTCCGGTCCTCCAGGCAGACCCACTGCCCCATCCCTCTCGGGAGAACAGGTCAACACCAAGACGTTGTAACTCATGGCCCAAGGCTGGTACTTAAATAACTCATCTACAAGTGTGGCCATTGCCAAATTGCCCAGAGCAATTATCTGTGAGCAAAGGGAAAAGTATTTGTCACTCCTGGTGTGGCGACTTTTCTCCAGAGTAAACAGCAGCATCCTTCCAAAAAGAGCCTCTCTGTCCACTGGGTCAGAGGTGTTTACACTCAGCCAGAACCATGAAGGGCCAGGAGCCCTGCCGACTGTGCCCTCAGAGGGCCTTCCCTGTGTGCCCTCTGGAAAAGCCTTTAGGAGGAAGGATGGGGCCTCCAGAGTCGAGAGGGGACACTGGTCGGGGCCGAGGCTGGGACGAGGGGACGGGGCCGGCCGGTGGTCTGGGCTTGGACTGGGTGGGCTCACCAGCAGCCCAGATGACACAGCCCCCCGCTGTGGAAGGAGGAGGGCACGGAAGGAGCATGCTGCGGGCACGCAGCAAGGGCGGGTTATGTCTGGGGAGTGAAAAACAGTTAGAAATTATTTTCTGAAGCATAACTTTAATGTTTCCTGTTTTTATGATCTAGGATGGCCTCGGGAGCCTTTAGGGTCAGTGAACCCCCGGGAGGCGAGAGGACCACGTGCAGACATTGTGGTTGGCAGCCAGAGCGCTGATGCAGCAGCGTGCCCACGGCCCCGGCGCTGGAAACGGCTGTCCCCAAGGGAGGGCGCGGTGCAGGGGCAGGGGCAGGGGCAGAGAGGGACAGGAAGGTCTGCTGGGGGCCGGCCACCTCGCTCTCTTGTTGAGGCCTCAAGAGGTCAGGTTCCTGGAGCTGAGATAACTCATTCAAGGACACACGGCTGAGTCTGTCAAGGCCCTTCCTCCAGACTCCACGGACCACAGTCTCAGACCTCCTGCAGCTGCTAAGACAGTCCAGGCCCTCTGATTGCATCCTTCTGGAAGAAGGACACTGTATTAGTCAGGGTTCTCCAAAGGATCCGAACCACAAGGACGGACATGTATCTATCATCTCTCTATCATCTATCCATCTATAATGTATCTATTAACTATCTTTCATCTATCCATGCATCTATCATCTATTACCTATCTATCATCTATCCATCAATCATGTATCTATTAACTATCTTTCATCTATCATGTACCTATTATCTATCATCATCTATCATTTATCTATCCATCTATCATGTATATATTACCTGTCAATCATCTATCTATTCATCTATCGTGTATCTATCGTCCATCTATGTTCATGAGAGAGGGGTTTACTCTCAGGAGCTGGCTCATACAATCTTGGAGGCTGGCAGCCAGGATCTCAGTTGATGAGGGGAGACCGAGGGGAGCTGATGGTGAGGCTGTGTGTTCCAGTCGGAAGGCCTGAGAAAGGGGTAAATTCTCATCCGAGGCAAATCTGAAGACAGGAAGAGACCAGGGCCTCAGGCAGAGAGTGAACTCTCTCTAATCCAGACTTTCTGTATGTATTAATCCAGACTGAATGTATGAGGCCCACCCACACTGGGGGGCAGTCTGCTTTACTCAGCCTACTGAATCAAATATTAATCTCATCCTCAAACACTCTAGCAGACACACCCAGAATCAGATTTGACCAAATATCTGGACCCTTGGTGGCCCAGACAAGTTAATGCAAAAATCAGAGTACTGATTGTAAAAGAATTTTAGATAAATCATTTCGAGGAGAAATATGTTCAGTCACTAAGTCATGTCCTACTCTTTGTGACCCCATGGACTGCAGCACACCAGGCTTCCCTGTCCTTCACCACCTCCCAGAGCTTGCTCAAACTCATGTCAATTGAGTAAATGGTGCCATCCAACCATCTCATCCTCTGTCACCCCAAGAAGACACAGACATTAGGAAAGTCACAGGAAAATATTTTTGAAAGTTTTAGCAATGATATTTTACATCCACATAATAATAAAATGATAAACTTTATATGCAATCCTAAGAAACTTTACATAGATATGTAGTTTCGAGGTCAAGCACTAAATTCCCATTTAGCAGATGGAGATGCTGAGGTCCAAAGAGAATGAGTGACTTCCATAAGATCATAAATGAAGAACGAGGAAGAAGTCGCACCAGAACACCACATCTTCTGACAGTTCCATTCTTTCTGTAATAATGACTGCTTCTGAGTAGACCTGGCTGATGCATTTTAAATTCACATGGATCCAGAAGGTAACCATAGTAGCTAAATTAAATTTTTGTTTGTCTAAAAACCTTGAAATTTTTTAGAGCAAAATTTTTTTAAGTTATTACTTGGTGTGAAAGTGAAAGTGTTAGTCGCTCTGTTGTGTCCAACTCTTTGTGACCCCATGGACTGTAGCCTACCGGGCTCCTCTGTCCACAGGATTCTCCAGGCAAGAATCCTGGAGTGGGTTGCCATTCTCTTCTCCAAGGTATCTTCCCAACCCAGGATTTAAGCCCAGGTCTCCCGCATTGCAGGCAGATTCTTTACCATCTGAGCCACCAGGGAAATCCATTGCTTGGTGTACTTAGATTTTAAAATGTCAAACTCTCTCCAGAATAAAGTCTGTGTGAGTCTCAGATGCACTGAATAATTTTTGCAATCTCAAGCATATAATGCCTAACACGGATTTTAGCTGTAGACCACCAGGGAGGGGAAAATGGTTGAGAAAGTTGAAAGAGTGAGGCGAGAGCCTAGAAAACTGTCATTTTATTGGACAAAGACCACGACTGGGCTTCATGCTGTCTGATGGATGCTGTATTTCTTTGTTCAGCGGGCCTCCTGTCCCCTGAGGGGCAAGAGGAATTCTCTGGATGGAGTGCTGCTTAAAGTTCTTGGGGGAATTTAGTGATAGGCTGTGGAGGGGATGGACATCCGGGAACTTTGCTGAACAAGATCCGCGGTCCTCCCAGCCGAGCACCAAGACAATGACTCTAGTATGTGAAAGCCAGAGTCAGACAGATTTCCCAGAAGATCCCAGTGTCAGATCGAGGGCCTGAGGGGACAGTAATGAAGTGTCAAGACTGCAGGGGAGGGAAGGCGGGGGAGGGCCACGTTAGGAGTGATGGATAGCAGTTAGAGGTGTCCAGATGTTTTTATTACTTTAAATTTTGCTTCCAGCGTCGCGTTTGCAAATAGATTAGTAATGCCAGTTATGCTCGTGCTTAACCTTTAACCTGCTGAGTAACTCATCGTGTCTACCTCTGGCCTGGACCTCCCTCTGAGACCCAGGCCGGCGTATCCCACTGCCCGCCTGACATTTCCTCTGAGATATTCCAGAGCAGCGCAATCCTGACGTGTCCAAAACCAAAGCCAGTTTTTCCCCTGAAAGCCTAGTGCTTGCCCAGCTCACTGTCCCGATGACAGGTGCCACCAGCCAGACACTGGGGTGCACACGAGCACCCGGGTCACCCGCAGCCCTCCCCGCCCTGCCCCCACGCCCTCGGCACCCGCGTCCAGGCCCCCCGAGTTCTCCCCTCGGGCCACTGCAGTCACCGTTCCGCCTGCATCCCTGCTGTCCGTTTGGGGTGAGTTCCCACCGGCAGTTGGAGCAGCCTTGTTCAAAATGAGGTGAAAACCTCATCACTGGCTTCCCTCCGCCTTAGGGACACGTGCTGGCCATGTGGTCTCCCAGATCCCGGCATGGCTGGGCCAGATGTCCTCAGCACGCCAGGCGTCTTGCCCTGAGCCCTGTGCTCTGGCCCCCCAGCAGGTGCCCGCGCCCGCCGCCGTGACGGACCCGCCCCGCCCCACCCTGACTGGGCCCCCTTTCTGCCTCAGTCTCTCTGAAAGTGAAAGCCGCTCAGTCGTGTCTGACTCTTTCGACCCCATGGACTCTAGCCTGCCAGGCTCCTCTGTCCATGGAATTCTCCAGGCAAGAACGCTGGCGTGGGTAGCCGTTCCCTTCTCCAGGGGGTCTTCCCAGCCCAGGGACTGAACCCTGGTCTCCGGCATTGCAGGCAGATTCCTCCCCAGCTGTGCCGCCAGGGAAGCCCCTTCGTCTCTGCCTCTGTGCTGTTCCCTTCCTGCTTTGCCTGGTGATCGCCCCCCACATCCTTCACACCTCACCAGGCCCAGGCTTCTTCCAGGAGTCCTTTCCCCTCGTCCCCACTGGGCCCCAGTCCTGTAGGAAGACCGCAGAGCTCTTTGAAGGTTTTTACAAATTGGAATTTAATGGGCAGTCACGTGATCACTGCATGACTGTCTCCGCCCCCAAACAGGCAGGGACAGTTTCTGGTTTTACTCCTTTGATTTGGGGATGGGAAGAATAAATAAATGAATCCTAACTGAGCAAGAAATGGCCACCACATCTGTAAGAGGTCCGACGGCTTAGGCCAGGGTGGAACCAGGTCACAGCTGCCCACTCTCTGCTGTTTGCTCTCATTTAAACAAGAAAAGACATAGGGAGAGGGTTGTGCTAAGAACTTCCTGAAGATCACAAACTTTAGATTATGCTCAAAAGTTTCTGGCAAATGAATCTGTAATATCATTAATCAAATTTGATTCTGCAGAAATTAACTTTGAGATGGTTTCATCAGACCTCTTACGTTCCCCCTTTCCATCAGTTTCGGGAGGACAGACTGAGTCCTTACGTTAATTTCCTGATCTTCTAGTGAGCCGTCTCTTTTCTTACTTTTTCTACTGTCCCACTGGTGGTAGCTATCTCTGTACAATTGAGTTTTCCTTGGTTCTCCTCCAAGATGAAGCATCCTCACAAGTTTGGAGGACCTGGGTTGGAGGAAAACTTCGGAATATCTTGGGATCCAGGGCAACTGAACAGCGCCACGTCCATCTCACAGTTCTTCACGGTTTGTGCTGGTTTTCACCAAAGTATTTCAAGTTACATACCTGAAGGCTAGTGAAGAAACTTAGTAAGTTGAAAAACAGGTTGACGAGCCTTTCATTTTCCCAGTTTGCTAGAGATGAAAGTTAATCTCCATTGAGAGGCATTCAGCAAGCGGAAGTTTGAGTTTGGGGTAAATCTACTTGATTTGCGAGTATTTGCTGGCGCTTTCAACCCTATCTGCATTAACATTCTTAAATTACACAAAATTTACAAAAGCAGTGGAGACAAGACGTGCTCGCCCTCCGTGGGGACTTCAGTGATATTGTAAATCAGCCATTCTAGCTCTCAGGGCCAACTGGACCTCTTGGCCTTTGGATTTTCGGAACATAATTCAGTCTCAGCTCAGGTTCATCTATGTGTCTTCTTCCCAGAAGAGCAGGAAAGGCATCCTGAGAGTTTTCGGATCACAGTTTATTAAAGTTCTTAAATCATCTCAAAAGGGGAAATATGACCCGAGTAAAACAAGTAAATTTTTTTTAAATGGCCATCAGAACAAAGCCTGGTGTTCTAAACTATACAATTAATGGTGATTCTGGCCGTAAGAAGCCCAGAGAACTGTTTCAGGCTTCTGTTGGATTGAGTCACGTTCTCCTGGCCATGTATTTATATGTATACTATGAGTATGAATAACAAGAAACACGTCTGTATGTTTTCCACATAATGCAATATTAGAAACTTGAGGCCAGCTTTCAACAGCTGAAGCACAGGCTTTGACAATTTTCTTTTAGAATATTAAAATTATACTAAAGTTAGTGTATTAGAATCATTCTGAAGCAGCAACTTGGTGAGACGATCAATTTGGACAATCTGGACCCCAGAGTGGTGTCTCAGGTCTAGTGTGTTTGCTTTGGCTGTCTGGGTCATTCCAAGGAGGTGGACTACCGCCGGTGGAGAAGAGGGAAAGGCCCTCCATGCACGTACGCCTCCTCTTTGGGCAGGTGTTTAAATCTGCACTGCTAAGAACTTGCCTTTCCTGTGTTGAGGGAATGACTTTAGAAGGCCTGACATTTTTCCTCTTCATTCCTGAAACCCAGACAGCATGGGGACCCCATGAGCCCCTGATGGCAATTGAGGGATGAAAGGTCTTAATTGACAAAAGAGCCCCTTGGCTAAATGCTTGTCTTTGTAGAACTTGTCAAAAGTGTTCAGTTTCAAGCCAAAAAGCTGCCAGAAGGAAGGCCGATCACTGATGACAGAAAGATTAGGAGAGCACAGATCTGCTGGGCGCACAAAAGCACAGTATGAGGCAGAAGGCAGGGTCAGCGGAGGGCAGTTAACCCACAGGGGTCCTCACGGGGAGGACCTGGGACCCGGGGTCCACCTCCCACACGACGAGCGGCAACTTGTCTCTGCCCTAAGAAGCTGAAATCACGAGCTCCAGGTGTGTTTCTAACTCTGTCTCTTTGCTCATCGTGCGTCTACACTGTGTCAGACTTTGGAGAAAACTGAGGCATAAAACAAGCAAGCGACTGCCCAGGTCATTTGCTGGAAGAACCCTCTCGGGCGGTGGCAGGAGGGGTCTGCTATATTCCAGTGGCAAACACACACACACGCACACACACACGTGCACACATGCCCACACATGCACATGCACACACGCACACATACACACGCATATGCATGCGCACACACACATGCACACATACACATACATGCACACACACGTGTGCACACACACGCATGCACACACACATATGCACACACGCACGCGCGCACAGGCTCCGCCCATCGTGGGTTTTCTGCAGGCTATGGATTACCTCCAAGAAAAGGCCCGTCTTTTCTGAGTTCTATACAGGGCTATAAATAAGCTATTTGAGTCCAACTGAGGAATTTTAACAAATGGGCAGAGTTAAGACGTGTGAATGGCCCAGACAACAGCTGTGCCCAGGCCTTGGTGGTGGTGGCTCTGGTTTGTTCCTGGCCATCGAGGGCAGTTGTGTGAAGCTCTGGGTCAGATCTAGAAGGGTGGGGACCTTTCCCCTTGACCTTCCTGCAGACACACCCCCTGTGGTGCTGGATGAAGGAATGGACTCCAGTCCATCCATCCTGGGACTTCCTATAAGTTCTGATTACCTAGAAAAGAAGTTGGCATTTGGCCAAGGAGGCATTTTGAGCATTTGTATTTTCTCCAAAACTGTGGAATTTCTGTCCACCTCAATACCTGCCCCCGCCCTATGCAGCGAGGGAAGTTTTGTCTTAACGTCCTCTGCTTCCAAACCTCTGCTGGGCAGGATGACAGCCGTGAACACGGGGCAAAGGCAGAGAACCCAGGGAGGGCAGGTTGACTCCCAGAGCTTCTGGGGAGTAAGGGGTAGGTGGGCAGGGAGAAAGGCGAGCCTCAAGCTGAGACTGACTGAAGGGGTCTTTTTGATGAGCTTGGAGAGAGTTTTTAGAGAAGCTGACGTGATGGAGATGTAAAAAGACGGGAAAAAGAGAAAAAGAGCGATTGGAAAGAAGACTTTCTGGAGTCCTTGTCTGTTTTTATGTTTGTTTGTTTTTAATTAACAGAGTCTCCTTTTGCATTTTAAAGAGACCCTGGTAAAATCTATTTTATTGTTTTTCTAATGAAAACCTGGGATGTCAGACAGTGTTTCTTTGCATTTAACATCTTGGCAAGAACGGCTGGCAGAATGTCAGGCTTATGTGGGTGATGCATGATGTAACAAAAGCCCTGCCCATAGGTGCCGGGCGTCAGCGCCCAGGGGTCTGTGTCCGGCTGAGCATCTCCACGTGAGTCTGATGTGTCAGCGGTGGAGACACCTACTGTCCCACTGCGATGCCCATCAGACCAAGAAAGTAAGTCAGGGTTCCAGCAACACTGCCTTAAACCAGGGACACGGAATATCACCACGGTCACTCGTGCCTGTTGGGTACACTGTTGGGAGTAAGATGGCTTGTTTTAAACCTTTCATGTAATCAGGACAGGGCAAGGACTTAAACAGTAGAAAATGCAACTTTCCTTTTTCTTTTCCTTTTTTTTTTTTAAATACCACTATTTTCAAAAACAAAAGGGAGCAAAGCCATCAGCTAGAAGTGAAACGGTCAGCGTCTGCCTGGTAATTTTCCATCTGTGCCACAGCGATTTTCACCAGCAATTTAAAAAATCCTGTCATAAGCAGAAAACAGATTTGGCCACGAAAGTAAACTCCGCTTCCTGCCAGTGACTGAATGTGACTTCCAGGTTTATAAACTCCAAGGCCACTCACATCGCGTTAGTTGTTGAGCCGGGGCGAGGTTTGGCTTTCAGAGATGTTTACAATATTTTTCAAGTTTTGTAATAAGCGAGTGTCCAGTGAAATTCACCATGTGGACAGCAGGAATGGGGCGTCCTGACAGTCTTACGCTGTGTTCCCAGCGTCGGCGGTCTGCCCTGCCAGCCCAAGAGAGAGCCTTAAACGATATCAAAGTGACATGGTGGTGCTGAGTTAGAAGCTGTGGACAGCCGTTATCTGCAGGGTCTACATCCCAGTGCTGAGAGGACTCATCCTTTCTCAAACTCTAGAGAGTAAAGGTTTGCATGTGCCATGGGCAGGAAGCCAGCCATTTCTGGAAACATGAGGAAAAGGTATAGGTCTGTATCTCCTGTCTGTTTTCATGGAGTGTGAATTCACCCTGCTCGAATTATTCTATTTGAAGCTGGTCCGGGAACCTGGGTTGGCAAGGAGCAGCCACGTCTGTAGAATGACTCAGTCATTCCTGTTTCCTGCAGCCTGGTGACCCCCAGCCCCAAAGCAGCTGCCGCTCACACCCGACCACCATCACCAAGACGTCCTGGGCTGCCCTTCCTGGAAGCTGCCCCTGGGCCCCAGGCATCTGGAGGCCCCACGACCTTGGCTGTGAGGAGGAGGCGCTGCTGGGAGTGGAGGGAGAGCTGCAGACACGGGACGTGGAACCGCCTGGGGTCCTTAGACATAATCAGACGCGATCTGCAGAGCCTCAGGCCTGTTTGGCAGCGGTGCCCCCTGTCCCTTCTGTGGGGTCTCCAGGGCCGTGGCATCAAGCTCTCTGGCAGCCCCTCTTCACTCAAGCCTGCACTTTGTGCTTGTTTCAAACCAGATTCAGTACAATAATGTCAAGGAGGTAGAGGAGGAAGAGGAAGACATGCTGACTGGCTGGTAAGGCCCACCCCACCCCGCCCGGCGCCCCACGCCTTCATGACCGTCTCAGTCTGCATCTCTGTGTGTGCTGGTTGGGGGCTGTTTCGCCCTTCCTCCATCCTAGTTGTGTTCAAATTGCTGTACTCCTTGCTGAAGCCAATGAAAATTAAGATCTAAGATGCCATGAATATTAGTTAGGCGTGTGTTTGAGTGAATGCAGTATAAAACCTGAAGATGTTTAAAAACTAAGGAGTTTATCTGTGTCAGATAACAAGAAATCTTCGTGTGGTCGAAACCAGCTACTCCCCAGGCTCCGTCTGCCTTCCTGCTCTGCCATCGTCTGCAGGTATGTCTTCATCCTCATGGTGGCAAGATGGCTGCAGCACCTCCAGGCCCTGTATTCCAAGCAGGAAGAAAAGCAAGTGAAGGGGAAAGTGTGAAAACCTGAAACAGACAGACCCACCGTATCTTTCCTCTTTAAAAAGCTTTGTGGGACACTCTGTCCTTAGAGGCCTACTTACATCTCATCGCCCAGAACTGGCTCTTTTATCTACCCTTTGCTGCATAAATTCTATAGCTTCTGTGTTAGAGGAAGGGGACCATGAGACTTTTGAGTAGGTTTGTGAGGACTTTCACACTGTTCAAGATAATCCGTAGGAAATACATACCTTGGTTCCAACATGTAAATGGTAAATTGGGAGTCAGGATTTCATGTGAGCGCGGTGACTGCCTGTGTGGGCTGGTCTGAGAAGGGACAGCGGCAGCCTGGCCAGTGTCCCCGGCCTGATGCTGTGGTGCCTCCTGTCGCCTCTCCCCCAAATCGTTACTATGAACGAGTCAGAGGGGTTTAACCAGGAGGCCTGCCTGTCCGGGACCTCGAGCCAACTATCGGCAGTTTCCTGCAGGTGTCTTCTTGTATGTCTCTCCACCCGTCAAAACCCCATCAAGACATAAAACAGGAAAGTCCCTGATTTCCACCTTCACAGTCAGACAGCTTCTCTTCCAGCTTTTAACTTGGCCTGTTCAAGGGCTTCAGAGAAATGGAGTCACGCAGTAGATCTTCTTTTGGGTAACTGAAAACTCAGGATGATATTTTTGAGAATCACCCAGGTGTATCATTCCAAAAGCTAATTTATTTCACTCATTGTATGAGACCAAATCAAACTCTGGATCCCAGTTGGGTTCAAATCACCTATCATACTTTTGAGGTTTATTTATTCTTTTTTTTTTCCCTGAGGAACCAGATGAAACTCTGGGCTTTTATCAGAAGCAGAAGCTTATCCCTATCCAAAATGAATTACACAAACTCATACATATGGTAAAGATCCTAACTGCCTCTTAAATGAGACAAATTTTCAGCAGAAAGGCCCAAAACAAACTGGTTCTGTCCTCTGAAGTAAAAAAAAAAAAAAAAAAAAAAGTATTTATGGGAAAAGAATTCATTTTATTATATAGAAATATGTAATTTCTATATTATAAATTATATAATTTCTATAGTATAAGTTATAAAGAAAACTTAAAAATAAGTCCCTCTTCCAGGCCATAGGGCTTCCTTGGTCCAGTTAGGTTGGAGCAGCCAGGGGAGAAGTCAGCTTGCTTAGAAGTCACTGTCTGATGGAGGAGAAACAGGAATCCCTTCTCTGAAATCTCTGTCCACAGCACAGAACTTTAAAGCCGTCAGAGCAACGCTGCCCTTCTCTGTGGCAAAGAGTGCAATCTCCTGGAAATGAAGATCTTTCTTTCATAAGAAGGAATGTGGGTTTGGGAACTTTGAAATAACTCATTTTAGATTTCTTGTCTCTGAGAGATATAAATTAGCAGCAGCAAAATCTTATGGCCCTTTGAATGCTTCAGCCCTTGAATTGTAAATTAAAGTTTGTTTAGCCGTTCGGTGGGGCTTAACCGTACCAGAAAGAGCTGTTAAATATTTTATGGTGTCTGAACGCGTTTGCAACCCTGGGCACCATTCCTGTCCCCTGACACATTTTTGTTCAAGTGAGAAAGGGAACGACAGAATGCACATAAAAATATTCCCAGTTAACAGAAGTTTAAATGAATTAAAGAAAGAAAGAACACACATGTTTGCATTTAGACATGGTATAGGGCCAATTTTTTCATGAAGAGTGCCTTATTACTTCTGCTCTAAGCGATGCTCTGAATGTTCAGCATTTGACAAGGGGAATTTCCCTCCCTGCTCTCCTTCCCCGATAGTATATATTAAACTAATTGCTTTATTTTAACAAGGGGGACCCTGTTTCCCCCAGCCATCCTCCTGACCCCCAGCTTGAACTTCAACTCCGAGGATCTTTGCCGAGAGATAATTGCACCATCGATATGATTTAAGGCACTTTCGCTCTAGTGAGCGAAGTCTTCTCCGTCTCCAGAAACATTTTTAACTCTCAAAGGGTCAGATTCCCATCCTGCATAATTCTTGGAGAGTCATATAAAAAATTTGGCCCAGAGTTTCCTTATCATTTATAATTTTCAAAATGCTCTCAGAGTCACAGACCTATCTAGTGTTTCAGAGATGAACAATTTGCTGTTTTTCAAGAATAAAAATTCTCTAAAGAGTAATGTTAGGAAGCCAATAAGATTAAGACTGTCACAGGGAAACTGTAAATAACACGCCTGCCAGAGTCTACAGCGCCCGCATCTGAGGTCTGCACTTATAAACCATTCTTCAGCTTCTCCTTAAAAAGCACTCATGGTCAAAGTGAACACACGTGGAAAACTGGCATGTGGTGAGGGGTTGGCCTTCCTGCCGTGGATGGAAAGATGGAGAGGGCACCCCTCTGAAGGTCCCCACCCTTAAGACTCAAGATTCTCCTTCTCCGGAAAACTCCCCCGACCCACCTGCCCTGAGGCCCCGGGGCAGCGGTGCTCAGTCCTGCGGCTGGCGGACCCTGTTTCCTTCCCACCTCCTCCTTTTCCTGGCAAGATGCTTTCTGCACTTGTGTGTTACACACGCACACATACAGGTACACACACAACACCTGAGGCAAACATACAAGCCCCATGTACACCCAGCTTCTACAGGCAGAATGAACAGCTTTAATTTATTTACATTCCCTCTGGTCCTTACTCCTTGAAGAGAGTCTTGCTCTCTTGGGCTGGGCAAAGGCAAGCACTAAGCCTGCCTCTTCTGGAAGGCGGGTCCATCAGCGATGTAAACATCCTGTATCTCCAGGTAACTTCCGCTGGACCAGGGCTCAGCAGCATGGTTCTGTAAAGGCCAGAGAATGAGTTTTAGAATAGTAATACTTTAGACCTTGTGGGCTACACGCTGTTTGCCTCAACTGTTCAACTGCAAAGAGGCCACATCCACAGGCAAACAAGTGGTATGGCTGTGTTCCAATAAAACTTTATTTGAAGACATTAAAATTTGCATTTCATCTAATTTTGACATGAAATATTATTCCTCTCATTTTTCAGAACCATTTACAACTGTAAAAGTGACTCTTGGCTCACAGGCTATAAATAAACAGACAGTGGGCTAGACCAGACCCACTGCCAACAGCTTACTGAACCCTGTACTTTCAAGAGTATAAATTCTAAGGACTGGGCTTTTCAGGTTTGTAATTCTGGAGACTTAAGTACCATGACAGGTACTTAATAAGTAATTGTTTAATAAAAAAGTAAAGTAAATCATTTCTTCTGAATCTGTAATATAAATTTAATGCATGCTTACTCACATGTATTATAACATGATAATAATAATAGATTGTATTGTTTAAATATAATACTATAAACTTATGTTTGCCTGGTTCTTTACAGCTGGACAAATACTTTCACAAACCCCATTTGTTTAGCCTGTGTGCCTGTGATGTCTGCAGGGAACACAAGGCTGTGTGACAGATGATGGAATTTATCACCAAGTGCATTTTTGCTTTTGTGAGCACATCATGAAAACTCTGATTTTTTTCCAAATAATTGCCCTATAGGAAATGCCTTCCTGCCTTTCGTTTTTTAACTTTCATTACTGTCTGAGAAGTTTTAGGTGACTTTTTGACACACTATCACATTTCAGCTTCTCGGGGACTTTGGTTCACACGTGGGAAGAGAGCAGACTCCATCAGTGTTCACAAACAGGTCGGTGTGGACGCTGGACGGGCTCCGGCAGGGGGTCCTCTCTGAAGGAAGAGGAGGCTGCCCCGCGGCAGGCGAGCCTGAGGGGCAGATGGCGGCTGAGCCGGCTGTGCAGGATTGGCCCCCGAGCCCGGATCTCTTCTCCGTCCTTCTCAGCCCACTCTGTGCCAGGCGGGTTGGCATGCAGTGGGTGTGATCACTGGCCAACACCCGTGGGACCAGAGGGTGGGGCAGAGAGAGGGTGGCAGCTCATGCACCGCTCTGGGTCTGCAGTCCCGGGCCCAGGGGAGCACTGCTCTCCCCCTTCTGTTGGGAGTGGTGAGGGTTTTCCGTGCGGCGACTGGGCACCTGCCTACCCCTAGCCTGGACCGTCCTGGTGGCTCAGACGGTAAAGACTCTGTGAGCCATCTATGAGGTCTGCCTGGGGGACACCCCGACTCAGAGCCGTCACCTCAGAAACGTTTCCTGCTGACCCCCCGCTTGGGGTCACAACTCTGGGTACTTTCTTTGACTCTGGGAACACCCTGGCCCGCGTCACGCAGGAAGGACCATGAGCCCGCTCTCCGTAGGGCGGGCGTGAGGAGCAGGCCTGCTGCACCCGCCTTCCTGAGACTCGCTTGCCGTCGGCGCTGAGGTCGGCTCCCGGAGCCAGGGGAGCAGCGGGGCAGGGAGGAGAGCTGGGCCCTACCTCCTGGACGGGGCTTCCCTGGCGGCGCAGTTGGTAAAGAATCCGCCTGCGGTGCAGGAGACCCGGGGTCGATTCCTGGGTGGGGAAGATCCCCTGGAGGAGGGAATGGCCACCCACTCCAGTATTCCGGCCTGGAGAATCCCAGGGACAGAGGAGCCTGGCGGGCTACAGTCCATGGGGTCGCAGAGTCAGCCACGACTTGGTGACTAAGCCACCACCACTTCCTGGACGGAGCCTTCAAGGACCAGGGTGAGGCAGGGGGCAGTCAGCGAAGGAAGGGGCTGCCCCCTCCGGGAGCTCAGAACCGGAATTACTGATCATAGCCTTTGTCTATTTGCTCATATTCTCAACACCACATATGAGCCCGTTGGTGTTTTTCATATTTGCATTTCTCCCCTCATTTCAATTTCTTTTTTAAAATTGAAGTAGAGTTGATTTACAATGTTGTGTTGATTTCTGCTGTACATCAAAGTGGCTCAGTTATACAAATATATACCTTCCTTTTATATTCTTTTCCATTTTGATTTATTACTGGACTCTGAATATAGTTCCTTGGGCTATACAGGAGGACATTCCAACGGATTTTGATGTGAGTTTTACTAAAACCAACGCTTTTATTTACTTATTACTATTACTGTTTTCCCACTTAAATTTTTTTTTCATTTGTTTTTAGCTGATATTCTGCTATCTTGATTTTGATTTTTCAGTGACAGAAGAATTTAAAGGTTTAAAAATATTTCTAGATGGTAGGTTTGTTTCCTGGTTTCTACTTTTATTATTAATTTTTCATATTATTGCTTTATGATCAGAAAAGGTTATTTTGGCTTTTTTAAAGATATGAATGAAGGTCTTCTTTCTGGTTGACTAGAGTCCATTTTTGTGACTGGTAATAAATCATTTAAAACAGTTGTTCTTTGACTTTAGGATATAGAGTGTGATACACAGTGCTTACCTCATTATGTGATTATGTGTTGTTTAGGTTTTTCCCTTTAGTGTGTGTGTACATACCCCAGTTCTCACCCTTCAGAGTTTTCCGCTCATTTACTGTTTTGTTTTTACCTTCACTCTGTGCCACTCTTTCCCATCTCGCATTTTGCAAAGGCAACAAAATCCACATCTGACAGGTCTCCTATCTCTGCAGATCAGATGAGCTCAGAGCAGCGTCTTGGCCCTGACATGTTCTGCAGAGGAGCAGGCCAGGCTTTGAAAGCCCAGCGGGGGAATTTGGAAGGAAAGAGGGATGTGTCATAACAGTCGGCATGACTGAGACCAGCACGTCTCTGGCCTGGGACCCATCGGCTGAACTTTCTTATACAGTGGGTGTGTATCAACACGAGACCTCAGAATCTTACCTGCACGGCGGCCAGGGAGAGCCAGGTGGTTCTATGAATGAGTGAATGAATGTCGTCTTAAAACTTATATCATGAAGCTTATATCACAGGCAATTAAAAATACATAAAATATATGACTGTCAGACAGTAATTGGCACTAGACCAAAAATTAAGCTGGGAAAGAGGATAGTTATGAGGAACACGGCTTTTTATAGCATCAGAAAACGGGAGAAAACATTTGCAAACCACACATTTGATAAGGAGATAATATCCAATATATATAAGGAACTCATGCAACTCAATAGTGAAAAACCAAGTAACCCAGTTTAAAAATGGACAAAGGACTTGAATAGACATTTTTTTTTTCAAATAAGACATACAGATGGTCAAAAGATACGTGAAAAGATGCCCACCATCACTCATGGTCAGGGAGAAGCAAATCAAAACCATGAAGAGGTATCACACCTCACACCTGTCACAGTGACGGCTGAGAAAAGAAGAAACAAGACGTGTCGGTGAGGGTGTGGAGCACGGGGAGCCCCACGCACGGCTCGTGGGACAGAAGTCGGTGCAGCCGTCAACCCACTCCCATTACACTTCTGCTCGTTTCTTTGCATTTTTCCAGAGTTTTTAAATATAAATACTAACGAAGGCAACTATACACGTTTAATCTCTCCTTTCATTGTCACACAAAATGATTATACAATACCCTCAGCTTTTTCACCTTGCTTTTTACACAAAATTATAGGTCTGGAGATTTTTGCACACCAATAAATAGAAAGACTCCTCACTGTTTTCAAATAACTGCGTATCCATACTGTCAATAGCTTCTACTAATAGAAATTCGGAGTGTGCCCAGGGTTTCGCTATTGCAAACAATGCTGCAGTGGAAAGCCTTGTTTATGTGCCGTTTTGCAGGTGTGCAAGTCTATAGGATAAAGTTAGAGAAGGGGAGTAATGGGTTAAAGGGCACCACACACGAGAAGTCTGACAATCATTGACAGACAGACCATCGCAGGGCCGGGAGGAACACTCACTCCCACCCGCAAGGCAAGAGGGTCTTGTTTTCCTGCAGCCTCCCAGCGGAAGGTGCCAACAACTGTCCGAGTTTTTTTGTCAACGTGATGGGTGAAAAATGACATCTCAGTATAGTTTTAATTTGCATTTTTCTTGCTCTAAATACAGTGAGCATCTCTTATTGTCTTTCGTATTTCATAATTTTAAGATGTAATTATCGTCTTTTCCTTTGCCCGTTTTTCTCTTGGATTGATGGTCTGCACTCTGTGTTTTTAAGCCAACCGAAAAATGTCAAACGCTGTACATTATTTTGGATCTAAAAATCCCATAGCATTTTTAATGTTGTAAAACTTACAATAACCCTTCCATTTTAATAAGAGTAAATATGTGTTATTATACTACAAAATAGTTTCTTTGTTCAGAGTCTGAAATTAGAAATTTCAAACATGGCTCATATGTATGTGTGTGTGCATATAATGATGGCCTTCTTATAAAGTCATGTGAGGCCATAAAACTTTACTCCAAAAAGGGAACCAACCTCAAATGAGGTCTCTGGAATAGAGCTATGCTGAAGCTTAGAAATAAGGTCTCAGATTAGTCCAAGCATTTCTCCCACTAAGGGGATAACATTTCTAATTACATTTCTAATTATTTTAAGCCCGTTTGTTGAACAGATTCCAGTCTAAATCATTAATATCAAACCAGATTCCTGCAGTGGCTGCTTGAATGTGTATTACATTTATATTGAACTCCATTTTATTAATAATTTTTAAAAGCGTAATAGACATCATGAAATAAAGTGTCAGAGCTTGTCATCTTGTCTAATCCCCCATTTTATGTAGGCCTTTAATAGGGACTTTGATTCTCACCCTCCCTCTTACTTTTTCTTTGCCATTTAAAATGCACTCAGTACCGACCGTAACGCCTGGTTACAGGTGAGTTCACACAATGTCCTGCCCGATGCCCCTCACACCTCGGTGCACACGGGCTCTTCCTTGTTTAGTTCTTGGCTATTCCAAATCTTAGGGGTCACTAGAGAAAATCCTCTGGGACAGTAAAAGTTCTATTTTTTCCAGTTAGTAGGCTTCAGTTTCTCCATGGGTCCCTTAAGGATTTTTGACTAGAAGCCTTCTAAGTTCCCGGAAGAGCCAACCATCGCTGAGTTTGGGAGGGGAGAGGAGGGTGGGTGATGGATTCTCCACTTTCTCCAGGGAGAGCACTGCCCTGTTTGGGGCAAAGTTAATATTTCTGCATAGGTTTGTTACATTCTATTTCCTGAGGTCATAACAGTCTGGGTTCCAATTACATTCCTAGAATAATGAGCCTATTACAGTAAATGAACATTTTCAAGTGCAACCGAACAACCGTCTATTGAATATGCCTGCACATAATAATTTTCCACTTGGCAGAAGGAGAGAAAGAGGTGTTTGGGTGACAGGAAGTCGTCTGTGAAACGTGATCGAAGAAGGAGGATGAGAAGATAAGGTGGGGCTAGCATCTCTCGTGGCGTCTGCTTAATCAAGGCCGCGGGGAGACGGAGGCTGCAGGCGTTTTCCGCAAATGCCGAGGCCCCTGACTCCAAACCGCTTCAGGGTCCCCACGAGTCACCTGCTCTGTGTCCCCTTTCTCCTTTGGAAGCTGTGGCAGATATCAAACGACAGCCCAGCACCGTGACTTTGTTGACTTAGCGCTATCACAGAGAATGGCGGTTGGATCCAGTGGCCCGTGTGGAGGGTGAGCTTTAGGAATAGATGTTGTTCTAAGTGTTAAAAACACAGTTTTAAACAAAGCACATTTTATGCAACTATATTGCAAGAAGAAGAAAAAGCTGTATATAATTTATACATACAAATTAATTTATAAATATGTAACTTTATATAATGTATAGAACACATATATACAAAGCATATAAGTATATAACATATAGAACAGATACACATATCAAATCAATGTGTGAGAAATATGTGTAACTGCTACTGGTCCTGTCTGTGTAACTGATATATTCAGTTGATATATTTTTAAGTATATTTGTTGACATATAATTTACATGTCATAAAATCCATCTATTTAAAGTGCCCAGTTCAATGGTTTTTGGTATGTTTGCAGAGTTGTGCAACTCTCACCACAAACATTTTAATCACCCTCCAAAGCAAACCCTGTTCCATCACTCCCCATTCCACTTGCCCACCCCCTAGTCCCTGGAAACCACTAATCTACTTCCTGTCTTTAAAGATTTGCCTATTCTAAAATTTTATATTTCGTATAAGTGAAATCACACAACATGTGGTCTTTGATAATGAACTTCTTTCACTCAGCATAATGTTTTCAAGATTCCTGATGTAGTCATGTGTGTGTGTGTGTGTCCAGTTGTGTCCGACTCTGCAAGCCCATGGTCTGTAGCCCACCAGGCTCCTCTGCTCATGGAATTTTCCAGGTAAGGATATTGGAGTGGGTTGCCATTTTCTTCTCCAGAGAACCATCCCAACCCATCGATTGAACCATGGTCTCCTCTGTCTCCCGCATTGGCAGGCAGGTTCTTGACCACTGCACCACCGGAGAAGCCCAGTTTTTCCATAGTTGATGTTTGTTACAGCTTAATGACAGACACAGTGTACAACAGGAATGTTTATAGAGTGGTTATGGGGAGCAAATGAGTTAATACATGTAAAGTTCTTAGGATAATGTCTGACAGAGTTAGTGCTTAATAAATTATTTTTTGTCTTTATAAAGAGAACTCATTTTAAAATTGTGTTTTTTCTAACTGTAGCAATAATAGCACATAGATGACATCCAAGGTCATTCATAACCAATATCAACACCATAATTCCCATCTCTGCTAATATTTTGGAATATATGTAAGGTATACATATATATACAACTTACTATAAATACATATGCATATATATATATGCTACTGTCTTATTGAAGTATAGTTGATTTACAATGTTATGTTTCAGATTTACAACAAACTGATTCAGTTATACATTACATATATGTCTATTCTTTTTCAGATTTTTTTTCCCCTAATAGGTTATTACAAAATGTTGAGTAGAATTCCCTGTGCCATATGGTAGGTCCTTGCTATGTAATCTATTTAACATATAGTAGTGTGTATCTGCTCATCCCAATCTCTTAATTTATCCCTCCCCACCCAACTTTCCTCTTTGGTGACTGTGTTTTTCCTATGCCTGTGGGTCTACTGCTGTTTCGCAAATAAGTTCATTTGTTTCAATCTTTTAGACTCCACATAAAAGTGATATCATATGATGCTTGTCTCTCTCTTGTGTGACTCACTTCGCTCAGTATGATTATCTCCAGGTCCATCCCTGTTGATATAAATGGCAGTATTTCCTTTTTTATGGCCAAGTAGTATTCCATGGTATATCTGTTTCATTCATCTATCGATGGACATTTAGACTGCTTTCATGTCTTGGCTATTGTGAATAGTGCTGCAATGAACATCAGGATACAAGCATGTTTTTGAATTATGGTTTTCTCTGGATATATGTAAAGGAGCGGGATTGCAAGATCATTCATTTAAGCTATTATTGATTATTCCATTTGGTATAGAAATACTCATGGAGATAAACAACAATAAATATCTTATATTCTGGCCTTACTGAAAAATTATTAATTTTTTTTCCAGTATAGGGTTTTCAAAAGAAAAGATAGTGATTACCACAATACTTGGCATGAGTTGAGATTCTCCGTGACTTTTTCCTGTCTCTCCCTCAGGTTCAGCTACAGCACAAGATCTGTGGGCAGATGTCAAACGTGCCAGGCTCTTCTGAAATGTAGGAAAACACTTCGAGTTAGTGTATTCTAATCTGTTGTAGTTGTTTAGTCGTTAAGTCGTGTCTGACTCTTTGAGACCCAGATAGAGGAACCAAGAGATTGGGATCGAGTTTAAGCATCTTCCAGTTTTATCCCCCTACTGAATGAAGACTTTGGACTATAAGAATTTGTTTTTTTTAATAAAAGCAGCAAATAAAAATAGACCAAACAGCCTATGAGTTAGTAAGGATAAGAATTCTGCGTTTAACCAACTTAATAGCCTCAGAGTCTAGTACAGCGGGCTCAGAGCAGGTACTCAACTGATGTTTGCTCTCTTCTTAGATTTACTGGAGATGTGATTGTCCCCAGTGTGACCATACGTGGTTCACTCTTCATTCTCATCCATTCTTACGGTACCTCAAGTATAAGTGGATCTCAGTAAATGCTCAAGAATTGAGCTTAGCTGATTGAAGACTATGTGATTCCTTTCTGTTAGGAGAGATGTTTCTTGAGAAACATTTTTATTATTTAGCATATCATGGAAATTTGGATTTGCTACACACCTCATAACCACATCTATTATTTTATTACTTTTTTTATTCCTCTGGGTTTCTTGTTCTCAGTACACAACGCTCTCTGGTGTGACAGATCTTGGCACGAGTAATTCCAAACCTCAGAGCTCTCTCATCATCCAGCCCCAAGCAATTACACAAGCACTTGCAATCCTGGCGGAGTTAGGAGTGTGGATGTGAGTGAAGCAGACAAGGAGGAAACAGACGGTGACATCTGGAGAGGAGCTCGGCCAGGCCCCGGGTCGCCTGCCTCCAGCGCCTCCCCTTCCTCTGTCCCTGCGGTCCCCCATCAGCTCACGATGTCACAGGACCATCTCCCTGGACTGCCCAGGGCTCTGTCCTCAGTCAGCCTCCAGCCCCTCCAGGCAGGCGACACCCGGGATGTCACCTCGGTCATTTTCCCGAGCTCCGTGCCTAAGCGTGGATCTGACCTTGTATCCTCTGAAAATGGTCTTATGTGTAAACTCTTAAATAATCTTTTAAAATCTCTGACTTCTTTTCTACAGAGAGTTCACATACAAGACTTGTATCTTGGCCACGACCCTTTTAATGAAATTAAAGAGAAGGAAAACTGAGACTACCGGTTGTTCAGGTGGAAGAATGTTTGGGTTTAATGTGTGCACACTCTTTCCTGGATCTCTGAGGTGGATTTTATGGTTTTAATCAAAAGTGTAAGCTTTCAGGATAATGCTAAGAGATGGTCCATTGAACTGCATTCTTAAAATATGAAAGCTGTCCAATCATTCTACAATCCCTACATTGTAAAATTTTATGTCTCAACTACAGTTAATTTTCCATCACCCAACCTCTTGGCTGGACTTCCACGTCTTCTCAATAATGACTTCTCTTACTTGGCTAGTCATGTTAAATTTAGCAAAAGCTGGGGTGCTGATCGCCTCTGCCCGGCCCCCCCTGTATTAAGTCACCTCTGATGCTCTCTCAGGCTCCCTTCATCACCTTGTGGGTCCCCTCCATCACCGGGTTCCACGTTTCTAAGAGATTGCTTATTTGGATATCCATCCAGGCAGGCCCATCAGACCTTTCGCATCAGCTCTCCTGAGTCTGGAATTGAAGCCTCTGGCGCAGAAAGCAGGCCTTTGTGCCTCTGCACTAGCGTGCGAGGAGCGGGGTGTTTACCAAGACACTTGTCACTGCGCCTCCCTGCACGCCGTTGCTTTCCACGTGGGAGGCAGGGACCGTCCTCGCTCACAGAGAGCTGTGGCTCCAGGGTAGAGAGACGCCACCTTCCTCCTCCTCTCCTGCGTGACTGCAGTCGGCTCTGTGTGCGTCCTGCACGATGACCGTGGAGCAGGACGAGAGAGGGTGGAGACCAAGTGGAAGGGCTTCCCAGGGGACAAACCCAGAGGGATATTCCAGGGGCTCGGATTCAAGCAGAAGGTGAGTGTGGCTGGGGGCGGAAGCGGTGTGTTGCTTCTGTCTCACGCTGGGACCTGGGGGATGGGACCTGGTCTCTGCTGGCATCCTCCACCTGGAGTCCCCGGCCCCTGCCTGCACCCCAGGCTACAGTCTCAGCCCCCAGCCCTGCGCTCACCTCCGCTGCTCTCTGACATACTGACCTTGAAGAAAGCTGTTTATCTGTCCTCCCCTGGCTACTCTCCTTGTTCACACACACATACACACACAGGGACGATTGCACCCAGGCGCATGCATATGCTGGGACAGATTGTCCATTTAGATGCACACACACACAGTTGTGAGCACCTCAGAGGCAATTCTGTGTCTAGGTCTCCCCATCACCAAAGTCCTTGCCCAGAGCAGGTGTCAGTAACGGCTGTTGAATGAATGTTAAACGAGAAGCAGGGTCCCAGAAGTGTGCACCTCTCAGGGTTAACTGCCATCAGATATTGGATCTGGAATTTCCCATCTGCTTTGATTCTAGTTGAAAGTCTGCTGATCACAGCCTGCACTTGGAAAGCCAGTTACGTCTCACCGGTTCCCCAGATACACCGTCAGATCAAGCTGGAATGCACGTGACTCAGGAGCCCTCAAGGGCAAAGTCATTCTGTCCTCTGATTAGTTCCCATCAGAGACTCAAACAAACAAATACAAACCAAGCAGTCCCCACTCCTGAGCAAACATTGCTTGAACTGATAGTAGGTCAACAAGAGCCTGGACGGGTCAGCATACACCAGTAAGTGAAGAGGCACATTACTGCAAGTAGTCCAAGGTCAGCTCACAGTACAAATATACGCAAATGTACACAGAAAATATAATAACATCATGAATCAAATACAGCAACAGAGACTGAGAAAGTGCAGCTTCATGAAAGATGCAGAGATGGAGATACACACGTACATGTGTACATAGATGCATAGACGGATGATGGATGGAAGGAGAGTGGGATAGAGAGATAGGCAGATGGAAAATGCAACGTTGGGGGGAGGCAGCCTGTTTTATCTTTTTGAGGCTGAAGGTTGAGAAGCACCAATTTGCAATACATGTGCTTCAAGACGGTAGCCAATGAGAGCCTCCGGGTGAGGTTGGCTGGAGGTCGGCAGAGATCATGAGCGTGCGGGAGTCAAACAGCCCACTCCGGCCCCTTTGGCAAACCCCCTCTTGAAGGGACGAGGTGGGGGCGTGGGCTGGGGGACGCTATAGGCGGAGGCCAAGTGCAGGGAAAAATGAGGCGATGCAAAGAGGGAGTGTCAGCAGAACCTCTGTCCCCACCCAGGTCCAAGACTTCCACTCTAGAAACGTTTGGGAAAGCTCTCCAGCGCCCTCCAGGGCTTTCTGGAACAGGAACTGAGTTTCTTCCATTTCCCACACCCACCAAGACTGTGCCTAGGTACCCAGTTGTTTTTTCAGTCGCCAAGTCGTGCCCAACTGTTTGAGACCTCACGGACTGCAGCACTCCAGGCTCCTCTGTGTCTCTCACAGTTTGCTCAAACTCACGTCCGGAGAGTCAGAGACGCCATCCAACCGTCTCATCCTCCACGGCCCTCTTCTCCTTTTATGGTACCCAGCACACTGCAAAATTTTGATAGTGAAAATACCTCCTGATGTTTATACCTACCCTGCAAAGCACTTCCACACTTGTGTCTTCCTTGGCCTGTGTCTAAAAACAGGCTGCTGCTTCCCTGGTGGCTCAGAGGTTAAAGCGCCTGCCTGCAATACAGGAGACCTGGGTTCGATCCCTGGGTCGGGAAGATTCCCTGGAGAAGGAAATGGCAACCCACTCCAGTATTCTTGCCTGGAGAATCCCATGGACGGAGGAGCCTGGTGGGCTACAGTCCATGGGGTCGCAAAGAGTCGGGCACGACTGAGCGACTTCACTTCACTTCTTCACTTCACTTCCACAGCCACTTGCAAGCAGGGGTCAGGGGCGGGGTGGGGGGAGGGGCTGGACAGCCGAGCCCGTCCTCCCCCGCGGCTCCACCCCAGGCCCTGGGTGTACAGAGAGTCTGCACACACTGCCTCCAGGGACAATGTCCCAAGGCCCCCATCCTCAGGGCACTTCCTGAAGCCTATTATCTTGCAGTAAAAGGTTTCCTTATTTTGGATAGCTCAGACTTTTCCTCCAGTGCTCACATTCCTCCGAGATAAATGTGGAGACCCCAGCTACTCAGAGTGTGGGCATCACCATCTCCTGCGGTCTTGTTAAAACACAGGCTCCCAGACCCCAGCCCGGAGCCCACTTTGAGGGAATGTGCCCACCAGGCCAGGCCTCAGGGGACGTGGGAACCGCCACTCATGGCCACCAGGTTGCTGAGTTTCTCTTGAAGAGTGTCTTAAAAGAGAAGTTCTCCAATATTTACTCCATTAGCTAAGGGAAAAGGCTGGCCTGGGGGGTGGGAGGAAGGGGAACATATATTATTCCTTGAAAGGGAAACTGATATATTTTCCAGCAGTGTGATCTCATCCCACATCTGTGAAGGACTAGTGTTAATCCGAAGTCAATTCGAGTTAGTAAAGCACACGTCTTCCTTACAACGACATTTTGTTGGAGGTATTTGAGGTTTGCTTTTGTAAACAGTTCTTACTTAAATGGGAATCTTGTTATCAGTTTATTGTAAAAGTCAGTTATCCTGTGTCAAGCGATACAGAGCAGAAGCTTGCTTTTGCCCAGTCTAGAAAATGTATCACCCTTTTGAAATAAAATTACTTCAATAGATTTTAGTAATAACGCATTACGTATGTGTGGATGTGTGTATATGATATAAAACACAAACAAGTGTTCATATATAATAAAGTATAATCATATACACAACTATGTACTTATTTGCCATTTACAAAATATTTTCCATCCATGATCCCTTTCCAGGGCCTGAATACAGAACCTTGGGCACACTGGATGTTACTTCAGTTTTGCTGGTGACAGTATTGAAGCTTTAGGTTCACCGAGTTGACCAGAGTCACCTGCCTGGTTCCGTGGTAACTAGATGCCATCCTCCCCCACTTCTCCTGCCCCCCACAGCTACTCAGATTCCCTAAGACCCTTCGTGGACGTGTTAACTGATTAATCAATCTTGGTTTCCATTTCATGTTGCAGAACTCAAAGGTGACTGGCTCCCCATGGCTCACAGAGAAATTAGGAAGAAAAGTGTGTTTTAGTCTGAGCACCGAACACACACACACACACACATGCCCACCTCCTACTTTCAGAAAGGATTTGTGGTGCTTGATATCCACATTAGGGACAATAATAATGTCACGGAAAGAGACAACAGCAAAAAAGTTTTAAAAACTAACAATGACAGAATCTCTACTATTTATTACATGCTGATTGTTCAGACTCTGGGATGATAGCAAAATGAGAGTTTCCCTTCTTCTCAGTGACGTTTCAAAGGCCAAAGCAGTTCAGAAAGTGCAGCGTGCTCTGAGTTGGTAACAGCGTGAAATAAGCCGGCCACAAAAGAAAAAAGATCTCGGGCTGCCGGGCCTGGGAAGTCTAGGAGGGGAGGTCATGTGGGTGAAAACAAAGCCGTAGAGTGCAACCACAGACCAGAGTTTCCAAAGTCCACCTCAGAAAACAACCTATGGGACGCGCCTGAAAGCTTTACTCTCCTGGACCCCAGTTTCATCATCCGCAACAAAGAAGCAAACGTATTTTATGGGTTGTTATTCAGAATGTGGACAGTGTGCTAGACCACCTCTGCAATTTTCCCCAGCGAAATCTTTTAAAATAGTAAACCCCGGAGAAAACTAATACAATGTGAAATACACTGAGAAAATAAAATGCGATGTAAATGCTTCGTGATGAGGTGATGAAAACCCAACTGAGGTCTGCAGACAGCCGGGTCTACCTGACTCCACCACCACACAAGTCTGGCCGCTGCAATCTCAGCAAGTGCAGATTTCAACAAATGAACACGGAACCTTTCTGACAGATGTCACCTCTCCCAGCACCACCTGATGTGCAAGTCCTATATAGTGTTAATTGCTCAGTCGTGTCCAACTCTTTGCCACCCCATGTACTGTAAGCCATCAAGCTCCTTTGTCCATGAAATTCTCCAGGCAAGAATAATGGAGTGGGTAGCCGCTCCCTTCTCCAAGGGATCTTCCCAACCCAGGGATCGAACCTGGGTCTCCTGCATTACAGGCAGATTCTTTACCAGCTGAGCCATCAGGGAAGCCCTGAATAACACCAGGACAAACTTGGCTCCTTGGCCTTCGAGCCGGGGCAGGCCCACCTCCCCTGCCCCCATCACTTCAGCCTCGAGGGACAGACCGCTTCCCTGCTTGGTCCTGGAGAGTCTGACTCCCCCGTAGCCTGTGGGCTGAGAGGAGGACTCGAAGAGGCTTTCTGTGTGGCAACTCGCCCCCAGCGCTGCAGCTGCGTTTTCACTAAGCTCGGCACTTCCCAGGTACGTCTTGGTGTAAATTTTCAGAAGGGGGCTTTGTCTCTCTCCTTCCATCCCTGGCTTTTCTTTCCTTCAAAAGTAAAATACAGCCGCTCCGAATGATCACTTTGTCCTTGTTGTCTGCTGTAGGATCGCTGGTGCCCTCTGTGGCTCAGGCCGGGCTGCTGCCCAGTTCTGCTACTGCCTCCTTCTTACAGACAGGGGAACATGCGCACTGTAGTCAATCAAGAGAGCGCCGTGTCCCTCAAACAGAACGTGTGTATGCATACATATACACACTGTAATATGCATGTACACTATAATGTATATGCACTCAGTTGCTCAGTCATGTCCAGCTCTTTGCAATCCTTTGGACCACAGCCCACCAGGCTCCTCTGTCCATGGGATTTCCCAGGCAAAAATACTGGAGGGGGTTGCCATTTCCTTCTCCTGGGGATCTTCCCGACCCAGGGATCGAATCCCCATCTCCTGTGTCTCCTGCGTTGCAGGCAGATTCTGTACCTGCTGAGGCATCGGAAAAGGTCATTTTGTGTATATACACACAAACCACATATATTCACACATATGTGGGTATGCATGAATATGTATGTGTGTACATATGGTTTGGAGGATATTTACACACACAGTAGGACTGCCCTTGTTCCCCAGTCAGATGGTCTAAATTAGCTCTGAGACTCACGGAATCCAGCCTCCTCTTCACCTGGTCCCTTCCCGCCACAAACAGCCCAGGAAGACCCACCCGCGCTGGGACATCCGCCCAGAGGACCTCCAGGTGGACACAGCGGGGTCGCTGTGGGGTGAGTCCAGGCCCGGGAGGCCTGCTGATCTGCGTGCTCCGCTCCTGGGCCCGTGTTCTTCAGAGTGCTGAGAAGAGCGCTGCAGGCTCCCTCCACGAGCAGCCCATCCCTTCCTGCCAGCAACGCCACAGGCTAAATCCAGCTGCTCTTGGGCAAAAGTGACCTCGAAGTGCGCTAGCTCCACCCTCGACACCACCCACACAGGCCCCGCCCACCGCTGGCCGGAGGTGCGCTGAGGACGGAGGGGGAGACCGTGAGGAGGTGCAGGGTGTTTGGAAGGGGCTGCGGAGGGGCCCGCACCTGCACCCGCAGAGCGTGGCCTGGACTCGCGCGAGGCCCGCGGGGTTCGTGCTGACGTCAGAGCTGGGGTGGGGGTCGGCTTCCGGCAGCGCGATGAGCATGGACGTGTCCGCTGCGCGGGGGGAGGGGAGACCCCCTTCCATAATCTGAACGGAGGGAGCCGGACACCAAGCCCGGCCCCGCTCAGGGCCCCTGGTGACAGAGGAGACCCTGCCCGACAGCGGCCGGGGCGGGTCAGGGGTCCGCTGGGCCCTGGCACAACGCCCCGGAGCTCAGAAGGAGGGGACGGGAAAGAGGGCCGCTCTGCCGACGCCTGTGTGATCTCTGAATCATAACCCGCTGAGTCCTCTCCTTTCTCCAAAGGCGATTTAGAAGAAGCTCTGGGACTGTGAGCCAGCATTTGTTTACGGCCGACTGCAGTTATCAGTTGGAGGCTCATGTTTCACAGGCCACATGTGTAAACGCCCGGTCCTCCCCACACTGTTTATGGAGAGGCAGAGCCCAAGGTTTCCAGGGTGCCCCGGCTCCTCCGGAGGGCCGGGGGCGCAGGAGGTCAGCCTCCCTCCTGCAGGAATCTCGGAGCTTGCCGGAACCTTCCAGCACGTGGGTGGCAGATGTATCAGCTGACGGGAAAGCGAGAGCGTGAAGGCGGCCACCCAAGACTTCGGGTCACCCCCGGCATCCCTGCCGGGGCTCGGATCGCAGCGCTCGGAGGGCACCTGCCGGCCAAGCGGGAACCAGCCAGCCCTGCGAGGGGCGCGGGGCGGAGGAGGGGCGGAGGGCGGGGGCTCCGGGGCTCCCTGCAGCCCGCTCCAGAAACCCGCTCAGGACAGCGCGAAGCCTTGGGTGTGGCAGGCGGACAAAGGGCCCCGCTCAGCCCTGGGAGCGTCTCCGCTGAGCGCTGGAAGCCAGCCGGCTGTGCTCGCAGCCCGCACTCTGGTGGTCCTCGGCTGACGGGCTCTCCCTCCGCTCTTTGTTGTCTTTAGGCCTGAGAGTCCATCTGGTTTTGATTCAGGTGGCCTCAGGCTCGCCTCAGAGGTGAAAAGGGTGCACACTCAAATTGAATTTCTCACAAATCTCAAACCAGAAGGATCCCCGCCTTCTCACACAAAGCCCGTTCTGCCTGGGCAGCCCCCGGCCCTGGGAGCCTGGCATAAATCAGTTTCACCTGTTTGGCCCAAGAAGCCAGTGTTAGTCTAACAAGAGGGACCAACACAACCAGAGGACGTCTGTGCGTGCCTGAACCAGGGAGAACAGGGAGGTGACCTCTTGTTGACCTCCTGGTTGGGACGGTGGGTCTGGGTCCTGGTGGGGCAGGACTGGGTAGTCCTGGACATGAAATGGGGTTCTCCGGGGCTTCCCAGGTGGCTCAGTGGTAAAGAATCCCCCTGCAATGTGGGATTCTTGGGTTTGATCCCTGGGTGAGGAGGATCCCCTACAGTAGGAAACCCACTGCAGTAATCTAGTCTGGGAGAGCCCATGGACAGATGAGCCTGGCGGGCTGCAGTCTGTGGGGTTGCAAAGAATTGGACACGACTGAGCACACACATCAGTGGGGTTCTCTAGCCAACTGAGCCATGTTGGGGGAAGGCACCTTTGTGTCTGCAGAGGGTGCAGGTCCTATCTGAGCCATTAGAATTAAAAGCCCCCCTGAGGCTGCGGAGATGTTTAGGCCGTGGCCCCTTGTTTCGGAGGTCAAAGCTCGCAAACAGCCCTCGTGTCGTCGAGCTGGGTGAGGAGGCCCTGGTCAGGTGTGGGATACGCGGTCCAGTGGACACACCTGCTGAGGATGCACCTGGAAGGAGGGATGTTCCTCTGCCCAGGGGTGCCTGGGCATCCTTGGGACCTGTGGCCTGTCATCACGGTGACTTCTTATTAAACACCACAAGTAGGATGAACAAAGAGAAGTTGGATCCTCTAAACAGGGACCAACAAACTGGCTGGTGCGCTGAATTCAGCCTGCAGCCTGTTTTCACCTATAAAGTTTTATTGGTACACACACACCCCTGTGCACACAGGGACATATTGCTTGTCACGTGTTATCCAGGGCTGCTTTCTGAAGAGCAGAGTAGCTGTGACAGGGACTGCAAAGCTGAAAATATTTACTATCTCATGCTTCACAGAAAAAGCATGCCTGCCCTGTTCTGGAGGCTCAGGCAGCTTCTTCCTGGGTCCTCCCTGGTCTTCTTTGGTTGTCATCACGTTATCATCTTCAGTGGTAAAATTGGTAGCCTTCTTTTTGTAAGAAGTCATCAAAATCCATAGTCCCTTTGCAGAGAGCAAAAAGCAGACATACCACAGAGGGGTGGGGGGAGTCCCTGGAGGGGATGGAACTTCACTTGTCCCCAGACTCTGCTCCGTGAGCTATTCTGGGACTCAAGGGAAAATGAAGCCTGATTTCCTGTTCATAAAAACAACATGCATCGCCGAAGCCAGCCACACTGGACAACAGCTGGAAAGGGCTCAAGACGAGGTAGAAGCCTTGGAACGTCTTGGTTTTCAAACACGCCGGATTGCTTCTCCAGCTTCATCCATCAGCGTCTTGGGCGGGTGGTAGTGTCACCAAGGGCCTCTCAAGGTTTTCATGTGGGAAAGCAGCTTGAAATGATCCTATCTCCACAGGAAAAGCAGATCCGTGCCAGGGTCAGCAATCTGAAGCTCTGATTTCAGGAGGAAAAGCAGAGTGGAGCGGAGGAGAGGGTCGGCCTAGGCCTCCGGGTGGAGGTGGCTGCTCTGCGCCTCGCCCCGCGTTCTCCCCCGGCGACGGAGCGCGGCGTGATTCTGGGTCACGCTGTGACACGCGGACCACACAGAACAACGGAGGGCAGGGCTGTGAGCTGACCGCTGCCCCCGAGCTCTCCAGGGTGTGATTTCAAGGAGTAAGTTAATGGCCTCCCTACAAAAGAGCCCCAGGGGTCCCTGGAGCTTGACCCACAAACTTGAACTCTACCTGAACTGATTTTCTCATTTTTTCCCCCTTTTTTGAGGTTTGAAAACATTTAATCAACTCTCCTCCCAGGACATTTGAGTTCCGTGCACTCCTGCCCTTGTGGCTCCATCTGGGAGAAGAGGTGCCAAAACCACCGCTGGAAAGGCGGCCCGGGGTATTTTCAGTCGACGGAAAGCAGCAGGTAACGGAAATCTTGTGAGACGGCTTGTTCTCAGGAGATGGTTTTGGGTCCAGTTTTGCTGACCAGAGCATTCCCCGGGTTTGGCTAAACCTTGAGTTAGCAATTGCACTTTGAGACGCCGGCTCTCAGTTGTAACTGCGGTGGAAGTGCTTGCAAGCCCTGCCCCCGCCCTGCAGCTAGCCTGACACAGTGCTTCCCGGCTCCCCAGGGGCGTTTATGCGCTTCCCATCCAAAAACACCAGGCTGTGGTTGAACGGACCACCTAAAGGCTCTCAGTTCAAGTCAAGGAGCATCTATTCAGATCAATAATATTCCATTGCCCTAGGAGTGAGCGAGGGAGCCTGGTGCCCTGGATTCAAGGTACTTGCCTGGCAGAGAAGGCAGATTCTGTCACAAGATGGTCTCAGTGACACTAATGGCACCAGGAAGTATGGTGGGAACACACGGACACGTGGGGGACGCACTTACTGTGTTTTTAAAATAACGGCTCACACACAGTTCTTCCCCTCAAGTGCCGTTGGAGTTTGCCTTGTTGAATCTAAATGTAGGGACTTGCCTGGTGGTCCAGCAGCTAAGACTCTGCACTCCCAATGCAGGGGGCCTGTGGTCAGTCCCTGGCTGGGGAACTAAGAGTCTGTGTGCCCCTCATGCCACCAAAAATAATTTAGGGAAACAATCTAAATGTACAGACCATGGGTGGCGGGTCGTTTTCAATGCCGGGCTCATTTTCTGGGCTGGGGGTTGTTGTCTGGGGGTCTGTGTTGAGAAAGACTCTGAGGCTGTGTCTGGGCTCCGAGACTGTGATGGGCTCGTTGTCCTGGATGCCGCGGGTGGAGGAGGAGGGCACTCGTGGTGCAGGAATGCCAGTCCTAAAACCAGCGCGGGCCCCGCATGAACCCACGCGGAGCAGAGATATAGCCTGGCGCACGCCTCCTGGGCCCCCACGACGAGCCGCAGAGGGCCTGCCCGTGACCCCGATTTGTGTGCCCTGCGAGCCCCAGGCTGGCTCCTGAAACAGAAGAAGGCCAAGAGGAAAAGGCAGAGACAGCCACGCGTCGGAACACTGGTGTCTGCCCGGACCCCCACTCTGAGTTTGTAAGAACAGGCAGAATGAAGCCCCCACACAGCGCTTTAAGACTGAACATGCGCTGTGGCCTGTCAGGAGGTAGAGACGGGACTGTTTGTAAACTTCAGATTCACCAAGCGAGGAGTTGGGGGTGGGGGGAATTCGGCCTGGAAACCTAAGGATCCGCTGAGAGGTGTGACACGTGTGTGCTTGTGGAGACGTGGATTCCCAGCTAAGTCTGGAAGATTGAGGGCCCAGCCAGGGCTGGCCCGACAGCAGTCACTAGGCGGCCCCTGGTGGGATGCACACGGGCGTATTTATCATCCAAGCTCCGAGGAGAAAGCGGGACTCCAGGACCAGCGCACTGTACAACTGTCGGCGTATTTCGGGCATCATTCTTAGGAAAGTTCTCTTACATGAAACATGTTCCTGGGTGGATTTCTGCCTGCCTGGCAGCACCGGCCCCATAAATCCTGCAGGAGAGAACTGGCCGGCTGGAGCTGGAAACTGCATGTAGCATTTCTTCAATGGCAAGAAAGCGGCCACACATTTTTTTAATTGTTTCCCTTGCAAATAACTTTCAAAGAGCCTTACAAAAATGTTTTCCTTGCTTGGCTCCCCCGTGAGTTAAACACGCAGCCCCGGGCCTGCCAGTTGGCATCCCCCTCCTGACTCCGGCAGAGGGGTGGATGAGATTGCTGGGGTCGGAGAGGGGCAGGGCACATGTTTCAAATGAACCTTTAGACTTTTAACCAACTCCTTAAAGCCAAAGCACTTCCCGCCCATGAGCGTTGCCTAACTGGGGGGCTCGGGAGATGAGTGAAGGCAGGAGCCCCAAACAGAGCAGGCTCCCTGCTCCCATCTCCGCGCCCTTAGTCACTTGTCGGTGCGCAGATCACGTGCGCGGGGCCACCCTGTCCAGAGGCCTGCCTGGGCCTCCGGGGGTGTGGACACGAAGCCGGGGCCGCGAGCGCTTTGATGGGACCCTTGCTCTCTCACCCCTCTGCCTAAAGGAGGATGCGCTTCCGTACGGGCTTGCGGTTCTGTGATGAGATGCTTTTCTACTTCAATTATATTGTCGTGGATCAAGCTTTACACAATAAGCCTCAAATAGGAGCGCAGCCTGCCCCAAAGGAAAGCATATGAGTGGCTGTCGAGATGCAGCGCTCGATTGATGACACCCTGAAGTGTGCGGGCCGCTCCTGCCATGATCGAGGCTTGCTACAGGCACGAACTTGTAAAGAGGCCAGGAATCTGGTTTTGACACATGCCTGACCCTCTTGCAGACCTTTAAAATTTTTTAAAGCTCTTTTTCTCTGCTTTTTAACCCAACGAGAACCATCTTCTCGGTTCTCCCCTCTCCCACCATTAAGCAGGGCTGTATTGCAATCTACGAGGTGTTGTCACACTGTGGAAGGATCCTTGCGTGGGGAGCTCTCATTCATTGATTTAATCAGAATTGTTTGGGCACCTGTTGTCTGTTGGGCTCTGGACTAGGAATGAGGGGTAGCACCGGGCGGAACAAACGTGTCCCAGCTGCCTGCCGTGCGCAGGGGGACAGACGCGAATCAGACAGAGACAAGGAGGAGTCTTCAGTTAAATCCAAGACGTGCTCTGTCCGCTGGGCGAACGGAGGAGTTGGCTCCGTGATGGAGGTCTGGGCGAAGAGATGGACAAAGCCGAGGGGCTCAGGGGAGACGTCTTCGTGTTGACCAAGAGCAGCTGAAGGAATGGGGGAGGAAGGGCGCTTCCACATGAGCGGGGTTAACCTGGGGAGCCCCCAGGATGGGGACTTTGCAGGCGAAACCAGGACCATCTCTGAAAGGGGGTCGGGTGCCCAGACCCCATTGCAGCTGGAAGCCGGTGCTGTGAGGATTGGGCCAGCCCTGCTGGGAGATGCGGGCAGCTCCCCACCCCAGACAAGATCCAGTCAGACAGACGGACGGGGCCAAACCATTCAAGGCCTTAAAGGTCGCGTTAAGGTCTCTCTCCCAAGAGCAGAGAAAAGCGTTTTATGCAAGTAAACGAGAGGTCCTGTATCTTTCCCCCAAAAGTTCATCCAGTTAGAATACGGAGATCATGACCGGGCGACGTCTGGCAGTCTTCCCCACGGGTGCAGCGGGCCGTGGCCCCTTGGCCCTGGTGTGTGGCTCTGGCAGGGGCGCCCGCAGCAGGCAGAGGCCTGGTTGGTAGAATTTGCCGGTTTCCACAGTGTGGGTCTCCCACCTGGTCCGTTTCAAACCACCACGTGGCATCCCTGAGCCTGGCGGTGGCAGAGACGCCACATGGACTCCAAGAACGTCCATTCCCTTCCCATCGTGAAAAACTAGAGGGCTTTCAAACAAAATCTGACCCCAGTGATCGATAAACGGAAGCCTTCCCCTGAGGAGCTCTGACCCAGGAGAGGATTTTAAAACCTTCTGCTACATAACGGGAAAATGTGATAGGCATGGGCTAGGCTTGCTACCCTGAATCTGGAGCTTCCTAATGACATCGGAAAGACAGAACCCTAAGAGAAATGTAAAATTCACCCCAGGTTAGCAAAGAGCATTCTGCATCTGCTGACAAGCACTCAGTCTTGTCCGATTCTTTGTGACCCTGTGGACTGTAGCTCACCAGGCACCACTGCCCATGGGATTGTCCAGACAAGAATACTGGAGTAGTTTTCCATTTCCTTCTCCAGGGGATCTTCCCGACCCAGGATCAAGCCCACATCTCCTGCATTGGCAGGCAGGTTCTTTACTGCTGACCCTGCTGTGACTCAGGAAGTCCCTCCGAGAGCTGAAGGCCGACACCAGTGTGATGCCCTGACATCATTAAGGTTTCTGCTCTCTCACCACGTAGGTTCAAAGATTTTGAAATTCCAACTACTATTTTAAAAACAAAAACTCCACAGAATGGCAGGCTCAGAATGCTGTGTGCCCCTGGCCTGGCAAAGAAAGAGGGGCAAGCACCATTTTAACCACACCTGGACAACCGGGCTTGTAGACATTCAGGCCCAAGGTCAAGGAGATCTGCAGTTCTTATGGGCAGGGGTCATTTCTTACTCACTTTTCTGTCCATCGTCCCTGAACTTGGGTTCAAGTTCAAATTAGAAGTTAAAAGATAGATAGATAGTTTAACTTGCATGAAACGATGTCTTCAGGATTAGCTTTATAATTTTCTGTCGTTTAAAGCTATCTGATTGGTTCAGCTTTAGTATAATTATTTGCCTTTTCAGAAAATGATAGCTTTTTCATTTCTCAAAAATTTTGAATACATTTTTATTATGGAATAGACATAGTGTACAGAAACTTCTGAGGATGGTACAGAGCATTCCCATAAATCCACCTCCAGGTTCCCCGACGTTAAGAGTTCACATCACAGCGGTATATTTGTCACAATTAAGAAGCTGACGTTGATACATCATCATTGATCGAAGTCCATGGTTGCTTGGACTCCCTGAGTTTTTACCTAATGTCTCTTTTCTCCTCCAGGATCTCATCCAGACAGCACTTCACGCCGAGTCGTGACGTCTCCACGCTCCTCTTCACGGTGCCAGTGTCTCCGTCCTCCTCGTCGTGGTGACTGTCTGTTCCGAGGCATACTGGCCAGGTGCTCGCTTTGTATTTTCAAGACAATCCTTTGGATTGGAGTCTGTCTGGCGTTTTCCTCTTGATTAGACTGGGGTACCTGGGAGGAAGGCCAGAAGGAACGAGCCTCTCTTACACCGTGTCTGGGGCACGCGCGTCAGCATGACCCGTCACTGTGATGTGGCTGGCAGGCTTCTCTCCTGTAGCGTTCCTCTACTTTCCTCTGCTTTCAACGTTGTCGGAAACTACCAAACTCTCTTCCGAACTGGTTATATCATTTCCATGCCTACCGGCAATGACTGAGAGTTTGTTTTGGGCTGCATCCTCACCAGCAATTACTATGGTTAATTTTGGATTTTAGTCATCCTTATAGTACAAAACGGTGTCTCGTTGTTGTTTTAACTTGCATTTCCCTAACAAGAGGTTCTGAGCATGTTGTTGTATGCTTATTTTCCATCTGTGTATCATCTTTGGCGGGCTTCCCTGGTGGCTCAGGCGGTGAGGAATCTGCCTACAATACAGGAGACCCTGTGAAAAGTGGATGCAGTGACAGATTTTACTTTCCTGGGCTCCAAAATCATTGTGGACGGTGACTGCAGCCATGAAATTAAAAGACGCTTTCTCCTTAGAAGGGAAACTGTGACAAACCTAGACAGAGTATTAAAAAGCAGAGACATCGCTTTGCCAGCAAAAGTCCATACAGTCAAGGCTATGATTTTTCCAGTAGTCATGTACAGACGTGAGAGTTGGACCATAAGGAAGACTGAGTGCTAAAGAATTGATGCTTTTGAATTGTGGTGCTGCAGAAGAGTCTTGAGAGTCCCTTGGACTGCAAGATCAAACCAGTCCATCCTAAAGGAAATCAACCCCGAATTTCATTGGAAGGACTGATGCTGAAGCTGACGCTCTGGTACTTTGGCCACCTGATGTGAAGAACCAACTCACTGGAAAAGATCCTGACGCTGGGAAAGATTGAGGGCAGGAGGAGAAGGGGGCAGCAGGGGATGAGACGGTTGGATGGCATCACTGTCTCAGTGGGCATGAATTTAAGCAAACTCCAGGAGATAGTGGAGGACAGAGGAGCCCGACATGCTGCAGTCCATGGAGTCAAAAAGAGTTGGACACAATTTGGTGGCTAAACAACAATAATTTCATGGTATGTTTGTGCCATTCAAGGACCTGGAGGTTGTTTCCAGTTTGGGGAGTATGTGTGTGTGTGTGTGTACACGTGCGCTTAGTCACTCAGTTGTGTCCAACTACTTTGGGGATTATTATAAACAAAAATTTTATGTATAGTTTTTTTGTGTGTAAATACAAGTTTTTTTTCCCTCTGGGATAAATGCCCGAGTGCAATTGCAGGATTGTATGGTGGCTGCGTGTTCAGTTTCCTAAAGAGCTGCCACATTGTCTTCCGGAGTGTCTGTCCTGCGTTATACTCCCAGCAGTAGCACGCGTGACCCAGCTTGTCAGCATTCCCAGCAGCGTTCAGTGGTAGCACTACCAGAGCCTTCGCTGACTCGCGTGTGAAGTGAGGCATGTAGTGCCTAACTCACAAGGGTGCACAGAGAACTAAGTCGGATGTTGCACTCCGCGTGCTCAGCGCGATGTCCGGCAGTTAATTAATCGTCAGTCCCTACTTTTGCTGTCGCTGCCGCCCCTCTTCTCGTTCTCCCATTTCTGCGTTTCCCTGTTTGCTCACTTGTTTTCATGTGGCCATCCTGTCGACCCTGCTAACTGGGAAGCTCTCCAAAGGGGAAGGCGATGCGGTCTTTGTAGTATGTTCTGCTCCTGTGTCACACACGCTCACACATGCACACACGCTCACACATGCACACACGCACACTGGACATTGCTCTACTAGTGCTGGGCTGAGCAGGTGGTAGATGGGCAAGTTTCCCATCTTCCTGGGTTGGGGGGGTGGAGGCCTGGGGCCCCCGTCATCTGTAATGATGGAACGTGGGCCCTGAGTGAAGAGGCCAGGCTGCCAACCAGGAGGGGCAGAGAGGGAACCCACAAGGAGCATGGTGGTTTAATCAAGTGTCCTCCGGAAGAAGGATAGGACAACATCAGGCAATTTATAAAAATAGGTGAAGAACAGCTGATCGGGAAGTGGCAGCTTCTAGAGTCAGGATCTCAGGGAAGTAGAAGAAAGGTGAAGGGAGGAGAGAGGCAGAAAGGACCCCAAACCGCAGACCTGGCGATGGCCCTGCAATGATTTTAGGTCAAGAAACAAAATACAGGACTTTTCCATCTCAGACTCTTATTTCTGACTCTATTTCTCATCAAGCAAAACTGAACTCCAGGTAACATGGAAGGAAAAAGCAACAGAAGGCAACTGAGGACAAGCAAAGGGAACCAAAATATTCAAAGAGTCCTTTATCAAGTCTCACCTCCATGCAGAATGAAGAGGCAAGTCACAGCTCTCCAACCCTCCCTGGTTTCCCGGCTGGGACTCCCCGAGAGGCAGTTAGAGTCCCTACTCGTACTGTTGTTGCTTCAACCAGCTCCGGGGCGCTGATTTTATCTCTCCAGATTTATTCGTTTGTTTTCCTGTCTCTGAAATGCACCATTGTGTAGAATCTAGGCGTGGCTGCAGAATTGCCCCATTCTCCTCCTCAGTGCCTGCTCTGATCTCTACTCTGATCCCTAGTCGCAGCCCGCACCCCCACCTCCCACCTGGGACCAGGAGCACCCTGGATCCCTGACGTCAGGCAGCATCTTTAGCCACTGGGCTGGGGGTTGGGGAGAGAAGCATGAAGGGTCTCGGGGTATAAACACCAATGATTCTGACCTTGACCAGATCAGCAGAAGAAATGGATCCTTTCAAGGGAGAGAAGTCCTTCCAGTAAAAGGCAAACAACCCCAAAACAAAAGAAAACCAAGAGTGCTGGGATGATCAGTCCGTCTATAATGCAGCACTTTGTTTCTTAGCTAACCTCAGGGTTTTCCTTTCAGTGCTACGTAGATCTGGGTTGCTGGGGAACACAGGTGGGCCTGTTTGCATTCTGGTCTGTGCAACCGAGACAGATTTCCAGGTAGGCTGAGTCAGTTAACCAAAGAAATAGAAGTGGTTGTCCCAGGGCAGGCCTCTCTTTACAGATGTCAGAATTCGGAGTCATGTTTGCCATCACTGCGGTGAGAACTCGGTCATGTCCAGGGCCACAGTCTCATCCCCTGGACAAAAGCCAGCATCAGAGGGAGATATGTGTTGTAGTCACCCTGGGGGAAACTGTGGCAGTGTAGACTCTTTAAATACCCCGAGCCTGTGTCCCGGGTCAACAGTCAAACCTTCTGCTGACATTAGACACAGGTGAGACCTGTGGGACTAAAGGCAAAGCCTTTCTCTTGTCCTGGAGAACGAAGCCTGAAGCTGAAGCGTTGAGTCCTGGTGGCTAGGTGAACTGTCGTCTGCTTTCCGTCTGAGACCAGTTTGGGGCTGGCTCTGGGGTCCCTCTCTCCCTCTCTCAGCCAGAGAGCACAGGGGACAGAGGCCAGCCTACAATCCACCTAAGAACGTCTCACTGAGACGGCAGACCTGCAAAACACCCCAATTAGAGCTGCTCAAGCAAGAGTCTAGTGCCCTCCACACACACACACAGCTCCTTATAGAGGCAGACAGCAATGCCTCTCAGACGCCCTGCTCCCCTCCCACCAGCGCTGAGAGCCCATCGGATCATATTTGCCTCCGGCCCTTGCAGTGACCAGGGTCTCAGGACACGCACTTGGTAACTTGCCAGACATTTGCCATGATCCAGCCCTGGGCTGCCAAGGTCGGAGCCAACAAGGGCGTCTGAAAATGTGCACAAGTGTGTTCTCGCTGCCTGCCTGGCAGAAGCTGAGCCCAAGGGCGAGGAACCAGACGTCTTCCTGCCAGAATCCAGTCCCCAGCTTGGTGGAGACTGGAGACGGTTTCTGAAGCTCCTTTTGATTGTGCCAGGGTTGAAGACAGCTGCAGTGTCTCCACCTCCCACTCAGCACACCCTTGGTCCCAAGACCCTGGAGACATCTTAACTGTTAAGTGCATGTTAACAAAAACCAGTGGGATATACCATATTTGCACAGCAAGTGCAGAGAAAAAAAGCAAGCTGGGCAGTCAGGCAAGAAAAGGAAATTTATTAGAGGGAAACGAGAGGGTGGCTGGCCCTTAAGGAGAACCAGCGTCCTCCCTTTCTGACGGGGTCTTTCTTATGCCCCACCAGTGAAAAATTCTCGGAAGGGATGATTAATTTTTAGCCTGTAGTTGAGCCCTGTGGTCACATAGCAGAGGTCTGGAATCTGGTGGTCTCGCAGCTTTGAGCAGGTAGGCGCCAGTGAGAAAACAGAACATCGTTTGGGCAATTTGATCAGTTGCAAGGGTCACTGTGGTTTTATTCTTTGTTTGCAAGATCAACATCATGAGCCATCTTATCAATGAGGCCCCAGGTGGGCCCTATCAATATTATGACATATTAGCACAATAATATAAGAATGTTATACATCAATATAAGAATATTATATTAATTATATATTAACAGTCTTCCCTGATGGTTCAGACAGTAAAGAATCTGCCCACAATGCAGGAGACCTGGGTTTCATCCCTGGATCAGGGAGGATCCCCTGGAGGAAGGCATGGTAACCCACTCCAGTATTCTTGCCTGGAGAATCCCATGGACAGAGGAGCCTCGCAGGCCACAGTCCTTGGTGTCCTGAAGAGTCGGACACGTCTGAAGCAACTTAGCACATGGCACACAGTTAATGATATCAGCTCGACTCTAGGAGTCCTAAGTTGAAGTGAGACTATAGTATAAACGCTCTGGTCCTCTGCATCTGTGCAGACTGGCCCCAGCTGCCATCGCAGACACCAGGCGGCTCCGTTCAGACGCCGGCTGTTTGGTGCCTCTGGCTGACGGCCCTGCTCCCAGCCGCTCCAGGGACTTCGCTCTCACTGAAGCCAGCCGCCTCGCTGCTTCCTGCCTGTTCCTGGGGCCCACCGGCATCCAAACGGCTGATTCAGGTGCGGCGTTGAGGCTGGGCCCCTCTGCACGGCACGGACAGCCGGTGGCGTGGGCTGGGACTGTCTCCTCCTCCTGAGAGCAGCCCGGCCCACCTTCCTCTCCAAGTCCACTTGCGGGGCCATCAGTCTTCAGCGGCGGGCCCCAGCGGGTGTCTGCGTGCCCAGGCACTGCGTGGGCCCTACATCGCGTCCAGCCTCTGCCCCGGCCTTGGACAGTTGTGGTATGGCGTTGGCAGCCTCTGGGACAGGCTGGCAGTGGTGACTCTCGCGCTGGTTGTGACCTGGATGTCCCAGCCGCAGAAGGAAGTGCAAGAGGGCTCATATATCAAGTGCTGGGTGAAACTGGGAGAAGTCAAGTATAAGACAGCGCCATCAGGCCATCACCAGAGGCGGTGGATTCTTAGGAAAAGACTGAAAGGGGTCCCTCAGCAACTAGAGGCTGGACACGAGCATGGACAGGATCCTTGGCGTGGTGGAGAGTCCCCTGCGGCTGTGGACAGGAGAGCTGAGCCCCAAGCTCAGCAGTGAACGGAGGAAACCGCGAAGCTGAGTCCTCCCCGGACAGATTGCTAGACTGGGAGCAGCGGCCTGCTGGGCAAGAGCTGCGTTCTCCGTCACGGGTGGGGACCATCGGGGGGTGCCCTCGGGAACCTGAAACCCCACATTCTTGTGACACCTCTGGGCTACCAGAGGCTCCCCACTCCCTACCTTTGAGGCAAGCGCAGCTTCAGCTTGAAAATGGGTCCGGGCCTCTTCCTTGTAAAATGACACACGTCCCTCCCTGGATGTGCCCTCGAGTATCCAGGGCCACCCCAGCCCCCCACGCAGGCTGAGCCTCAGCAGCACCTGGCAGGGGAGCGGGGTGAACCCGGCCGGAGGCACCGTGCCGACCTCGAGATGCAGGGCTGGGGGCCCAGGGAGCTGTTGGGTAAGGAGTTTTGGCGGTGTGCGGCCTCCCCGGTAAACATTTGATGCCTGTCAAGGCCCCGGGAGCTGACTCGCTGTTGGAAGCTGGAAAAAGGGACAGTTCACACCATGCAGCAGCGAAGCCCGATCTGTCCCAGTCCCGGACGCAGGGAGGCTGAGAGCCCAGGACCCCACGCTGCCGGAGCGGCTTCGCCTGGCACGTGAGGCCAGAAGGTGCCCAGCTGGCCGCAGCCTGCAGGACGGACCGGGAGCCTCCCCCAGGACAGCACCGGGGAGCGCACATGGGCCGCTCTCCTTGGTAGGCAGGGCCGTCCCCAAGGCGGGCGGCACAGACCTGGGCTCCCCAGGGACCGCGGGGGGAAGCCCAGGGAGCAGGTGGTGAGAGCCCAGGAGACAGCGCTTCACCGTCAACAGCGGAGACAGTCACACGGGCGTCAGGGCTGGAGGGGCAGCCAGAGGCCTGTCCTGCAGACCACGGAGACGGCAGCGGACTGTGGTGACCCTGAGGCAAGAGCGATGGGCCCCAGACAAGAGCGAGACACGGGTGGCCCCCGTAAGCCAGAGGCAACACGGCCCGCGTAAGCGAGAGGCGACGCAGCCCACATAAGCCCGAGGCGGCCCGGAGGGGTGGAGGGGGGGCCGCGTGGGGCCCCAGGACACACGCAGGGCCCTCGAGGCCAGCTCCCAGGCGGGGCCTTCAGGCGCACTGCCCGAAGAAGGGTCTGGTCACCAGGACGCAGACCTGAGAGGCCTGCATCCGCGTCTCAGGTCCCTGGGTGCTGGGGAAGCGGGGAAGCCCAGACCCCTGGGAGCAGCTGGGGTGACGATTTGCTGAGTGCTGGGGGCCCTGGGTCAGGGTTGTGCCAGCGGAGGTGGAGAACGCCCGGCTGGTGCAGAACAGGGGCTCATGGGTGAGCCCCCAGGCCCCGGCAGAGCCCGAGGCCCGGATAGGCTGCCAAGTGACCACAGAGCCAGAGTGCCTGTCCCAACATTGTGACCTGCTTGCCGGACACCGAGCTGGGCAGTGGGTCCCGTTTGAAACTGTCTCCAAGTCAGAGAAAATGGGCCACAAACACACAGATCCCCCCAGATGCCACACTGAACTTCCTTCACAGAGCAATGACTCCAGGAGGGAAAAAAGAGAAAAAATCATTAAAAAAAAAAAAGAAAAAAAAACACGTTGTTAAAGTGAATGGAAACATAAGGAGGTCCTTCACTGGCTTAAGAAAATAAACCAAAATCCAAAATATTCTGAGAAACACATTAGGGAATTAGAGGGGATCAAAACCTCCACCGCTGGGCCAGTTATCCGTCAGGCTCAGAGACATTTAATTCTGCACGAACGGCAGGGGGACCTCGGCTCGCCCCAGTCCTGAGAAAGTCCCTTCAGCTTTCCACTCTCTGCCTCAGTGGTGGGGAGAAGGCCAGTCCGTCCTTGCAGATGGCAGGAGGGTCGTGACGGCGGTTCTCGCAGGCACGCTGAGCTCTCCGGGAACCGAGCGCCGTGTTTACGCAGGACGAGGCCGCCTCGGGTCAGCGTCCACCGCCGGCCACACACACCGCGGTGCGTTCAGACGCCCCCCGACCCCGTGGTGACGCAGAGAGCTCCTCCTGGGACACCAGGCCAGCACAGGGCCGGAGGAGGGGTCCCGTCTGCGCCCTTGCCCATCCTGCCGTCCAGCCACGTGCCTCTGTGAAGACAGGTGCAGCTGCAAGGAACGTGGAGACAGTGAGGCCTGTCCAGCCGCTCAGTCGTGTCCTCCCGGGGTCGGCCTTCCTTTTCACTTGACCGTCTCCACGTGCGTGCCCTTTCCCTTCTAACAAGATCAACCGTCACAGTGGATTCGGGCCATCCAATCCAGCATGACTTTGTTTTAATGTGATCGTGTCTTCAATGTGAGACCCTATTTCCAAAGAAGTTTCCATTCATTGGTTAAAATTTAGACATATCTTTAGGGGACACAATTTAACCTATAATAGTGTGTGTGTTGAAAATTATTCCAAGTTGGTTCTCCACTTTCCCTAACCCTTGTGCAGGCATGTAAGTATTTCTTCTATGTCTTTCCAGAGCTGCTTTATATTATTACAAACAAGCACAAACCCAGACACTGGTTACTTCTGCCTTTATTCCTTGTCATTATCATCTAGTAATATATCTATCTTTACCTCCTATTATTAGCAAGCCATAAGGTATTACATGGGCTTGCCTAGAGGCTCATATGGTGAAGTATCTGTCTGTGATGCAGGAGATCCGGGTTTGATCCTTGGGTTGGGAAGATCCCCTGTAGAAGGGAATGGCTACCCACTCTAGTATTCTTTTTTTTTTTCCACTCTAGTATTCTTGCCTGGAGAATTCCATGAGGAGCCTGGTGGGCTACAGTCCATGGGGTCACAAATGGTCAGACACGACTGAGCAACTAATGCTTTACTTTCACTTTCTTTTAACAAATTACAAACACTAGATTTTTTTTTCAGTTTATACTATGTAGTGGAGACTATTTGATAGAGACCCCTCATTTTTTACAGCTGTATAATATTCTATTGTAGGGTTATAACAAAATTATTTAACAAGTCCCTTACTGATGAAAAGTGGGTTGTTTCTAAGCTTTTGCTATTGCAGCCAACACCAATGAATAACTTTGCACATATTTTATTTCTCCCTTGGATGAATATATTTATAAAATAAATATAACTTACTTCAGGGCAAAGAGCATATACATTCATAATCTTAATATCTGTTGCCAGATTCCCCATAGAAGTTGAAAACAACATGTTTCCATTAGCTTTTCATAAGTGACTTTTTCCTCCCTTGCAACTTCAGCACATTATCCTTTTTTTAAAAAAACAAACTAGGAATTGGATAATGAAATCTCAGTCTAGCTTAATTTGCATTTTATTCATCGTGGGTGAGCTTGAGCATCTTTTCTACTCACATATTTAAATGTCTGTAAAGTGTTCTTTTAAGCATTTTCTACTGGGTCAGTGGGTTTTTTCTCATGGATTTGTGGGAACTATTTAGGTATTAGTTATATCCCCTTTGCCTGTATGACTTGCAAATATTTTTCCCATTTGTTGTCTTATGAAGGCTACTTTAACATGAAACTTGAATTTATTGTCAACTGATTGTCTTGGATCCATATAAGTATTTTATTTCTTACGTTGGAAATAGTTTTAAAAAAGCAAGATATAAAATCTCTCATAAATCCAACACTAGTAAGTAGTTGGTTGTTTGTACTGTTTTGTCTCTAGGAATGGACTTGGGGGACAACAGTATATTAAGATACAAGCATAAATATGATTTATTTTTTAGTAACAAAAAGTGAGGGTTTTTTTTTCATTTTGTAGAAACTTTATAGAACATCCATAATTGTATCTATCAATTATAAAGATAGAGTAAAAGTGATAAACCTAAATATTTGCTCTACATAAACCTATTTTTATTACTCTGACAAGATCTAAAATTTACTAAATAGCTTGGTTAAAAAAAAAACAAAGTAGAAGGTTCTCAGATGGCTCAATGGGTAGAATCCACCTGCAATGCAGGAGATGAGGGTTCGATCCCTGGGTCAGAAAGATGCCCTGGAGAAGAAAATGGCAACCCACTACAGTATTCATGCCTGCAAAATGCCATGGACCGAGGAACCTGGCGGGCTACATCCCGCAAAGTGTCGCAGAGTTAGACACAACTAAGTGACTAAGCACAGCAAAAAAAAAAAAAAGTAAATATTTCATGGATATAGTTTTCAGAGAATATTTTGCCCCAAAGGGCCAAAAAAGGATCTTTTAATTTTTATTATGCTTTAATTTTATTAAGATTTGAAAAAATTTTTTACTAATATATATGCACACAAACACACACACAGACACATATATTGTCATTGTTCAGTTGCTCAGTCACGTCCAACTTTTTGTGACCCCATGAACTGCAGGCTTCCCCGTCCATCACCAGCTCCTGGAGCTTGCTCAAACTCATGTCCATTGAGTCAGTGATGCCATCCAACCATCTTATCCTCAGCTGCCTCCTTCTCTCACCCTCGATCTTTCTCAGCATCAGGGTCTTTTCCAGTGAGTCACCTCTTCACATCACATGGCCAAAGTATTGGAGCTTCAGCTTCAACATCAGTCCTTCCAATGAATATTCAGAGTTGATTTCCTTTAGGATTGACTGGTTTGATCTCCTTGCAGTCTTAGGGATTCTCAAGGGTCTGAATTCCTTTCTGAGACTCAAGAAGCACCTGGTGGCTGGCTGTTCATTTCGAGGGACATTTCAAGGGTGTCACGGTCTGCTCTGTTTGTTGATGCTAATGGGCATCTGCCTGAACCTTCACCAAAGGGAACATCGTGGAGGGGCTATTTGGCCACATGGGGGCATCTCACCTGCCTGCCAGCCTCCCCAGGAGTTCAGGGCTCCAGGGAACCCACCTGACCTGTGACCTTCACCTTGGTGGGTCGCACCCTGGCCCCTTGGGGAAGGGGCTGCAGAGCTAACATTTTGAAAGCGATTTTCTGCTGCTGAACAAACGTGTGGTTTATCACAGCCTTCAGAAACGTCGATTGATCGGGATTATCCCCTTTCTCCTTTCCTGTGTGCCTTCAATTAGCTGAATGAAAGCAAACCCTGGGCTTTAGGACCAAAAATAGCTGGGGAAAAGTGACGCAGGCTTCACCGAGATGAAAGAGTGGAGCCCAGAAGCCTAATTAAAAGCAACTGAGGAACCAGCATTTGATACGGAGTTTACTCACCTGAAAAAATAAACCGAGAGCTGCAGCAGGGCTCGGGGGGAGGGCTGTGGGAAAGGGCCGCGGGGTCCCCGGCGGGTCACAGGAAGGCCCTGCCCGCCAGGACACAGGCTGCCTCTCCGCCCCTCCCGGAGTCAGGGGGAGGTCGGCCAGGAGGGGACCCAGGAGGGTGCGCCGCCACGGTGGCAGGGACCACCTTCGTCCTTCCCCCAGCCCGGGGCTCTTCCCCTCCCTGAAACGTGCGTCATTAGCGAGCATCCTCCCCCAGATCTCCCAGCCTCTTCCCATCTCCCGTCTCCTCGCCTCCAGCCTCTCCCCCGCCACCTTCCTGACATTCAGAGCATTTCTGTGCATTCAGCATATAGATTGTTTTTGATGGCATGAGCTTTCAAGGTCTCGCTGAAAGAATGAGCCCTCCTCTACCAAGAGGAAAATTCTCTGTTTTGAGATAAATCAAGGCCCAAGGTCAGTCAAGAAATAAATGACTCCCTCTTTCGAACACTGCATATTTTTAACCTACAAGTCAGCCCCACACATGGAACCACTGGCAAATCTAAATGGCTTTGGGGGTGGGGGTGGAGGGCCTCTTGAGGCAGCTGCCATCTTGTCCAAAATTTTACTTGGAGGCGAGAGAAAGAACTTCGCCTAATTTTCTTGGCCCTTGATGGCTGGGGGAGATGGCCCGCATTCTCTCCTTTCCAAGCTGGATATTCATTACCTCGGGCAGTGCTGGGGGTGGGGGAGGCGGAAAGATGTATTTGGTGTTTTCTAACAAATGCGGTGGCTTCATTACTGCAAATAACTGAAATGACAGCGCTGTTTCTGGAGCGGTCTGCTATGTGGAGGAGGCAGAGGCCAGATGCTGGCTCCTTGGGGTCGCAGCAGCATTTCCTCACCTCACGCTTTACTGGGGAGGACCCAGGACTCCATGAGACCATGGCGGCTGGTGTCAGCTACCGTTCCACAGAATGTGAGGTCCAGGAGTTTTCACAGGGGTGGGGGCCAGCAAACCATGACCCAGGGGCCAAATCCAGCCTCAGCCTACAAATAAAGTTTTATTTGAACGCAGCCATATGCACGTGTCTGAGGATTGTCTGTGGCTTCTTTCAAACAGCAGAGGTGAGGAGTTGTGGCAGAGGCCATCTGGCCCCACAGAGCCTAGAAAAATCACACTCTGGCCCTTTAAGAAAACATCTGCCCGGCCCAGTAGGGCGTAGGGGTGGGCCCCGAGTATCGGAATATCCCTGTTTATGTGATTTAATGTGAACCAGTGACTCAGTGGTCAGGGCCAACCGTCAGAGAGGAAATAAAGGGCTGGAGAAGCAGTCTATCTCCCACATCTGTGACCTTTCGAAGTCCACAAGAGGTTTTCCTAATCTTTCAATAACCCAGTCCAAGGGTGCAGACCAGGTAACTGAATCTTGACAACTGGGGTTTCCCAGATGGAGCTAGTTATAAAGAATCCACTTGCCAATGCAAGAGATGTAAGAGATGCTGGTTCAATCCATGAGTCTGGAAGATTCCCTTGAGGAGAGCATGGCAACCCACTCCAGAATCCTTGCATGGAGAATTCCATGGAAAGAGGAGCCTGGAGGGCTTCAGTCCATGGGGTGGCAGAGAGTCAGACACGGCTGAAGCAACTGAGCGTGCAAGATTTGGAGGGCACATCTACAAGCCAAGGAACCCCAAAGATTACTGGTAACACCCTCAGACATCAGGAGGCGTCCTGCAACAGAGGCTCCGCTCAGACCTTGGAAGGAACAGCCGAGCCATCACCTTGATCTCGGCTCCTGCCTCCAGGGTCTCTGTTGCTCTGAGCCACCAGCTGGAGGCACTCTGTCACGGCAGTCCCAGAAACAGCGCACACGCTCTGTAATGTTTGAATACTGACACGTGAACATCATATGTACTCAAAGAAATAAGTAAGTAGTTGGAAAATTTTTTGGCCAAGAGAAGAAATAAATAAAGTAGGTCCTATACCGTGGTTCTGTTTCTAAAATCACGCCGAACTTCATGAGATTACGGGGAATTCGTCTCAGTGGAGTCAGCCACACTTAGGTGAATATTGTGAAAATGAAAGAAATAAACCAGCGGAAGTCCAGGGTAGGCAGGACTCCGGCCCCTCAGCTTCGGTCCTGGATGCCCGACCCAAGCTGAGAACTTGACTCCGGGGAAAGTAGCTCTTTCCCCAGTTTGCCTTCTTATCTCACTTTTATTTTTTTAAGAGAAAAAGAAATAAATTCCTTTGAGGAGCAAGAGAACCTGCCTGAGCCCAGTGAAGCGACCAGAGCTGTTAGGAGACCTGATCCGGGGGGCTTTCGGCCACCGTCCACCCGCACCCAGCAGTGACCACAGAGCAGCCCCACAAATGCTGCAGCGATGCCGGCGCCACAGATGCCCGGCTCCCTCTCCGCCGTCGAGTGAGGCTGTGGCTTCTTACAAACTGGGTCTGGGTCATATTTGTATTTGTTGTTAGCTCTGAAATTGAAAAAGTTGTTGTAATCACAAAGCAACCGAGACAAGGGAATGTCTGGTCAACTCAAAAAACTCAAAACAGATTTTGACACTAGATGCTCAGCTGAATTTTTTTTGAAAGAAAATACTTTTTAATAGGATGTTTTAGAATTACAGAAAAATTGCAAAGATAATACAGAGTATTCCTGTATGTCCCACACCCATTTTCCCCTATTATTAACCTTACATGTTGGAAAAGACCCTGATTCTGGGAAAGATTGAAGGCAGGAGGAGAAGGGGGCGACAGAGGATGAGATGGCTGGATGGCATCACCGACTCGATGGGAATGAGTTTGAGCAAACTCCTGGAGATGGTGATGGACAGGGAAGCCTGGAGGGCTGCAGTCCATGGGGTCGCAGAGAGTTGGACAAGACTGAGCTACTGAACTGAACTGAACTGAGTCTGGTACATTAGTTACATTAATGAAACAAAATTGATAGCATCACTATTAACTGAGCGCTATACTTTATCCAGATTTCCTTACTTTTTACCTGATGTCTTCTTCCTGTCCCAGGATCCCCTCCAAGGCCCTGATCACAGGCAGCCATCCCGTCTCCTTAGGCTCCTCGGGGCTGTGACAGTTTCTCAGGCTTCCCTGGTTTTTGATGACTTGGACGACTTTGAGGAGGGCTGATTGGTAATTTTGTGGAATGTCGAGGGTTTTTTCCTCATGATTAGCTGGGATTATGGTTTGGGGGAGGAAGACCACAGGCAAAATGCCACTCTCGTCACCTCCTGTCAAGGGTGCATACTGTCAAGATGACTTGTCACGGTCAGTACTGACCTTGAGCCCTGGCTGAGGTCGTTTCTGCGGGGCTTCTCCACTGCAAAGCTGCTCTAGCCCCCTAGCCCTGACACACACACAGACACACACACACGCGCGCACACACGCACACACACATGCACATGCGCACACATACACGCACGTATGCACATGCACACATTCACGCACACATGCATGCACGCACACGCACACACATGCACGCACGCACACTCACACACACACACATTCTCTCCTTGGAAGGCAGCCACTGTACACACCACACACACACACACACATGCACACACGTGCGCGCACATGCACACACACATGCACGCATGCACGCACATGCACACACACGCACACACACACACACACACGCACATGCACACACACATTCTCTTCTTGGAAGGCAGCCACTGTACACACCACACACACACACACACACGTGCATGCACACGCACACACAGGCACACACGCGCACGCACACATGCACGCACACACACACATTCTCTCCTTGGAAGGCAGCCACTGTACACACCACACACTTAGGGGCTGAGGTTCTGCTTTGTCTCCTGGAGGACAGAACGTCTCCATAAATTATTTGCAATTTTCTGCAGAGAAGACTTGTCTCTCTTCAGCCGTTTATTTGTTTATTCAATCAGTTGTTAATATCAGCATGGGCTCATGGATATTTATTCAGTTCAAAGCTACTTTATTTACTTAGTGAATCTTTTTATTGAACAGGATGACTGGTTTGGCATCATGAGCAGATAAGCTCAGAACTCAAAACCCACCGCACAGCTGCCCACTAGAGCCTCTATTTTTGCTCACGTGGTGACCACATTCCTGGAAACTCCTTTGTTGACCACATAGGGGCCAGGGGTACCCACCGTGCTGCATGTGGGGAGCATGGGTGTGAGAGGGACAGGCTGTGTGCCCCAACCCATTCTGTCAATGTCATGTTTGGTTTAGTTATTTGCACACAGCCCAGCATTCGAATGTGGGTAACAACACAGACCATCTAATTCCTGTCCTCAAGAAGCTCCAGTAGTCATTGGAACAGATATGAGGCACCCCAAACTCACATAAGACGAGAGAGAGAGAAGTGCAGAGTCATCATAAACCAAAATACGTCAGGTGTGCTATAGGGCAGAGTTTATCAAGGATGGTTTCCTTGAGCTGGTGCAGGAATAGATTTTCTCAGAAAGGCTCTATTTTGTAAAAAGTGGGAACTGGAGATGTGAGATGACCATGGGAAGGGATGATGGGCTCGAGTATATTTTTGTGAGTGTGAGGTTTTTTGAAGGAAGAATGAACAGATGACCTTATAATCACTATTATAGTCCATCTACTGTTGTTTAAAATCTTCTCTAAAAGCCAGAATCATTCCCTGGCTTGCATGTACTTCATATAACTCCCTGTTTGCCAATTCATATTAAAAGAAAATTCATGCGAAAGGAAAAATGGGAACACATGGCCAACTGCTCACCCTGCACTCAATGAGTCAGGCCTTCACAGAGCACTTTGGGGATTTAACCACTTTGAGATTCCCGTTTGGATTCTGGGCCCCCATGGGACGTGGGGATTGACTTTACTCTGAGAGACCCCAGGTGAGTTTGGTAAAAGGTTGTAATGTAGAAAGTTGCCTCTACAAGTCAGGAAACCAACTGATTCTCAGGAGACTTTTATCTGTAGGTCAGTAAGTTTGCTGAACTTGTCTTTCAGGTCAGGAACTGGAAGAGATCTTACTGGTCACCTGCTTTAACCTCATTGCTGAACAGAGTAGGTGGGGCCCGGAGCGCGTGACGGGCCAAGGCCGCCCACCAGCGCGCGGCAGGGCCACGGCCAGCCTGGGGCCAGGGACGCCCAGCAAACCTTCCTGGGTTCTGATCTGGAGCGGCGGAAACTCTTTGTTTTAAAAGTTAAATATTTCTGTCTTAAAACATCTGGACTTCCTGCTTCTGTAGGGAAAAATAACACGTGTATGTGTGTGGGTGTGTGTGTGCGTGCATGTAATCAGGAGGGGCTTCCTGGGTGGTGCTAGGATTAAAGAGCCCACCTGCCAATGCAGGAGACATAAGAGACATGGGTTTGATCCCTGGGTTGGGAAGGTCCCAGGGAGGAGGGCATGACAAACCACTCCAGTGTTCTTGCCCAGAGAATTCCACAGAGTCGGACAGAACCAAGCGTCTCAGTACTCGCACATGTGTAGTCGGGAAAAAGTGGCAGTAAAACGTCGTGCCATGTGAGAGTGATGATGGCGTTCAGTTCAGTTCAGTTCCGTCGCTCAATCGTGTCTGACTCTTTGTGACCCCGTGGACTGCAACCCGCCAGGCCTCCCTGTCCATCACCAACTCCCAGAACTTGCTCAAACTCATGTCCATCGAGTCGGTGATGCCATCCAGCCATCTCATCCTCTGTTGTCCCCTTCTCCTCCCGCCTTCAGTCTTTCCCAGCATCAGGGTCTTTTCCAGTGAGTCAGCTCTTCGCATCAGGTGGCCAAAGTATTGGAGCTTCAGCTTCAGCATCAGTCCTTCCAATGAATATTCAGGACTGATTTCCCTTATAATTTACTGGTTTGATCGTGTAAGAGTGTAATGATGGCATTAAATTGGTATTAACTTGTAATGATGGTCATTCAGCTGAACTTTTTTATTTTTGAACAAGTTGCTGGCTTGAACTGTCTCCAGATAAACGTGCCTCACCTTATAACGTGCTACTGAGATGTCAGGGAAATATTCCTCTTCTTAGAGGTTGCAGTCAATTTGCTTTGGTTAACAGAATCGTGTGTGTGAATCCCATTCGGTCTCCTAAGTGACACACATGCTAATTTTCCTGATATGTGAAGTGTTTGGATTATCTGTCGCTGCATAAAAGCTCTGCCTCCAAACCTTAAAAGCATGCTGCTAAATGAAAGCAGCCAATCTGTAAGGCTGTGTGCTGTACGGTCCCAGGGATGTGAAACTCTGGAAAAGGCAGAACCACGTAAAAGACCACAACGGGAAGATCAGTGATTGCCAGGGTGGAGGGTGGATGAGGGAGGGATAAACAGTGGAGCACAGAGGATTTTTAGGGCAGCAAAATTACTCTGTATGATTCTGTCATAGGGGACATATGACATCATAGTCACATGTCAATTGTCAACATGTGTCAATATGTCAACACATATGTCAATATGTGTTAGTCAATTCAGTCATGTCCAGCTCTTTGTGACCCCGTGGACTGTAGCCTGCCACGTTCTTCCGCCCATGGGATTCTCTGCGCAAGAATACTGGAGTGTTACGCCCTCCTCCAGGGATCTTCCCCCCTCAGGGATCAAACCGGTGTCTCTTAAGGTGAGTTCCTTACTGCTAGCACCCCCTGGGACGCCCTGTGACGTACATTCGTCAGAACCCATAGGATGCATAACATGTTGCTAGAAAACTAGAGCAAAAAGCATTGTTTCCCGCTAATCAACAGGAAGGGTGGCTTAAGCCCATGAATATTCTCAGTTGTATTCAGAAAAAAAAGAAATATTACTTTCAAGCAAAAGAAGTCATTAGACATAAGCTAACAGTATTTCTTACTAAGCTCTTAAATACTGCAGCAAACACCCATCCCAAATGAGCCACCAGGAAGGGACAGGTGGGTCCCTCCGGGGGCCTTCAGGGCTGATCCGGTTCTTCCCTCCGAGACAGGGCCCGAAGTGTCCGGTGCAGCCGGGGCCTCCCAGGCCATGGGCACCGCTCCTCGGGGGGGTCTGCCGCCTCTCCGGCAGCCCCTCCCCACCCTGTCCCCCGTCTCGAGGAGTCTCTCTTCTGGCCGTGCCCCCCTGCTTTGGCGAGTACATCTGGCGACATCCTAAACCTTTTCTCCTCTAATGACTTACATTGTGGGTGCACGAAGCCAGAGGGGCTCTTAGACCGTTTTTCTTTATGGCCTGGGGCTGCCTCCAGCAAGTCTGAAGGTGTCCCTGAATTCAGTGCCATAGAAGGAAGATGAGCCAAGATGAACTCAGGCTGACAAAAATCCGTGGAGGGCAGAAATACTGGAGTCACAGGGCTGTGGGGGAAGCAGCGTGTGCCTGTCCCCGTGGACCTCATTTCAGGACGGACAGATGCTCCGAGGGCTCCCTGGAGGAGGCGGTGGGAGAGGCTGGGGGAGAAAGAGGAAGTGAAGGACGAAGAAGAAGATGCCAGAAAGAGAGCCAGTGTCCATGGGGAGCAGCTGGAGGAATTCTGGCAAATACTTGGGCGCGAGATAGTCTGAAGGCAGGCCCAGGCCAGAAAGGCCCCCCTTTTTCTGGGGTGCTAAGGCAAACAGGGAGCCATGCAGAATGGGCTGGGACTGCGGGGCTTGGGCTGCGGGGACGCTCACCGGGAGGCGAGCAGCAGGCGTGAGCCCCTGTGCTGACCGGCTGGCAGGGGCCAGATGCCGCTCAGCGCAGCCAGCGGGGGGCAAATAGGCACCCATGGGGCCCGGCCTTTGTGACAGGGACTCGCGAGGCAGTGAGGGTCTCAGGGCGAGGGGAGGAGGGAAGGATCACGAATCTCCCCACAACCCGAGGCCATGCTTTTGGAAACAAACACTTTCTTCATCCTTTTCCTGCATGACATCAGCCAGCTGTATCCAAAGTTCACACGTCTCAGGACTCCGGCAGGAGACACTCTCTTCTCGGTACCTGAGCAGTTAGGGAGCTTTGGAAACTTTATTTAAGACAAGTGAAAGCTCATCATGTAGCACGCACCACCTAGAAGGGATTTCCAATTGTTCGGAGTGTTTTGTGGCTATGGGTAGGCAGGGCATTCTCCCACAGTTGCCCTATGAACACAGCCTTTCTGCTTGGAGAAAACAAAAATAAACTTTAGTTGGTGCTCCTAACTCCAATTGCAAAGTTGGTAGTCTACATGCTCCTCTTTGTCTTTGCATCACTTCCATTAGAAAGACAGGCAGCCGTGACCCGTATCAGCCCACAGCAATCTCACAGACGTCACTCAGACACTGCGCTCTCGGAGAACATGGGGATGGACACCAAATGGTGTTTGTAACTGGCTAGCGAGGGCTGTGCCTCTCGAGCACGGTTACCCAGGTTCTGAAAATCATTTCCATCTGAGGGAGGTTTGGGGGCCTGGTGTGACGGGAGGGGACGGGGTCAGCCAGTAATCTGATCGCCTTGAAAATCGTCACAATTATCACCTTCGTGGGTGGTCTTGTCCCGTGTTCAAACTGACCTGAGCAAAGTGAGCATCACACCGCTCTCTCTTGTCCCTGGAGGCACGGCTCTCGCTGCACCGAGGCCCTCCGTGGCTAACGAAGAGTAGAAGGCACGCTGTCTGCGGGGCTGGAGCCAGCACAGGACTCGAAGACCCCAAAACTCTTCCCCTCAAAGCCCAGGACACGGGCTCCAAGACCTCCAACCGTGGTGTGTGCACACCTCCCAGCCATTCGGTCAAAGACCACCCTGAGCACTGCTGTGAAGGGCGGTACAGATGTCAGGAAGCTCCCGAGTCAGCTGATCCTACCGTGGGGAGGTGACCCAGTGGGCTCAGAGACTCCGAGCGGGAGAGGGACCTGACATGCCCTTGCTGACTGAGAGGCGAAGGGCCCACGGTGAGGAGGCGACCCCCGCAGCCTCAGAGCAGGTCTCTGCTAACCCCGGCGGGGAAAGGACCCCAGTCCTGCAACCACAGGGAACTGGATCCTGCCAAGGAGGAGCAAGCGCTCGGAAACTCCAGACAAGGAGGCCGCCACCAGACCGTGCTGGACCTCTGATCTACAGACATTAGTAACATCCAGAGAACAAATTGTGGCTTTCAACCACTGTTTGTGCTAGTTCATTATTCCATGGTGGAAAATGCATACAGCCCCCTTTGGCAGAGTTAGTTGCTCAGTCATGTCCAACTCGTTGTGACCCCAAGAACTGTAGCCACACACACCCCCAACCCAGGCTCCTCTGTCCATGGGATTCTCCAGGAAAGAATACTGGCGTGGGTGGCCATTCCCTCCTCCAGAGGAGCTTCCTGACCAGGAATCAAACGCAGGTCTCCTGCGTTGCAGGTGGGTTCTTTACCATCTGAGCCGCCAAGGAAGCCCCCTTTACATCCTTCCATATTTATCTTTCGTCGTTTTCACTCACTCTCATCCTCTATTTCTGATGCACATAAAAGACAAGGTAAGCCAGACAGAGAAGAATAATTTTACATCAAAGAGCCTCCTCTTAAAGAAAAGACCCTGGAGACGCAGGTTCCATCCCTGGGTCAGGAAGATCTCCTGAAGGAGGAAATGGCAACCCACTCCAGTATTCTTGCCCGGAGAATCCCACGGACAGAGGAGCCTGGCGGGCTACAGTGAAAAGAGTCGAGAGTCAGGCCCGGCTGAGAGACTGAGCACACACACACTGAGAAGGGAGGGTCCGTATATGCTTAAGATGGAATTCAAGCTTTTATAACAGCACTTTGGCATTTACAGTCTTGTGGGATAAGAAAAACAAAATAGGCTGCTGCCTGCATCAAGTGTAGCCAGTCTCGCCCTGCGGTGTGTTGGTTCACACCCCACGACGCCTGCAGCGCTGATTCTCAGAGGCGGGAAAGCGTGGCCAGGACAAGGGTGAGACCAGAAGGACGCAAATTCAAGGTGAAGGGGAGGGGGCAAAAGATTCAGTCGTTAAGATAAAAGGCGCGTCAAAACTCTGATCAAACGCACACAACACAAAATGTGCCTTTTTACCACTTTTAGGTTCAGCGGCTTTAAGTTCACACTGCCATGTCCCATCTCTTCCTCCCTGGAACGCTTTCTGTCTCATGAAACTGAAACTCTGGCCCCATCGTACGGTAACATCCCAGATAAACAACATATTAATGCAATGTTTGTATTAAACTTTATATTTTAGAGAAGTCTTAGGTTCACAGCAGAATTGAGAGAAAGGTGCAGAAATTTCCTGCCTGCCCTCTGCCCCCCCCCACATGCCCTGTTCCCACATTATCGACACCCCCACTGGGGGTGTAGTCGTTATGATCGATGAGCCTGCGCTGACACGCCACCAGCACCCAGAGCCCGCTGTTTACATTAGGGTTCACTCCTTGTGTTGTACATTCCACGGGTTTGGACAGAGGCTTAACAGCATGTATTCATCACGGCGGCGTCCTACGGAGCAGTTTAACTGCCCGCCCAGAACCCTCTGTGCCCCGCCTGTTCACCCCTCCCTCCCTCCCTGCCCCCAGCTCCGGGAGCCCCTGATCTCTTCACTGTGTCCACAGTTTTGCCTTTTCTGCGATGTCATCGAGTTGGAATCACAGCACGCAGCCTTTTCAGGTTGGCTTCTTTCATTTAGTAATACGCATGTAAGTTTCCTAGTACAATATTTTTTTCCAAAGATCAAAATTAATACCAAAAAATATCCAGGATGAGCAAAATATCGGAATGTAAAGGCTAGCTAGGTCTTCACACGTCAACTCACTCTGCAATCCGATCGTGTAACAGACTCCGTCCTGTAATAAAACTGGGACATTTGCTCTGACCGTTTGCTGCCAACAGTTCCGCTTATTTGAGGAGGTCGTCTACATGAATTATGGAGCTGGCCGTGACAGATTGGACCTGGAGCCTGGCGGCCGCGGGCATTCCTGCTCGTCCCACCCCTCCCCTGCCGGACGTTTCTGGGAAGTTCATAGGTGGTGGGTGGTGTCGATTACAGCTGAGAAATTAGTCCAGATCATGAAATAAATAAGGCCTGGAGAGGCGGCGTGGAGCTTGTGTCCTCAGCTTCCAGCACAAGCTCCCATCACTGTTTCCAGAGCTTTTCCTGGCTTGACTTCAAAATAACTGCGTTCCGAAGTTCAGCAGGAAAGTGCTTCCAGGGATGAGAGATGTGCTTTGTGCCGGGAAAGGCAGGGTCCAGTCCCTTCCGAGCCCCCTCCCCGCCCCTCGGGCGGTGTGAGGTGGGGTGGAGGGGCTGCCAAGGCTGACCCCCTCCCTCAGGCAGGAGGAGCCCCCCAGGAGGCAGCCCGCACCCGCCAGTGTGGAGCGTGCGTGAGTCACCGGGACTAGCATCTCCAAGGAGCTCATCGAGGGGACCGGGAAGGAAAGACGTCACTCCCTTGAGCCCGGTCCAGAGAGGGTCAGGAGATGCCATCTCTAACGTCCTTCTGATGGAAGAGGGTCTCCAGGCTTCTCAGAGGCAGAGGAGTGACTTGGCCAGAGTCAGTTTCTGAGGGCGTGGGGTCCATGGGGGAGGGAGGAAACGCTCCAAGCCTGACAGCAAATGCGTGGGGAGATGGAGGAGAGAGACAGCGATCGGGCTGGCTGGAGCAGGGACAGGAGCAGGCCCAGAGCAGGCGGAGGGCTCCTCCGCGGGGAGCAGCTGTGAGGTGCGCTTTCCTGCCCAAGAGATCACCAGGCCCCCGCCTGCCCCCAGGGGAAGGGACTGTTTCTGAAGTGACTGAGGACGCCCACCGCCTCGCAGGAAGGGAGCACTCGCCACTTCCTCACGTCTGTTCTATCCTGCGCGTGCCACGTTAACACGGAGCACATTGTGGGTGTCCTTCAGTCGCTCAGTCATGTCCGACCCTTTGTGACCCCGGGGGCTGCAGCGCTCCAGGCTCCCCTGTCCTCCACCCTCTCCCGGAGATTACTCAAACTCATGTCCATCAAGTCAGTGAGGCCATAAAAGAACTGGTTTTTATTGCTGATCTTCTGGACCTTAGCTTTTAGCTCCTAGAGCTGAACCTCCTTGAGTTTTCAAGGATGGACAGAAGCAATGGCTGGGAGTTTTGCATCTCTTCACATCGCTTGTGAATGTTGACTCTGAGAACAAGGCCCATGCCCTGCACTGGAGTCACGCCTTTCCACGGCAGGGAAGAGAGCAGAGAGAACGGGCCACCTGTCATCTCATGGGCCGCGCTGGAGCTTGTTGGGCCAGGGCTCTGGGACGCCGTGGGTCTCGCCCCAGGCCTGGCAGAGGTTGGCTCTTCTCTCCTGCTCTCAAACAGAGGCTGGGTGCTGCTCCCCTGCTCTTGCCGTGTCTCAAGGCAGAGTGAAGAGGGGTGTCTGAAATAACTACATTTTCTCAGGGTGAAAAGTCCAGCCCGAGCTGCCCAGGGGTGGCTGGGGTGGGCTTCCCTGGAAATTCCGCCCATGTTGAAGGATGTCACGTGACGATCAGGGCATCATGCTGCCTTTCCATCTCTTCACAAAAATAACAGAAATGAAGTTCAGCCCTAAACCGCCTCATTCACCAACATAGAACTTCCCTGAAACAACCTCCAACACACACACACACACACACACACACACCCGCCAAGATTACTTCCCCTGATGGTGAAATGCAAAGCAAGAAGCAAAGAGGAGGGGAAAGGGGAACATTTCAGACCGGACAAGTGCGTTTCTGTGTCACCCTTTTAGCGGGGAAGTTCATACAAAAACAAAACAAGATGCAAATAAAGACACACTCGGGAGCGCCGCGTGTTTACTCTGAATCTATCCCCGCTGGCGCTGCCCCTTGCTGTGTCTCTGCTGCATCCTGGGCGTCTAATTGTGATTTTCTTTCCTCCCCAGTCAGATTTTTGTTCTTTTGAAGTTAGGAAATGTCAGTGGTTTCTTTCAAGCGTTTTTGGGCAAGACTTTTTTTTAAGAGTCAGAGCAGGAAAAGGCCATTCAGCTTATCTCGTTCACTTCCTGAAATCCAAACAAGCTCTCAGAAAACCGCATCACACCCCATCCATTCAGCGAGGGGCTCTGCACTCGGACAGGAGATTTCAGGGCCATTTTGCTTTTAGAAAAACCTTCAGAACTGGATCTGAAAAACCTCCAGAGATTTGGAGAAGTAACTTGAAAGCTTGAGGCTAAAGTTGGGTGGTTATTTCCCTCCTGAGGAAATGATTCAGAAAAATCCTTTCTTTCCTCAGAGAATTCCATCCCTGCTGGCCGCCCAGAGCCCCCACGTGGACTGATGGCTGAGTTTTTCAGACTAATTCTGTTTCTCTGCTGAGCAGAGGATGCCTCCAGCTGTGCCAGTTCCTCCCCTGGTCCAAACTGAGGACCAGACTTTGAGAGCCACCTGTGATGGGAAGGAAGAGTTTTGAATGAACCTACTTGCCCGCATGAAATAGTACCTATTTAAATCATTTGGAGAGACTCCCTGCGGCACAGTGGATAAGAATCTGCCTGCCAGTACAGGGGATGCATTGAGCGCTGGTCTGGGAAGATCCCACAGGCTGCAGAGCAACCAAGCCCCCATCTCACAACTACTGAACCCCGAGTGCCTAGAGCCCGTGCTCCCCAACAAGAGAGGCCACCACAGGGAGAAGCCCATGCACCTCAACGGGAGCAGCTCTCACTTGCCTCGACTACAGGAAAGCAATGAAGACCCAGCGCAGCCCACAAAAAAAAAAAAAAACTTTAAAAAGTCACTTACAGAACAATAAATTTCTCACTAAACAACAAAAAAAACAAAAACACACCAAAAAAAAAAAACAAATTAGAATTCAACCCCAAGCTTTAAATCTCATTTTCTCAAAAAAAGAAAAAGAAAAAGGTTTGAAGCTCCCTGCCTTAAAAAAACAATTATGGGAGGGCCAGTGGTCAACACAAGTCAGCTGAGTCCCCAGACGCTGCACCATCTTGGTCAATATTCTGTGCTTTCAGGATTCCTCCCCTTTTAACGAGGAAGAGCAGAAACATCGAGCGAAACGCACAGCAGGACCAGGCAGCAGGAAGCAGGCGGCGCCCCACCCGACCTGCTCATCCGACGGGACACAGCTCCTCTGAGGGTCCCCGGCGTGGCCTTGGCATCGAGACAGCAGCGTGAGTCCTGGCGACGCCCCAGTCATCAGGGCGACAGATGGCCGCGAGTGGGCGCATCTCTGAGTAGAAGCCGCCCCTCCCGGGGGCCCGGGGAGGCCGCTGAGGGGCCTGTGAGGGTCGCTGTGTTCAGCACTGGCGGGCAGAAATCTGCTCACCGTCGTCAAGGCAGACAGTCCACCTGTTCATCCTTCACCCTGGTGCACGGCGGTGGAATCCTGAAGCCCACACTGTCAGAGAGGCCACAGAAATGGGCCCAGTCATCCAACATAGCTTTTTTTAAGTTGTGTTATCAAACCATAAGATTTGTAGCCATATTTCATTGTCAGAGTTTAAAAAAAAAAAGCCAGTCCCCAGATTGTGACATCTGATTCTGTTAAGACCTGATTGCTTGCTGTGTGCTTTTTTTTTTTGCTTGCTGATTTTGAACAAATTCCAGTGACATCATGACCATCAAGCTTCTGTGATAAAGGAGACACTGTTCCTGAGTGGCTCACGAGGAGAGAGCCTGCTTATCCTTCTGGGCAGCACAGTTTTATTTTGAATCATATATGTTTTGGTTATATTTTTTTCCAAAATATATTACAAACTTCTCAGTCCTCCTAATACCTGATTTTCAAATGACAGTGACATACACAGCGTAACATTTACCACTCTCTTCACGATTAAGTGTGCAGTCTAGTGGTGGTAAATACATTCACACGCTTGTGTGACCATCACCCCTGCACGTAGGACTATCATGAACATAAGAGAACTTGCTTTGATAAAGACTCAGCATCGCCCATAAACCTCCATCGCTGTGAGCGTTGTAACATTACTCACAGTGGGAGAGGGGACAAATGAAGTGTTTGTGCAGTTTATGCTGCATATTAGCTAACCTCGAGCCCCTAAGGTTTTGGGGTCGTGAGATGGTTTTTATTGCTCCTGTTTGTTATTCTGTCTTCTCCCATCAGGGGGTAACAACCATTTTCTCTGCTTTCAGGACACTTTTATGTGACGCCCACTCTTTCCTAGTCTACTGCAGGAAAAGTCAGCGGTCAGACTCTCTAAAATGTGCTTAACTGAGAGTCCGGCCGTGGGGAAAACTTTCCCTTGAGTTAGGGTCAAAATAGCCTGTGAACGGACCTCACGATGTGCGTTTTCTTTGGAAAACATTTCTGCTTCTTCCAGCTTCTTCCCTGTGTCGTAGGTGGTGGTGATTGACGTACATCTGACCTGTGGATAAGGAAAGACTCATGCTTGTGGCTCTTGGTTGTCCGGAGCCCCCTACACTTCAAAAGGCAGCAGTAACATCTGGAAGCCTGGCCCCCACTGGGAAAACAACAGAGAAAATTAAATTAGGGAGACAAAAATTTAAGCAAACTCCCTTTCAGGTTCCTATCATTTCCTGCCATAGAAATAAAAGACAGATTCTTTCTCTATTTGCTCTCAATTTGTCTTGACCATATCGTTTTTACTCATGAAATTATCCCTCCTAAGTGTAGCCAGAAGAGAAATAAACTCAGAACCTAGACCTCGAGGGCAACCTTGGAGAGAATCAGGTTGCACATCCTTCCCTCCTTTCCGCCCGGTACCTGCAGGCAGAGCGGGCGGGCTGGGTTTTCTCTGAGAGCATCTGCCAAGGAGACTTTACTGCGGGGTTTTAATTAAGTCACTGGTTCTCAGTTTGGGGCAGTTTTGCCCTTGTGGGACATTTGGCAAGGAATGAAAACAGCTGTGATTTTTCACAACTGGGGGAGGGGGAGAATGGAGCGGGGAGACGCCAGGGAGGCTGCTGAACAGCCTCCAAAGTCAGAAGCCCCCTGCCCCCAGGTGTGGACTCCTCAGCCCCCGTGTCGGCAGCGCTGAGGTCAGAAACTAGAGCCGAGAGGTTCTGAGGCTGATAGAGGAGACGGATGCTGCAGGCGGGGACACAGAGGACCTCGGTGACTACTCAGGGGCCCGTGGGTGGAAGAGTTCCTGCGAGTGGATTTTTTAAGCCAGAGGACTATTGCTTTGGGGGATTTGAGCCTATAAAATATAAATGATCTTTGTTGAGTTGAGGCTTCAAAGTTGAGCTGAGCTGAGCATTCTGAGAATTGTTGTAATTGCATATATCACAACCATTTCATATAAAAATATGTGTTTATATACATTAAATATATATAAAGAGAGTGGGTTCTATATCTACATGCATAGAGACATAGATAATTACTTTATATACACACACACAATTGGTTCCATTTCTCTGATGAACCCTGACGTTCATTCACTAACTAGTTTGTAAGAAAAGAATTTGAAGACAGTCTAAATTTCCAACACCAGGAGCCAATATAATGGAATACAAAATATTTATTAAAAGGAACAATTAAGTTTATGCCTTGAACAGCTCTTGAAAACAAAATGTTGAATATACAAAATGGTCCTAAACAATGTACACAACGGGATGCCACTTAGGTAAATTTTGGAAATACATAAAACAATCCTATGCTTTTATTATGGAAAACAAAAGTGTAATAAGAATATAAACACACGACCCACAAGGGACCACATCGAGTTAATCAGAGCTGTGTCCTCCAAGGAGGGAGGGGATGAGGGCAACAAGGATGTGGAGAAGAAGTAGGGTCCAGAAGGAACCCAAAGAATCCATAGTTTCCTTGGTGATACTTGGTTGTTTCATAAAAAATGTCTGAGGCATGAAGGACAAGATGTTTGCTCTTTGCAGATGGTTGTCATCATAGGTAGGATCCTGGTCCCTTCCAACACCCATCCACAAGGAATCCAAGATGGTGGCATTATTTGGGAAGAGTCTGTGCAGAGGTCACTAGCGTGAGACTGCTCTGAATTCGGGTCTTACAACAGCCCCTTTTCATCATGGACTTCCACTTCCACAGATCTGGCCTGTTAGTCCCAAATATGTTCATATACTGGTGAGAGAAGAGCCAACCTTCACATTGCTTCAAGGCGCCTTCATCAAATGTGAAAGCTTGTCCTTCTTGAAGTGGTTCTGAACCTCTGATTTTGGCATCAGAATATGGTCTTAAAAGCACCCCACCCGCCCTCACTTCCTCACGGTGGCAGCCTTGAAACCTGACAGCTCCTGGGCGGGGCCACAGGGGAAACGGCCAGGACCCCTGCTCATCCTTGGGGGGAGAGCCACTCTGCGAGCCGGCCAGCCTGCACTTGGATAAGAGATCGGCTTTCGTTGCATTAGGAGATCCAGGGGGTTGTTTGTTATGCAGCGTGACCCATTTTCCTGACTGATACAAGCCCCCAAGCAGCTGTCTCATCATTTATTTTTCTGACTTCCTTGAATATCGCATTTACAAACCTGCCAGAGAAATTCTCTAAGTGACTATGGCTCAGTGCGTTCTCCTTCAGATCATGAAACCATTCGTAAATAAGCATTAAAGTCACTTTATGGTCTCTTCCACCGGGATTTCACAAATCCCATTTCATAGCCAACAGTTTACCTCCCTCGTCTGACTCAGAAAAACATATTGTAATCAGAACACCTTTTGCACAATAAGGAAAACAAAGGCGCCTTCACAGCAGGTGCTGGCTCCTAAACGCAGTCGGGCGCCGGGCTCAGAGTCCCGGCCAGCACAGGCTGCTCACTCACAGGCTCCTCTGAAAGAGGGAGGCCCCGTGCTGGTGCGAGGTGTGGGCACACCTGTGTGTGTGTGTCTGCTGAGTCTAACTCCTCCCACCCCCAAACCGCGCTGTCCTGTAGACTTCTCCCACACAAAGCCTCTCCTAGCAACGGAGCCATGACTCAGGCAGACAGTGAAGGGACGCAGAGTACACGCTCCAAGTTCCAGAGGCCTGAGGGCCGACCCTGGCCCTTCTCAGCTGTGTTCCCACCCAAGTGACTCCGTTTCCTCGTGTGGAAAATGGACCATCATGTCGCCTTCTGGCGTTTCTAATAAAGTGCTTCTGGGAGGGCCTGGCTGGAGGGAGATCCCCACAGTCAAGGCAGATGAGGGTGCATGTGGTTGTCGTCCTCCAGGCCCTGTCCCGGAATCCTGCCTCCAGAGGCAGAGCTCACACCCCCTCTCGGAAGCTGGCCAGAGCCCACAGATGTTCGCAGCAGCCTAGCCCCAGGGGGCGGGGGGCAGACATGGGAGTGAGGCTCCCTGCAGCCAGGGAGGCCCTTCCCCTCACGGAAACCCCAGGCCCACCCCACTGGGCAAACCTGAAGACCAAAGAGCCAGACACTTCCGGTCAATGAGATGTGTCATGACCGGTTTCCAAGTAGGAAAACCCTGTGTATTGACAAGTTCATCTTGAAATGAATGCCGCAGACAGACGTCTTCAGAGTCACTGAAACGTTCCTGGTTACGGATGGCTGATGACATCTGCGGTGATTTTTCAGACTGTGTTTTATAAAAGCAATAATGTCATGTGCATAAGACAAATAATGTCATGTGCATGCGATATGTTTTCTTATTTTTTCTTATTTCGTATTTATGGAAATAAGGAGGAAGTGCCCCACCTTCTGAGGCTGGACCCAATGTCCAATGCCAGCTCTGCCACCAGCAGCCAAGGCCCCGACTGACCCCGCGTCTCCAGGGGCCTTGTGTCCACATCTCAGCAGGGAGAAGGCAGTGTTTACCTCCTGGGAAGATCGGATGCTTCAGCCACACAGCTAGAATAGGACTCAGAGAGCACTCAATTTTTGTTAAAATTCTAATGGTCCAGAACAATCTGGCTTCCCTGTGGCTCAGCTGGTAAAGAATCTGCCTGCAGTACAAGACCAAGGTTCAATCCCTGGGTTGGGAAGATCCCCTGGAGAAGGAAAAGGTTCCCCACTCCAGTATTCTTGGGCTTCCCTTGTGGCTCATTGGTAAAGAATCTGCCTGTAACGTGGGAGACCTGGGTTTGATCCCTGGGTTGGAAAGATCCCCTAGAAAAGGGAAAGACTACCCACTCCAGTATTCTTGCCTGGAGAATCCCGTGGACAGAGGAGCCTGGCAGGCTACAGCCCATGGGATCACAAAAAATCGGACACGACTGAGCCACTTTCACTTTCAAAACAACCTGCTGGGGCAAGTCATTTTTCAAAGAAAGTACTTACTGGACACTGATCAGCCCCAGCAAAGTCTGAGAAGGCCATGTTCCTTCTGCTTCCCCTCCACGGCCTCCACGTCACCGGGGGTCGGGGGCGGTGGGAAGACTTAGCTGTGGACGGCGGGAAGTGGTGTCGGATCTCCCTCCGGGTGTGGCTCGCCCGGCCACACTAATGAGCAGCCCAGAGCAAGGGTGTAAAGCCGTAGCAACTGTGCAGCCCCGGCCGGTGCGAGCCCGCCCCACCCACCCCACGCTGAGCGGCCTGGCTACAGCCCGTCTCCACTGGAACCCGGCGCCTGGCTCCTCTCTGCGGGGCTCCGTAGGCGCGGTGGGGCGGAGAGGACCCCGCGCCTCACCACGGGCGCCATCCACGTTTGCTCTCTGCTTCCTCCTCCCCTCGGTCCCACACCTTCCGCTTGCGGCCGTCCGTCTCTTTGCAGAAGTTGGCAGGTCAGCTGGAGGCCAATCCCCACCAGCTCCTCTGTCTTTTCCATTGTCAGGTTTGACGTCCCGTGAGGGCCGGGGATCCACACTCTGCTCATCAATAACGTCCTCAGCAAATCGGTCCACGTCCTCCCGGCTCCCCTCTCTCCTCCACTCGGTCACGGCGGCCCCGGGCTCCAGCCTCCCCGTCTTCCCACCTCCCTCCTCCCGGGAGTTCAAGCTTTCCCTCCCTGTTTGAATCCTACGCTCGCCGTTGCATCACTGCAAGGAGCTCTCGGTTGCTTGTCTGTGACATCATCATTCTTGGGGGCTTGCAATGTTGTAGCAGAGAGATTTCCTGCCTAAAGCCGAACAATGGTCTTGTTTTAAAAAGCAGCAATACACTAAAGGGATAAGGTGTTCAGCCTGCAGGGCTCATGATGAGAGATGCGAGTTTCTCCTGCAGCTTATCGCCCCCAACCCAATGTTGAGAAACCTATATGCAGGTCAGGAAGCAACAGTTAGAACTGGACACGGAACAACAGACTGGTTCCAAACAAGAAAAGGACTACGTCAAGGCTGTATATTGTCACCCTGCTTATTTAACTTCTTTGCAGAGTACATCATGAGAAACGCTAGGCTGGAAGAAGCACAAGCTGGAATCAAGATTGCCGGGAGAAATATCAATAACCTCAGATATGCAGATGACACCACCCTTATGGCAGAAAGTGAAGAGGAACTAAAAAGCCTCTTGACGAAAGTGAAAGAGAAGAGTGAAAAAGTTGGCTTAAAGCTCAACATTCAGAAAACTAAGATCATGCCATCTGGTTCCATCACTTCATGGGAAATAGATGGGGAAACAGTGGAAGCAGTGTCAGACTTTATTTTGGGGGGCTCCAAAATCACTGCAGATGGTGATTGAAATTACCATGAAATTACCATGAAATTAAAAGACACTCATTGGAAGGAAAGTTATTACCAACCTAGATAGCATATTAAAAAGCAGAGACATTACTTTGCCAACAAAGGTCCGTCTAGCCAAGGCTATGGTTTTTCCAGTGGTCATGTATGGATGTGAGAGTTGGACTGTGAAGGAAGCTGAGCGCGGAAAACTTGATGCTTTTGAACGGTGGTGTTGGAGAAGACTCTTGAGAGTACCTTGGACTGCAAGGAGATCCAACCAGTCCATCCTAGGGGAGATCAGTCCTGAATATTCATTGGAAGGACTGATGCTGAAGCTGAAACTTCAATACTTTGGCCACCTCACGCGGAGCGTTGACTCATTGGAAAAGACCCTGATGCTGGGAGGGATTGGGGGCAGGAGGAGAAGGGGACGACAGAGGATGAGATGGCTGGATGGCATCACCGACTGGATGGACATGAGTTTGAGTAAACTCCGGGAGTTGGTGATGGACAGGGAGGCCTGGCGTGCTTCGATTCATGGTGTCGCAAAGAGTCGGACACGACTGAGCGACTGAACTGAACCAAATGTGCGCCGGTCTTGGCCTCAGGGACCGTGCTTGGCCACCCTCCACGGCTTGTCGGACAGGCCTCCTAGGAGTGACCAGCAGGGTCTCCTCCTCTCTCCACCATAGGGCGAGTGACTACCAACAGAAAATGGGCCGCAGGAGACCCTCTGGGCCCGGGTCTTCAAAGCAGCCCCACTCCCACCTGGAGCAGGGGAGGAGGGCAGACAGGCCCTGAGCTCTGGACGCTTCTCCTCTCGGCTGGCAGGAAGGCCTGCGGGATGCAGGCGAACCCTTCCGCGGCCACGCCTGCCCGCGTCTCTGCTTTGTTCAGGACGCAGCGCGGTGCCGCTAAGGGACCTGGGAGCCGAAGGGCCTTCGCTCCAGCTCCCAGACGTATCTCCTTGGCCACGTAACCTTAACCATCTGGCCTTAGCATCCTCCTCTGTAAAGTGGTGACGACAATGGCTGCTCCGCTAGACTGCCGGGAGAACTGCTTAGGATAACTCAGGGCACGAGATCTGATGGGCAGGGTCTCAGGGCACGCGGTCTGATGGGCGGGGACTCGGGGCACTTGGCCTGATGGGCGGGGATTCAGGGCACGTGGTCTGATGGGCGGGGACTCATGGCACGGGATCTGATAGGCGGGGACTCAGGGCACGCGGTCTGATGGGCGGGGACTCAGCATGCGATCTGATGGGCGGGGTCTCAGGGCACAGGGTCTGATGGGCGGGGACTCGGGGCACGCGGTCTGATGGGCGGGGACTCAGAATGTGGTCTGATGGGCGGGGACTCAGGGCACGCGGTCTGATGGGCGGGGACTCGGGGCACGTGGTCTGATGGGCTGGGACTTAGAGCACGTGGGTGCCCGCACCGCTGGAGGTGGACACCCCCTCCCACCTGTGTCATCGGACCGCCGGCTGGCTGCCCACGGTTCCACGTGGCCTCCCACAGTCGTGCTGTTTTCATCAAGCTTCTGTAATTTTTTCTTTCTAAAGCTTCTATATTTTTGTTTGCGGCCCATCAACGTGCTCCCCTCTGGCTGTCACGTAGTCATGACTTGCCCCCTTTCCAACGTCCCAGAACTGAATTTATAAGTTTTCATCTGCTGTTACAAAGGCTCCACCTGTAATGACCACCCTGTTCACAGCACTGTCCCCAGAAGCAGGGTCCCTGGTGTCCCTAGCTCTACGGCCCGCTCAGGGTCTCAACTGCACCAATTCCCTAAACCATGAGGAGCGTGTTTGGCTCCCTGCAGACTGAACCGGGAGCCAGCCCAGCTCTGGACGGAACCCAAAGGCTGAACCGGGCCCAGCAGGTCCCAGCTGCAGTGCTTCGATTGCTTACCATGAAGGAGTTCTTGCCTCTTTTACGCGAACGGATTTGCGCGTGTGCCCACTGGAGGGGCTGCCTTCCCTGCTAGCTGGGACACGGGTAGCCCTGGGGCTGACCCTTCCCCTGCTGGCCGGGGCCTTGGCCGCTGGGCCCCTTGGGTCAGCAGATTTCTTTCCAGATGTCCACCTGCGAGCGTCCATCAGACCACCTTACGCCTTGCCGGGGTCGCTCCCCTTGCTGGGTAATGCTTCTGCGAGCCTTCTCTGAAGCAGCTGCGGCCAGGGAATCTACGGAGGAATGGCGCTTTATAAATCAAAAAATAATAACGGAGCGCAGGCTGAGCTCTGGAGGCTGGACATGCCTGGGCGACCTTGCCAGCCCGGGCGCCGCGGGCGCTGGTGAATGACCACAGTGCCACCTGGTGGCCGAGCTGAGCTAGCGCCCCAGGGTGCATGCGAACCAGTGTTACCACTAAAATCCCAGAGAAAACAACCCAGCAATCCCCTGGAAGCCTTCAATCTGGGAAGAAGCATAGTAGAAAAATCTCATTTTTTAAGACTTTGAATTTATTTATTTTTTGGTCCCCAAATAGCTGCATTTCTGAGTAGTTCTTTTTAGTGAGAGCTCACTAAGGAATAGACTTTTTTAGGGCATTTTATAATATTGCTTTGCATAAGCAAAATATTTAAGACACTGCTATCTCTGTTAATAAGAGTGACCAAAACTGCTTATGAAACTCGAGAAGGAATTAAAGTTTGTGCTTCCTTTGTGTTACGTAAAAATGCCAGGTTTTAAGTTTAATTATGTGGACTGGGGACTTCCTATCTAAACTCAGAGCTCAGGTTCTTTCTGAGCCAGAAACCTGACTTCTGCCCCCATCCACACACCCGCGAGAAAGGCATGCGTGACCCTGGGTGTGTAAGCCAAGCTTGAAGAAGTTTGCCTCTAACAGAGCATTTCATTAAAGTTCCAACCTCTCGCTGTAAATGTCTCCAGTCTAGACTGAGGAAAAAGCCCTGGCGTATCTGGAAATCAGGGTGGGGTATGGCAGTTCAAGGAGGCGTGCTCCTTCTGGAATTTTCCACTCCCTCAACTGTTTCTTCATAACTGGAAGAACCCTACCACTTCCCGGTCTACCGCATTGCTGTGTGAGAAAGATTCATACAGTGGATTTTTATAAAGCTTTTTGAGCTTCGTTCAAGGGAACAGCCTGGTAAAAGTAACCAGTAAAGGAGGAAAAAACTCGACTGACACTTAGGTATGATGGTTCCAAAGAGGACGTGCTCTAAACATTATGGATCAAATCTACCTTAAAAGAAATGGATATAAACTTCAGGGAAATGTGCAAGTGGCCTTGCGCATACATTCTATGTTGCTTACATGCCCGATGAATAGAAACGTTGGTGTGAACCAAGCGACATTTTCCAACAGAGCCATAAGTATCACAGTCAGGAAAAGTAAAACCCAAACAAGCCAGAGAAACAGGCAAAGGCCAAAACGACGGGAGCCGAGCGCTCGCCCTCCTCTGATCCGGGAGAAACTGACCAGGGCCCCGTGTGCAGAGGACGAGCGGCCGTGGGTGCAGGTGGGCGTGAGCCCGTTCGGGGGCAGAAACCAGCTTCTCCACGTCGAGAGCGCCTCGTCCCGGGGGGAGAGCTGCTTTCTTCTGTTACCCTGGGGGCTCAGGCGGTTAAGAGTCCGCCTGCCGTGCTGGGCAGCCGGCTTCCATCCCTGGGTTGGGAATATCCCCTGGAGGAGGGCATGGCCACCCACTCAGTGCTCTCGCCTGGAGAACCCCACGGACAGAGGGCTATAGTCCATGAAGTCACAGAGTCAGACACACAACAGCGGAAGATTCACCATCTTAACCACTCACCACGCGCAGGTCAGCGGCGCCAAGAAGAGTCACATAGTCGTACAACCATCACCACTGTCTCCAGAACTCTTCTGGCAAAACTGAGACTCTGTCCCCATTAAACATTCCCTCCACCCTCTCCCCTAGCCCCTGGAAACCACTTTCTGTCTCTGTGAACCTGCTCTAGGGAGCTGGTACAAGTGGAATCATGCAGACCTCTTCCTTCTGTGGCTGGCTTATCTCACTGAGGATGTTCTCAGAGTTCCTCTGTGCTGCAGCAGGTGTCAGAATCGCCTTCCTTTCTGAGACCGGACCGGAATCCACTGTGTGGATGGACCGCAGCTTGTTTACCCATCGTCCACTGACAGGTGCCGTCTCCCATCTTTCAGCTGCTGTGGGTACCGCGGCTGTGAGCGGCCTCAAGTCCTTGCTTTTCATTCTTTCGGGCGTACATGCGGGAGGACGAAATTGCCGGTCATGGAGTAACTCCATGTTTAGGGTTTCAGCGCAGCTGTGCCGCTTTCCCTAACGGCTGCACATGCTGCATCCCCACCAACAGGGCACCGGGCTCCGCTTTCCCGCCAGCGCCGCTTTTCTGTTTCTCTGATGGAGGCTCTGACAGGTCTGAGCTGACAGAGGGCCTTCCTCTGATCAGTGAGACCCTCACAGCCCCTGCCTGGGGGCTTTGCGGAAGGTGATCTTCTCGCCGCGTCTCAGAGGAGGAAGTGCTCTCCTGGACATGGCAGTCAGGTTTCCTCTGCATGGCCTTGTGATGGGCCTGTTTCTTCTGCTCCACCCACCTCCCAGAATGACCTTGGGAGCTGGAGGAGAGGGGACGTCCCCCAGGACTTGGGGACCCTGGGCGCCGTGTGACTCATACCTGGGTGGCATCCAGAGGTCAGCAGCAGCCAGGCTGGATGTTCTGCTGCCTGGCAAAGCCCCCACACCCCACATGCATCAGCCTTGAGGGCCAGTGGCCGCCGGGTTGGCGGAACTTGCAGATTATAAAGGAACAAGACCGAGACGAAAATGACCCAGGGGAAGCCAGCGTGGCCCCGCCAGGTCTGCAAGTTAGCAGGATGGATGGTCACCCCAGTGGAGCCCGTTTATGGCCAGCACAGATCTTCTCATGCACAGTTTATGTGCGAGGTGGTCACTGTGAAACAGTTGTTCTCAACCAGCCATTTTTCTCACTGGCCTTTTATTTACCCTTGAAACGCTTTTATTGTAGGGAGCCGGGAATTATAACCCCAGACTTGCTGTGGTTGGAAGACATGCACAGCTTCCCACGAAAGCTTAATTGGTCTGCCTGCCCCGGTGTTTGACTGTTTAAGACAAGATAAAAATAATCTGGAGGGATCATCTCTATGTTCACATGTCAACACTCATCTCAATCCCTCAGTCTCCTACTGAAAAGTCTAATGCTCTCTGCAAAGAATCACAAATATGAACAACCCTCAGTTACAGGCCCATTTTAAAGGGCAGTAAGTGGGGGCACTGGGGGACCAAGGACCCCACAGTCATGGGGAATGTCCTCTTAGGGAAGGAGTGGAATTCCAAATGTGGGCAGAGCTTCCCCAGCTAAAAACCGTAAAGGCAGACTCGGTGGGACAAACCTGGGGGATAAGCTGAGTCCTGTTACCCAGGGAAAGACCCACGTCTTCATCCTTCCTACCGTGAGAATATTTCCTCGGGTTTCACAGTCCAGCAGCTTCTGCTTGCACCCTGTTCCTTCTGCAGTGCGTGGTCCCCGACCTTGATATGCGTGAGGACCACTGGGGAGGTCTTGAAAAACCCAAGGCAGATGCACATCGGGCAGGAGACCACCGCCTGCAGAGGGAAGGCACGCAACATGTGGGAGCTCTGAGCGGAACCACAGGAGCAGGCTGCTTCCCATGGAAATCAAGTCACTTGACCTCCTCTTCCCCTCGGTCATGTGATCGCACGTGAGCGTGAACAGGAGTGACCTGGGCAGGCGGTGATTCTGTTGGGAGTGGATTCAGCTTGGTGTCTGTTTTCGTTTGAGGGATCTTGAAAGCAGATCCTGAGACGTGAGCTTGAACACGGTTGGTTTCCGGGGAAAGTCATCCCACGAGAAGTGAGGGGAGGAGTGCGGTGGAGCCAGAGGCAGAGAAGCCCGTGGAGCCCTTGCCGCTGGGAACGGGCTGCAGGCTCAGGGTGGGGAGTGTGCTCCTGCCCCTCTCTGGGCTGCAGCGGGCATCTCTCTCTGGTCCAGCTCCCTCGGGTTGAGGGTCCCCGGGGTTTTGCTCCAGGGCTGTGCCCACTTGGATGAGGTCACTTCCTGTGGCTCAGGAAGGGGTCCTGCATGTTGAAAGCCAGGGGAGGGCTTGCGCCCTTGCAGCCACCCTGAGCCCAGGTATCTTGAGGGTGCGGCCCCAGCTGCAAGTAGAGTTCAAGCATGGACGTCGGCAGGGAAAGTCTTTCTGGCCAAAGAGAACACAGATCCATCACCCTCTGAGATGCTATAATGGCAGGGATCACCCGGGGGCACTTCCCATCCGTGCTGCTCCAAGGCAGGAGGGTGAACTCAAGGGCTTCCCACGTTGTCATTAGCCCTCTGGTCCTGGGTCCCTGTCACGGTGAGGGTCTCCCTGAGGCAGGAGGAATCAGAGCTGGGAGACTGTCACCTCGCACCTCCCATCCCGAGACTTAGGCTGAATCGTCGCACAGACAGACATGGGAGAAGGTTTAACGGTGTCCAGTTCCTCCAGGCAGGCCAGGGGCACAGGCCGTGGAACCCGCGGTGCTCAGGGAGAACCAGCGCCCCAGCCCCACTCCGGGGGCCGGGGGACGGGACACGCAAGTGTGTAACAGGAGCTCCGGGTGGCCAGACGCCTGCCCAAGGCCTGCACCTCACCTGGGCTTTTTGAACTCCTCTCTGGAGATGGGGGACGACCAGCCGGTTTCTGCCATTTTTGAAACATCAGCTGAATGCTCCCGGCCTGCTCTGCAGAGGCCACTCCAGCCCGGACCGCTGGAGAGGCGTCGCTGAGTCTCCACGGAGCTCACATCCTAGAACAAAATCCCTGTCCTCCCGACGGAGGAGAACCGTAGTCCCGAGCAGCGCAGAGGGGCCCAGAGGTGAGGGGATGGAGCGCAGATAAGCCCTGAGCCACGACCAGCTTTTATTAACAGCGGTGCTCCTCTGCACCGGGACTCTCGGGGCCTGCTGAGCACTCTGGGTAATGGCGAGGCAGGGCTCGCCCTGAGCAGAGTTGACACTTAATAAAAAAGAAAAACCTGCACTGATTTAAACCGCTCCAGGATGGCTGATGGATATGAACAAAGCTTTAGACTAGCAGGAAGAGTGAAAATGTAACAGAGTGCTTCTTGCCGAATGAACAGATGGATCCCCAAGCAGATGATGGGTCAGAGCATCTAACACGTGCAGCCCAGAGACACGTTTCCTGGGAATGATTACCTGGTGAGCACTCACCTGGCCGTGCAGAAGGTGGGGGCATCCGGTGACCCCCCAGACACATCCTCGTCTTCCACTTCGACCTGTGACCCTTCAGGGCAGATGCTACAAGGGAGCGCTCAGGAAGCCCTACCTGTGAGCTCCCAAGTGTGTCTGTGTGCATTTAAACACTTTTCCGTCCTTAACCCAACTGTGCTCCGATGTTTGATGTATGAATTCATGTTCATTTAACTTAACCTTTGTTAAAGGCTTGCTTGAGGGTGAAATCGTGTGTGTGTGTGTGTGTGTGTGTGTTCACAAACAACAGAAAACAATACAGTGAACACGGGCATAAAGAGAGCTTCACTTTGCCCGTTGGCGCCTGTGGGTGCTGGCTGACCGTGTGACCACAGCCACCGCTGGGCCAGCTCACACGCTGAGGCGGCTTCTCCCAGTAAGCCATCGGGAGAAGACGCTTCTCTCCCAAGGGGGAGATTCTGGTTTGTGGCTCTCACCCGGCTTCTCCCCTGCCCCTTGACTTGGGGCCACCTCACCAGGCCAGCCCTCGTCAGGGGTCACCTACCCGTCTGTGCAGAGGCCGTGGACGCAGTCACGAAGGAAAGGGTTGCTTTGTGATTAGAAAGACCTTAGGATAAACCCATGTCCACGCTCACAGAGAATGACCTTCAGCCTCGCTGTGGAGGACACAGCTTCCTGATGTGGAAAATGGCATTATGGTAGGACCAGCACCTCACAGAGGTTACCATGGAGATGAAGTCAGAGAATGAGGGCAAATCTTACACACAGGATCCCGTACAAAACATCTGCTTAATAAATGGTGAGAAGCATGTATGTGGTACACCAGATGACTGACTTTTCATGCACGTAAACACCAATGCTTATGTTGACTGAAAAAAAAAGCACAGTGTGAGAGTTAAGTTTTATCTGGGGCAAAATGAAGACTGTGGCTGGGAGGCAGCATCTCAGCTAGCTCTGAGAAGCTGCTCTGAACAGGCAGGGGGAGGTCAGCATACACGTGGTTGTGGTGAAGGGCAGTTCACGCAATCAAGCACACGTTTTTGCAGTTTCTGCCAGGCTGGTGAAGGTTACTGCTGGTCCCGAGGAGCAGACGTCACCATGAAAGATTTTAGTGCGTTTCTAGACACAAAGAGACGCAAGAATTGAGCTCATAAAATCTTCTCCTGGAAATATCTAACTATCTAAAGACGTGTTCTTGCAGCTTTTCCCAGAGCACAGAGTGCCTCATTCCTGATCTCCACCCTGAACTCATTTCGGAGGGTGTTGAAGGTCAGTGGTCATAGCAGTTTGTGAATTAATCCTTGTAGAGGCAGATGGCAGGTGCCAGCCTTTAGTTAAAGCATGTTAGAGTCTCGCTTTTAATGATACATGAGAGCATAACACTCAGCAACACTGCTCTTCCATGGGCTGTATCCAGGGAGTGTAGTCATGAAGGGGTTACTCTAGTTTTGTCTGCGGGGACACCCGTTGAGAGGGCCCCATAGGCAGAGCTGTCAGGAGACAGCTGGGTACTCTATTTTATGATGCCACCCGGATGGCCTCCGCCTTGTATCACAGGCATCCTCGGACTGACAGCAAAAGTGATACTTAGGGAAATCATTCACACTGAGTGCCTACATAAGAAAAGAAGAAATATTTCAAATCAACAGCCTATGTTTCCTCCTCAAGAAAAAAAAAAAAGACCAAACTGAACCCAAAGTAAAGAAAAGAAAGGGAATATAAACAATAAGAATAGAAAGCAATTAAACAGAAAAGAGAAAATTAATAGAGAAGCCTGATGGGGGAAAGGGTTAGTTATTTGAGATGATCAATAAAATTGATCAACTTCAAACCAGGTTGATCATGCAAAGACCCACGCACGAATGTTCACAGCAACTTTATTTGTAAAAGCTAAAATTTGGACATAACCTGAATGATTAACAGGTGAACATACAGAAAAGGCTATTTTTAACGTCAGAAAGTCCATCACCATATATACCTATCTGAAATGTGAAGTGTTAATTGCTCAGTCATGTCTGACTCTTTGCGACCCCATGACATGTAGTCCTCCAGGCTCCTCCGTCCATGGGATTTCCCAGGCAAGAATACTGGAGTGGGTTGCCATTTCCTTCTCCAGGGGATCTTCCTCACCCAGGAATTGAACCAGGGTCTCCTGCATCGCAGGCAGATTCTTTACCAGCTGAACCACCAGGGAAGTCCCATATGCCCACCTAAGTCTTGATTTTTGTTGCTAGCTGCCTCTTTAATGTTACCACATAGTAGCTGCTGCTAAGTCACTTCAGTCGTGTCCGACTCTGTGTGACCCCATAGATGGCAGCCCACCAGGCTCCCCCATCCCTGGCATTCTCCAGGCAAGAACACTGCAGTGGGTTGCCATTTCCTTCTCCAATGCATGAAAGTGAAAAGTGAAAGTGAAGTCACTCAGTCGTGTCTGACTCTTAGCAACCCCACGGACTGCAGCCCACCAGGCTCCTCCGTCCCTGGGATTCTCCAGGCAAGAGGCCTGGAGGGGGTGGCGCTGCCCAGCAGCAACTAATAAAATGGCTGTTGAGTTTGTTGTTGTTCTTTAGTCACCAAGTCGTGTCTGACTCTTTCGTGACTTCATGGACTGTAGCCTGCCAGGCTTCTCTGTCCACAGGATTGCCCAGGCAAGAATACTAGAGTGGGTTACCATTTTCTTCTCCAGGGATCAAATCCACACCTCCTGAAATGGCAGACCGATTCTTTCCCACCAGGCCACCAGGGAAGCCCGACTTTTAAGTTACTGTGCAATAAAACTACTATATGAAGGCTAAACAGTAAACACCGTTTACTGCTTACTGTGACAAAATGGAAACCTTACTTTGCAGATATGGACAAGGCCTCCTCTTCCATTTTAGAGAGTATTAAATTTTGAAATTTCAAGTCCCAGTAGCTTGTCACAACAGGAACCATCATTACCCGATTTGTGGTGGCTCGGCAGTGAAAAAAACAAACAAACAAAAAAAAACTGTCTCCCAATGCAGGAGACTTGAGTTCAATCCCTGGGTCAGGAAGATCCCCTGGAGAGGAAAATGGCAATCTACTCCAGTATTCTTGCCTGGAGAATCCCATGGGCAGAGGAGCCTGGTGGCAACAGTCTATGAGGTCAAAAAAGAGTCGGACGTGACTTAACGGCTAAATGATAGCAACCAAGTAATATCCTGTGTGTTGAAACGCCTTAACCAAACATGTTTTAAGAAGCAGGTGGATGTCAGACAAATTTCTAAGATAGCACAGCTGGGGGTGAATAACTCCTGAGTGAGACGGAAGCAACGTGAAAATTGCTGCAGGAAAACCGACCAAAACCACAGCATCTGACACTGAAAAAGTCAGCAGAAGGCAGTCTTGACGGAGGAGCAAAACTCTTGTTCCCCTTGGAAAGCTGTGAGCCCCTGCTCACGAGAAAAGCCCCTAAGTGAATTGTAGAATGATAAGATCTGAGACAAATAGGAACATTTTCAGCGAAAGGAGTTTTTAAAAACAATTTTAAAAGCATTTATAAAGGCGGACTATACATTGTCTTTTGAAAAATACCCTAGGAAAACTTCATAATGTTTTAAAGTTCAATTTTATTAAACATATGGGCAAGTCTGAAATTATTCAGAATATGAAAATTGACTTGAGAATAATTAAAAGTCAGAAAAACCTCAGGTGTGTGTCCAAGTTCTGGACAACATTAATATAGTATAAAAAGTTCCCGGGAAATTTACAGTGAACAGGTGTGTGAAGTCATTGAGGGGGAAAGAAGTTCAGACCTTAATTAGCAAGAATTATAAATATCCTCGTTAGGTTGTTTTCTTTCAGGTTGACATGTTTTTGAGCATATGCACAGGGGAAATATTTTTAAAATCATGAGCACACATGGTAAGAAAATCTTACTTATTCATAATATTCTGTACTTTTGCCATCAATCACTTAAAAGCCGAGTGAGCTTTGAGGGGACCGAGCTCTGCAGGCAAAGCCCTGAGCACAGGTAAGCATCTTTGTTGAGAAACATTTGTCCCCACGGCGACATCGGGGGACACAGGCCAGCTCTCGGGGATCCCTGTGTTGGGAACAGGAGCAGAGAGTTACCAAAGGGGGGCTTTGGGACGCTTTCAACCCCTGATGGGTCTGGATCCCAAGGTGGGATGGGGCTGCCTGTTAGAGGGGGCTGGGGAAGTGACCACGTGTCTCCCCTGGGACGCAGGTAAGGGAGATGGCCCGTCCCCTCCCTCCAGGAGGACAGGGAGCAGCCCAAGCCCCAGGTCCCAGCGGGGGGACACTCCTGGGAAAGGGCAGAGCTGGACCCTGGACCTGCTTATGCCCGTATTGGAGGCAGAAGGAAGACTGTTGCTCCTTGAAACACTTCTGACAGAGTATGTAGGGCTTCCGCACACAACCGTCGTGACAGCTGCCTGGAGTCAGCGCAGACCGCGGTTCCAGGCTCATCCCTCAGACCCCGCACCTCCACACAGGCTTCTGTCCAACTCGACTAAAAATCATGGCTTCCCAAGACGCCTCCTTGAGCGTCCATCACCTGACGCCTCACTCAGCTTCCATCATCTGAGTGAACGCTTGGTTCACAGAACCCAGGGACTCCCTTCACTTACTACTCCCCGTGTGCTACAAAGGTCACAGTAAAGGACACGGGCGGATGAGTGGCCGGAAGGGCGAGGCCTGGGTGGGTCCTGAGAGCAGGAGGCTCTGACCCTGTGGAGTTGGGGTGCGTCCCCCTCCAGCACATTCATTAACCCAGAACCTCTCCAGGTCCCTTCATTCAGGGTTTTTAATAGAGCTTTCGGTACCCAGGGATGACAGATCAACTCATGGGCCACCAGTGCTAGCTCAGTCCTGGCTCCTTCCCCGTCCCTGGGGGCAGGGGTGGAGGGGCCAGGTGAGCGCACCAGCCCCCGATCCTGTGGTTGGGTCCTCGGGCCACAAGCCTCATCCACCCAGAGTCACCTGAAGGCAACAGCTCAGCTGTGGACACTCAGGAAATTCCGGGGCTTCTAGGAGCTCCGGGCCAGGACCCAGGACCCGGGTCAAACACACAGCTGTGGTTGTATCACAACATCACAGAGGCCCAGGAAAGAGGTCAGAGGGCCTGGCCTGACACTGGGTGGGGAAGCTTAATCTTGAGTGAGTAGCAGGGTGTCTGTGTGACCACGCGGTCCGCCACTCCCAGCAGAGACCCCAGGCATCCCAGAGTGACCATGCCAGCCAGTGTGGGTGGGCAGCCCCCTGGGGGGCTAGGTTAGGGATGCTGGCCTGGCCCCGTGCCACCCTCAGACAACGGCTAGGCTCGGAGCCCTCACAGCAGCGTTCCAGCCGGGAAGGACACCGGTGGCCCCGGGCTGGGCAGCCGTTTCCTCCTGAGTCCCTCAGCGGTAGGTCCTCTAGGGCAGACACACACCCCTCTGGGTCTGAAGAATCGCCCCAGAGCTACAGGAAAAGGTGAGCTGCTGCTAGCTGCCTTCATGAGTCCTCACGTGGTGTTGTACTGGGAGCTTTGTATTGATCTCAGTCTGTATCTTTGTGCTAAAATTAGGGGAAAAAACCCTGCACCTTATGTTGGTTCCTTGCATCCAATTTGCGGGAGTAGTTTTCCCCGGGGCTCCTGTGGATGGTCTAGGGTCCCTGTGCGTGTAGCCTAGGTTCTTGATATCAGCAGATGTCATACACCATCCTCATCCAAAGGAGAGCGTTTGCATCGCATTGACACGTCCACAAATTAGCTCGTTAACCAAAGGATAAACAAGGTCCAGGTTTATTCTTCAATATGATACATACATATGACTGTTACACATCTTTATGAGGAAAAGGAGTACAGCTGAATGAAACTATGCCAGAAACAGAAAATACACACGATATATGTAGCCACTGCTTCGGGGCTCCGTGTTTATTTCTTGTCTGCACTGAGAAACTTCGTCCAGAGGGCTCACCGGCATCTATCCGTCGGGATAACTACAGAACGTGCAAGCAGGACTCTTCTGCCCCTTCGAGTGGGCAGCAGCAGGGGAGTGAGAAGCCTTCACGGAAGGTGAAGCTGCCCACAGGAAGACCACCAGGGACGACGCACCTGCCTGGATCGGAGCTGGGAGGAGAAATGCACTGACCCTCTAAGCTGAGAAGCTGTGAGTTTCAGCCAAGGCCCGGAAGTCGTCCTAGCCCAGGAAGTCCCGCCCACTCAGTGCAGCGTCTCAGTCCTTTAGGACAGAAAGCAACTCGCATTTTGCAAACGTAATTTTCATCTCAGAGAAGCTCTAGGGGAACATGGTGATAGATAAGAAGCCGGACTTTGATTCTAACTTAAGAAAAAGAGAAAGAGGCAAAATATTTTAAAAGATGAAGCAAAAGCAAAGGAGGGCATCGTGGCCGATTTGAGAAGGGTACAGAAGAACGGCCTGAACCCAGGACGGAACCTCCAGCGGAGAGAGCTGAGCTCAATCCCGCCCTGCCCTAGTTACGAGCTCACAGATCAGTTTCCAAAGGAGGCCCCTCAGCTGGCCTGGAGTCCAGACCGAACAAGCGCAAGTCTAATATTGGCCCTCCCACAGCCCAGAGGCTGGAGTCGGGGTCGTGGGAACAGAAGGACAGAAAAGGAATTAAAGGAGAGCCTTGCTCATTTCGCTCGTAGAAAATCCATATTTGGTTCTAAAACAAGGACAAAGTGCTGCTGTGCTAATTTCCATAAAGATGGTGAAAACGTTGGTTCTCACAGATCTGAGGCCACATCACATCAGAGTCTGCCTCGCGAGACAGATCATCACGCCTATTTGCATCTTTGAGGAAAGAAAGCAAAAAAAATGTCAAGTCAGACAGAAAGTGACTCCAGGCAACTCTACAGTGCCCAAAGACAGGAGTCAGCCCACCTCAACCCGGAAATGGTTTCCACGGTTAATCCAGGTGGGAGTCCGTGCTGGGGGCTTTTATGTCATGAACAAGGTGACCCTTTTCTCCCGGGTTTTTAAGCAGCAGCAGATTCTGGGTCCCTGTCGATTCCTTTTCCCCTGACAGTTTCTTTCTCCCCAGGCTGTGGGACAGGCCCCACCACCCGGCACTTAATTTCCTCCATTTGTTGGAGGAACAGTGATGGCCTAAAGGAGTGAGCAAGGCCACCACATCCACCGAGAGAATGCAGAAGCCCACACAGCCTCTGGCTCCTGGTGACTTCTAGGGGAAAGGGATCACGAGGACCCCGGTCCCGCCAGACTCCGTTCTGGGTTCACACTCGCCTGTGGTTTGATTCCTCCGACGTGCGAAGCCCATTTCCCATCAGAATCGCCACATCCCGCAGCAGCACAAGGGTGTGGACAGAGGGGACCGCTGAGCGAGAGACGGGAACCCCCTCATCTCGTGAAACTGGAGGGCACCCTGCGGACCCCGCCCCAGCACGCCCCAGCCAAGTGTGCAAATCTAACTACGCAGTCTGAGGAGAGCCGCTTTCAAAGCCGAGTCTCCTTTCTAAACCCTAAAACCCACGCCCGCTGACTGCGGGGTCGTCAGTGGGTGAATCTGGCAAGCAAGCACTCGCTCACTTGGCCTGAGATGGGTCCTCCGCGTGCGGTGGGACCAGGGAAGGCGACCAGGACCGAGGTGACCCTCACGTCCAACGGAAGGTCCTCCGCGCGGGCCGGAGGAGAACCCACACTCAGGCCAGAACACGCCCCCCACGAGGGGCTTCCGATCAGACCCCTGTGTCCTGTTCAGCAGTTGAGCCAATGCCAGCTCTCTGTGGACTGAGTATTAAACCTGGACCACCTCCTGGTTTTCCAGACCCGATGAACACCAGGAGCTAAAGATAGTGTGGTAACATAACACTTCAGTCACAGGGCCTTGTGTGCGTGTGTGTGTTTTAAGGAAACTAAATTAAACACGAAGCAGAATCACAGAACAGGAAGAGGAGAAGCCAGCCTTGGATGAATGCGCGGGCCCAAAGGAGAAGGAGACGCGTCTTATTGCACCACCGGTGAGCTGGCCAGAGGCCTGAACTAATTACCCATGTCTTCTGTCTCCACCTCCCCCGCCCCTGAAGCACGTGGGCAGGCAAGGAGGACTCTCGGGCGGGATCAGAGAGGATGGGGAACTGTCAGCGCCTGTCAGAACCCCCTTGCCTGGGCGGCCCCTGGGGCTGTTCTTAGTTCCTTTCATCACTATCGAGGCAGCTGGAGCCTAGAGCAACTTAAGCTAAAAATAAAGACATTATTATAGCTGATCTTAACACAACAGGTATTTGGAAGTGGAAAACGTGAGAGAGGCTTAAGAAGTAAGTGATGGGCGTGGCATCCACCGTCTCAGCTTCCTGGAGAAACAACCCCCGTTTCTGCAGCAGGGCTCAGGTCCCCTGTTACATGTGAAGAAACGGCACATGAGCTCGGGAACAGAAGAACCTCCAGCTGGAAATCAGGGTCACGTCCGAGCGGGGGTGCCCTGCGCAGGGCTGAGCCAAAGAGCCGACATGTGGTGTGGCCACTGGTCCTCTTTACCCAGGTCGCGCAACAGGAAGCCCAGCACTGTCCCCCTAAGGACTCACCAGAGCCATCCCTTCTCGTTCCGGCCGCGTCGAGGGAAGCTCTTGGGACAGTTAGCGTTACTCAAGGCCGTGAATGGGCAGACGAACCGTGCACCGCCTCTCGAAGCCCGTGATTCACGTGGATGACGGTTCCCTCGGAAGAGAGCAAGGTGCATGGTGACAACCCACGTCCCTCAGCTGAAAGTAGACCAGCTGCTTGGAAGACTGCTGCTCTTGGAGGAGGTCTCAAAACACATGGCAGACAGGCCGCCTGATGCCTGTTGCTCAGAATTCAAAGAAAGCTTATGTTCCAGAAAGCAAATTACTCATCAGTTGGATTCACCGGATTTCAGTCCAAATCAAAATAATAAAGTCTGAGAGACTAACCGGCCAAGGGTTCACCGGACTTAGAACTTTTTCTGGCAACATACTCACCCCTTTGAAAGGCAATTCTCCCTCTAAATGTATCCAACTTTTTTTTTTTTTTTTTTAGCATATATCCACATTCTTTCTCATATTCTTTTCCATTATAATGAGCTGACTCATTGGAAAATACCCTGTTGCAGGGAAAGGCTGAGGGCAAGAGGAGAAGGGAGCAAAGCGACAGAGGATAGGATGGATGGATGGCATCATCAACTCGATGGAAGTGAGTCTGAGCAAACTCTGGGAGATACTGAAGGACAGGGAGGCCTGGCGTGCTGCAGTCCATGGGGTCACAAAGAGTCGGACACGACTGAGCGATTGAACAATTCATTCTTTTTCATGTTCTTTTCCATTATAGTCTGAAATGGCAACTCACTCCAGTATTCTTACCTGGAGAATCTCATGGACAGAGGAGCCTTGTGGGTTACAGTCCGTGGGGTCGCAAAGAGTCAGACAGGACTGAGCACACGCACAGTGGTCTGTCCCAAGACGCTGAATACAGTTCCCTCTGCTGTGCAGTAGGACCTTGCTGTTTATCCGCCCTATAGATAATAGTTAGCTGTTGCCTCCAACACATTTTAAACCCTCAGCTCAGTCTCCAGTGTGACCTCTCTAGTGGTCTGAGACGTAGCAGAGACGAGACCCACCGGGCCCCAGCAACGAAGACAGAAAGCTTTAAGCTCAGGATGGCGGGGAACCGTCTTTTTGGGTGTGCCCGGTCACAGGGTGTGAGGAGGGGGGTGCAGGCTTGCCTGCCTCCAGGGCTTCCGCTCTCAGCACCCCCCGCCCCCAAGCTTGGCAGAGGTGCTCAGAGCTCAGAGTGACGCACCCCCCACCCCCGCCCCGGCCCAGAGCCACCAGTCTCCATAGGGGTCAAGGCATCAGAATTGCTGATTTTTCCAAAAATCTTCTCAAGGCGGCAGCAACCGCAGCAGTTTTCCTGCAAAGCAAACAAAATATGACTCTTGTTAATTCAGCAAGGCTTTTAAAATTGTAATTAGTTGGTTGCACCCCTTAGGAAAACCACAGATGACTTTTTATAACGTATGTGTGTCTGTGAGAAAAAAAAGGAACCCCTTGAAGGATCCCACTGCTTACCAGAGCTGGGTGGGTTGTGTGTGTGTGTGTTTCAGTTTATGCAAGATATTTTGGTACTGTGCGCAGGATCGAAGGACAAGGCCTCTTTGTTTCACCTGAAGCGCAGCCAGCTCTGAGCTGCTGCCACCCCTGCGTCCCGCCAGCCCCGTCGGCATCAAAGTGCTGCCGGGGACGCGCGTGGGACTCTCTCCATCTGCTCCTGGCTGCGTGTGACCCACGTCCTCCCTGTAGACCCAAGGGCTTGGCCCCGGTGCGCGTCTCCTGGGCTAGCCATGGAGCAGCGGGAAGGAGAAATGAAACGCCACCTGGTTTGTTTTTAGAGCACTTCCTCAACCCATCAAAAACCCTCTGACAAATTGCAGGAGATTTCTGTCCTCAATTTGCGTTGCGGGTTATGCCTTATTCATAAGGCTCTTTTTCCACAGGAATCATCTCCAACCACCAGATTTTAAAAATCAATATTATCTCAAAATTGGTTTTACTCATGTTGTTTCTTGCCAAAGCTCCCAGCTCCTCCTGGCAGGAGAGATTGTGAAGCATGATCTACTGCTTTTAGCACAGCATCCTTCTCAAGGAGGGCTGCCCCCAGCGTTAATTTCTTAAGCTTACATTTTAGTTTGAGACAGAAAAAAAAAGTGAGAAAGGAAACCAGGAAGCACCTGCATTGCATGGACATGCGGTGGGACCGGGGTGGGTTTCTGTGGCCCCAGGAGGGGTGGGGGGGGACCCAGGAAGGGAAGGTGGCTGTGGGGGGACCCAGGAAGGGAAGGTGGCCAGCCCGAGTGGCCGGCATGGAGTGGACCAGGCCAGGTTTGGAGTGGTCTCGCTGAGCATCTGCAACAAAGATGCTGCGTTGCCAGGGCAACCAGCTCAAAGCACTTTGTCCTTTGGGAAGGTCATCTATACACTGCTACATTTAAAACAGATAATCAGCAAGGACCTACGGCACAGCACATGGAACTCTGCTCAGCGATGTGCCAGCCTGGACGGGAGGGGAGTTTGGAGAGGATGGATACATGCACACCTACACGTGTGGCTGAGTCCGTGACTATTCACCTGAAACCACCACAGCATTTTTAACTCGCTGTACTCCAATACAAAATAAAAAGTTTAAAGTTTGGGGGAAAAAAGAAAAACACAACCCTTTGTCCTTATCCTGCTGGCTGCCACCCCCTTCCGTCGCCTTGGGTTCAAGAGCAAACCTCCTGGGAAGGACTCGGCCGTCGCCCACTGCCTTTTCGCCTCATCCTTCCCACCAGCCCCTGGCGCCAGACCTCCTCCCTGGGCACCTCCTGGCACCCAGCGACCTCACTCCCACCAGCCCCCAGAGCCCGCCCAGGGCTTATGGTGGGAAGGTGGTTTGTGGCAAACCCTCAGGGCTTGTGGTCGCTGGGGATGGAGCGGCCTCTGGGCGGGGCTGGGAGAGAGAAGGACCGCCGGGGCGTGCTGCCTGCAGACCTCGGGCCCACGGCTCCCAGCGAGGCCAGGATGCCCCGCACCTCAGGGGGCGCAGACGGCCCTCCTTCTCCACTGTGTCACCAGATGTGAGGCTACCCCCTGCAGTTCCCAACGCCAACTCCCTGCTAGTCTGGTCAAACAAGAACGGTCTTCGTATGTCAAAAGCAAAAGCTTTCCTGTTGACATCACATCAGTCTCTAAGCAAGCGATAGGGTCCCCAGTAAGGGACCCTCGTGCCAAAGCTGGGGTGTTTGCTGAGGCTGGTTCGTGACTTGTATGATGATTTGCTGATTTATTTCTACCCCGTCTTACTCCTCAACAGATTTAAGGCAGCTTACAAGAGCACATACAGTCAACAGACCAACAAAACCTCGGGGCCAGAGTAGATACAAGTCAGAGGGAGAGTAAGGACGGGCTGGCTGCAGAATGCCCCCTCACGAGGCTCGAGGCCAGCAGGGCTGCTGAAGCCGAGCTGCCCGGCCAGCCATGGACTCGCAGCCCAGATGACGGGGCGGCCCCCGAGCGTTCCCCGCACCACACGGGGTGCTGGGGCTTCTCAAAGTCCTCTGGGATGCTGCACTGCCCTCAGCCTCTCCTTTGGGCACGCGCGCACACGTGTGTGTGTGTGTGCACGCGCGCTCGGATTCTCAGCTGTGACCGATTCTCTGCGATCCTATGGGCTGTAGCCCACCAGGCTCCTTGGTCGATGGGAGTCTCCAGGCAAAGATACTGCAGTGGGTTGCCCTGCCCTCCTCCAGGGGGTCTTCCCGAGCCAGGGATCGAACCCGTGTCTCTTACGCCTCCTGCACTGGCAGATGGGTTCTTTACCACCTGGGAAGCCCCCTTTAGGCCACAAGTTGGACCATTTATTGGTGTAACAGCACCTGCTCATGTGTAACACTCCTTCTCTGAATAATTCTGACAAAATTCTAAGCAAGGCAGAGGCTTTGTATGAAGAGGCAGTTCCTTGGGGTCCAAGAAGGGGTCTGGGCCTGGCAACAGCTCAGGAGGAGGAGAAGAGAGAGCAGAGTCCCCGAGAGGGTCAGGCCCCACCGTGCCCCGGGCTGTGCCCAGGGGGCAGGGCCTCAGGCTCGACTCTGCAGACACGCTCGCTCCCCTGCTACTTCAGCCACGTACAACGCTGCAAGGACTCTGGGACCCCTCCTGAGGACCTACTATGCGCCGAGCCCTGGTCTCCGGCTTTGCTTGGATGGTCTCAGTGGAGCCACTCAACAAGCATGGGAAATGAGACTGTCCCCAGTCCACAAATCACAAGACAGAGGGTTGTCTGCTAGGAAACAGCAGAGCAGACCCAAACACAGCCGTCTGGCCTCGGGGCCTCCCCCGGAGGAAACGCGCCCCGCTGCCCACGGTCAGACAGCCAGGCTCTCCCCACCCTCTCTAGGCTCAGAGGCCCCTTCAGACCAACCTTTCAGGAGGGCGCTTTCCGGACACTATTTGGTCACCAGGTCCTGGGCATCAGAGCAGCAATTCTTCCTCTTCTAGGAAAACCAGGAAGACATTTTGAGAAGGGTCAGAACTGACACGGTCTGATGATACCTGAAGAGGCAGGGTTCCTGCAGGGACGTCCCTGGACCCTGAGTGGCTCACGGCCGCAGAATCCGGCTTGAGGGCGTCCCCCTGCCCAGCCCCTCAGCGGACCTTCATCACCGCCCTTCCCCTTGGAGTCACAGACAGAGACTCGCACCCCATGACCCTTGTTAATTCAGCAAGGCTTTTAAAATTGTAATCAGTTGGTTGTGCCCCTTAGAGAAACCACAGATGACTTTATAATGTATGTGTGTCTGTGAGAAAAAAAAGGAACCCCTTGAAGGATCCCAGTGCTTACCAGAGCTGGGTGGGTTGTGTGTGTGTGTCTGTGTGTCTCTGTGTGTCTCTGTGTGTGTGTGTGTTGGCAGTGAGGAGGCCGTCCTGGAGAAAGGGCATTGGGAGTGGACCTTGGACACTGCCCAGGACTTGGGCTGACCTGGGCGCAGGGCTGGGGCCCCAACACTGGCACCCATGCCTAGAAGAGGGCATGGGGGTTCGGGGTGCAAGAAGGGGAAGGCTGGGAGAGTCTCTCTTCAGGGGATAATAGGGCAGAGCTGTAATTAAGGAAGGGATGATTTGGTGACAGGGAAGAGAGCGGGTGCACGTAGACCCTGAGCATGTCCATTGTCTTATCAGCTCAGTAAACGGGAAGCAGAGGATGAGGCCAGCACCCAGGAGATGGGGAGGAGAGGTGGATGGTCACGAGCTGCGGGAGGAGAGAATCGGTCCCACCTGCTCGGCTTACCCGCCCCCAGCCCCAAAGCGGGGACTGTGTCTGCACAGCTGCTGGCCAACGGCTCATGGGCTTGCCCTCCGGGAGGCTCTGCCGCAGCCCAGGCTGCGTCTGACGCAATGGGTCCCGTGCGGGCGGTGGGCTTGGCCCCGTGAGCCCAGCTCAGGAGGTAGAGACCACGGGCCTCGGTGTCCAAGAAGGAGAATCCTTTTAAGTTTACAGATCACGGGCATGCTTGGTGGTTGGGAAACAGGAAGTGCTTTTAAGCACGAAACAATGAAAAGAGACAAATAAAAGTTTATTACAAAAACTTTGAAATATCAGAATTTTTCAATAGTTTGGGTAAGAGTTGAATTTTCAACATGAAGTTGAATTCTGGTTCTACAGGACGTAGAAACAAGATTCTCCCAGAAGTGAATCGCCTAGAAAAAATTATTCTCAATATTTCACCGAAAAATAAAATATATTAAGCTTGAGTGCTGTCTTTCAGTAACATGAAAGATGTCACACAAGGGTGGTCCTGGAAATGGCACAGGCCCCCTTGGCCCAGCAGCCCGCCTCCAGCGGGACGGCAGAGTGGGGACCTTCGCCCGACTCCAGGGCCTGCTGTCTGTGGTGGGATCCTGGGTGGGTCTATAGCCCTGTCCTCAGCGGCCCATTCACATAAAGGGAATGATGGCGTGTCTGTTTCAGAGCATCGACCTGAGGACCAAGTGAGTTCATTTTTCTGAAGCCGTCAGAACAGTGCTTGGCACAGCGCTGTGCAATTTTAACTTTCATGGTAACTAACTGGATTTGTACAATGGAATATTTTTTTGTTTAATCCTCACCATCCCTGAAATATCTATTCACCTTAGGTACCAGCAGTTGGATAAAATAACAAAAAGGTGATTTTTGTTGTTGTTATATGGTCTAAAAAATATTTTTAAACACTTTTACACTGTATAATGTCATTAATTATCTGTTGTGGTTTCCATACTGTCCACCACGTCAAAGTGTATTTGGACACCAATGAGCTTGGATAAAAATACATGGGTGGAAAATTGGCCCAGAATAGGTTGGTAACCCTAATAAGCAGTTTATGCCGTCTGGGTGAGGTACCTACCAGGGAATCAGCCTATTTTTACTTGACATCAGTACCAATTATCAAGGAAAGGTATATTCAGACACAAATAAAACTTACAACTGATGCCGAATTTAGAAGTAATTTCAATAAAAACTGGATGTGGAAAAAATGAGTACCTGGGGCACAGTCATCCCAGGGTTTGGTCAGTGGAAAAGCTCCACTCCAAACCCCGGAGGAGCAAAGATGGAGGGGAGGGGAGTGTACGAGGCCGACCAGTCCCATCCATGGTGAGTCTGAAGGCAGGGCCTGCCCACCGCCTCCCTGGTGTCGCCACCCGTTGACCACGCTAAATGTTCAGGAAAGCTGCTTAGACGCGACCCGTCTGCCTCTGTGCTGTTTATATGATCCACAGTGATCTGGATGTGGACGTCGGCAGGAGGCGATGGTAGTCACTCAGGTGACAGGCGGCCTCGGTCTAGACAACCATCGTGATGGTGGGGACTGTACAGATTCCAGGAACAATCAGTGCAGAACTTGTAGGTAAATTACAGATGAGATGAAGGGACTGGGGGAGGGAGAGGGAGCACAGAGACGCGCTGGGGTCTGGGACGGTGGCGGGTGGCAAGACAATCCAAGCGGAGATGGCCAGCTCACAGGGGAGTATTCAGACCCAAAGCTTAGGAAGGAGACCTGTGCTGGAGGGACCGACGAGGGAGGTGAGATGTTAAGAGCTGACTAGGGCGGTGAGAGGTGGTTGGGAGTTTGCGTAAGAAGTGACCACACGGGGCGGCCTGATCGCTCTCGAGGTACACCCCACCATTCAGTCTCTGCTCAGACTTTAGTAAGAGTCTCCTTCACACGCACTTACATTAATCTCTTGTCCAAGCTGAATATTACCTTTTTTTTTTGGTGCTTAGAGTACACTAAACCAGGCAAGCAGGGAAGTTAGAATTCTGAGTTCTAAGTAGGAGATTTACCTTGAATGTATATTAGCATGTATTCTCTGAAACTTTTTGTGTCCCTATGCCCTAGGCTAAATGTGTAAGTGTGGGTGCAGTTACGGTGACGATACGATTCACTTTGTAAGGGATATAGTAATTAAATAATAAACGTAATACATAGTTCTGCTGAAAATAATTCTCTAGCATAGTTAGCATCATTAAAAAGCACAAATCGCTCAATAAAAGCATTTTAAGCAATTTAGCACTAGCAGAAGATTAGAAGGCTGTGAGAAACTAATTAGAAAGAACGTCACTCAAGGCTAAGGTGCCACTAGCATCTGACCGTCAGAAGGTTGAAGCCGACTAGAAGAGAAGGGGAGAAACAGCAGCCGTGTTCACCTGCGTGCGGAGCCTGGAGTGGAGCTTGTGATCCGACAGCCAGGGGTGCTTGAGAGCCTCACTCGCACTGATTCTCCAGCTAAAGGGAAAGGCAGGGGTTATTAGGGACCCAGCAAACGAGACCTTGGCTCTGGCCACCGCCTCTGGGAGACCAGATGGCCTCATGTCAAGTTGCCAGGCAATTCTGTCTTCTGTAGAATTAGTATCAGGGACAGGTTACCCTCCAATCCCATTAGGGTAACACTATTGGTAAAACAAGCAAGACAAACAATTCTGAAATCTTTCTGCCACCTGAACATCTTCCTTCAAATAGAAATAACCATTCTTGATGAGATGTCTGAGCTTCATAAATTGAACTTCTATCTTCCCAACCCAGGGATCGAACCTGTGTCTCCTGCTTAGCAGGCAGGTTCTTTACCTCTTAGTCACCAGGGAAGCCTGATCTTCAATAAATGTTCACCACATTGTATTTAAGCCTCTTTTAAAAACTACTGTTTTGAACTGTGGCGTTGGAGGAGACTCTTGAGAGTCCCTTGGATTTCAAATGAGATCCAACCAGTCCATCCTGAAGGAGATCAGTCCTGGGTGTTCACTGGAAGGACTGATGCTGGAGTTGAAACTCCAGTACTTTGGCCACCTCATGCGAAGAGTTGACTCATTGGAAAAAACCCTGATGCTGGGAGGGATTGAGGGCAGGAGGAGAAGGGGAGGACAGAGGATGACATGGTTGGATGGCATCACCGACTCAATGGACATGAGTCTGAGTAAATTCCAGGAGCTGGTGATGGACAGGGAGGTCTGGTGTGCTGCAGTCCATGTGGTCGGAAACAGTCAGACACGACTAAGCAACTGAACTGAACTGAACTAAAACCTGCTCGTCTCTTCTATTAGATCACAAGTTACCTAAAGGCAGGGGCTGGACTTATACATTTGCCCTCAAAGCCCCAGATACAATTCCTGGTGGATCAGGGACAGTGAAGTGCAAGGGAAGGAGCATCTGGGGTCTGCCCCGGACCCCACCCCACTGAACCGCCTGTCTATTGGTTCACGGTTGTGGTTATATAACTTAAAAGCTATAAGATAATAAAACAATAAAGCAAGTATTGTTGGTCATGAACATCTTAAATGACATCTATCATTGTATGTTTTATTATTTTTCTATTTTCTCTCATTATTTTTCCATTTTGGAGGTTTCTTGTTTTCCTTTGTCTTTTAAAACTTTTTTCTTTTTAAAATTATTTTTATTTATTTTTAATTTGTTTTCTTTTTTCTTTGTATTTTTCTTTTATGTTTTTGGGAGTTGTCTTTTTAAAAAATTTTTGTTATTTAGTTTTATCTTTTGTCATTATATATTTTAGAATCGTCTGAAAAGTATGTTTGACTGGCTCATCACAATCCTCCAGCCCCTCCATGATTCTAAAACGTGAGCCCCTGTATTTCAGTATCAGTACTCTTCAACCACTGAATTCTGAATTATTAGCAAGACAGAAAGCAGGCCATTCATACGTAACAGTCACCGCACGGCCTTGTGTTGATTCTTGGTTCTGTCACTTAACCATATGATCTCGGAGTCTCATCAAAGAACATGACTGATAATGCCCTCCTCCCACGGAGCTGGAAGGGGGTAAAGAGAACACGTCTTCAGAGCAGCGGGCAGGCCGGGCCCACAGCTGGCTCTCCCATGAAACAACCGTCAAGCATTCAGCGGCATGGAGCCCCCTAGCCCCACTCAAGTCCTGCGATCACAGCAATTCCAGATCTTAGGAGGCTGGGTGGGGAGCATCAGAGTCACTCTGTCTAAAGCTCTGCAGGTCCATCATCGAGACCACCGCGGGGGCTGCTGGCTACTTCTCTGCCTGCCTGTGGTCCTCTCAGCCCCGGGGCCCTGCCTCTCTGTTCCCCCTGCCTCCTCCTGAGCTCACAGGGAACGTGGTCACCTCTTCTCCTTAATAAGAAGCTTGGAGATGAACTCCCGGGCCTCCTCCGAGACGTCCTGGAACTCTTGGTCCTCCAGGTCCCACCTGCAGGCCAGGATGTTGTTCAGGGTCTCAGCATCGTCGTCGCCCAGGAAGGGGGACAAGCCGCTGAGTCTGTAAGACATGGTGTCCAGGGTGAGAATTCTTTAAACACCCTCAGACTCTGTAGAGACAGGTGCCTTCTTGGTCCTGTCATTTAAAAAGGAAAGAAGGCAAATAACCAAGAATTGTGGCTCAGTGATAAAGAATCTGCCTGCAATGCAGCAGTTACAGGGGATGTGGATTCAGTCCCTGGGTCAGAGAAGTCCCCTGAAGGAGGGCACGGCAACCCACTCCAGTATTCTCGCCTGGAGAAACCCAGAGACGGAGGAGCCTAGCAGACAGTCCATGGGGTCGCAAAGAGTCGGACACGAATGAGCGACTCGCGAGCGTAATTTTTTGTTTATAAGCAGTGGTTGTGATGAAGGCACAGCTACCCTCAAACACGAATCTCACAGAAGGACACAGACGCCCTTTAACGTCTGGTCCTGCAGGGCGCCGTCACGTCCTCGGAAGGACACAGACGCCCTTTTAACGTCTGGTCCTGCAGGGCGCCGTCACGTCCTCGGAAGGACACAGACGCCCTTTAATGTCTTGTTCTGCAGAGCGTCGTCACGTCCTCGGAAGGACACAGACGCCCTTCAACGTCTGGTCCTGCAGGGCGCCGTCACGTCCTCGGAAGGACACAGACGCCCTTTAACGTCTGGTCCTGCAGAGCGCCGTCACGTCCTCGGAAGGACACAGACGCCCTTTTAACGTCTGGTCCTGCAGGGCGCCGTCACGTCCTCGGAAGGACACAGACGCCCTTTTAACGTCTGGTCCTGCAGGGCGTCGTCACGTCCTCGGAAGGACACAGACGCCCTTTAACGTCTTGTTCTGCAGAGCGCCGTCACGTCCTCGGAAGGACACAGACGCCCTTTTAACGTCTGGTCCTGCAGGGCGCCGTCACGTCCTCGGAAGGACACAGACGCCCTTTTAACGTCTGGTCCTGCAGGGCGCCGTCACGTCCTCGGAAGGACACAGACGCCCTTTAACGTCTGGTCCTGCAGGGCGCCGTCACGTCCTCGGAAGGACACAGACGCCCTTTAACGTCTGGTTCCGCAGAGCGCCGTCACGTCCTCGGAAGGACACAGACGCCCTTTTAACGTCTGGTCCTGCAGAGCGCCGTCACGTCCTCGGAAGGACACAGACGCCCTTTTAACGTCTTGTTCTAAAGAGCGCCGTCACGTCCTCGGAAGGACACAGACGCCCTTTAACGTCTGGTCCTGCAGGGCGCCGTCACGTCCCCCGGAAGGACACAGACGCCCTTTTAACGTCTGGTCCTGCAGAGCGCCGTCACGTCCTCGGAAGGACACAGACGCCCTTTAACGTCTGGTCGTGCAGAGCGCCGTCACGTCCTCGGAAGGACACAGACGCCCTTTAACGTCTGGTTCTGCAGAGCCCCGTCACGTCCTCGGAAGGACACAGACGCCCTTTTAACGTCTGGTCCTGCAGAGCGCCGTCACGTCCTCGGAAGGACACAGACGCCCTTTTAACGTCTTGTTCTAAAGAGCGCCGTCACGTCCTCGGAAGGACACAGACGCCCTTTAACGTCTGGTCCTGCAGGGCGCCGTCACGTCCCCCGGAAGGACACAGACGCCCTTTTAACGTCTGGTTCTGCAGAGCGCCGTCACGTCCTCAGAAGAACACAAACACCCTTTAACGTCTGGTCCTGCAGAGCGCCGTCACGTCCTCGGGTGGCAAACGCCAGGAATGACCCCTAAACTGTGAGCTGCTTTGTCACTCAGGGGATAGGACACAGTTTAGAGGTGTTTTTTAAGTTACTTTTAGAGCATAGGATGGTGTCCTAGGAATTCGGGTGATGAGTGAAGAAGACAGATTATTACTTTTTCTGATGATATAAGGAAAGAATTTACTCCTTTACCCACCAGAGTCAGCAGAACATGGGAAGTACCTGAGTATGGGACAGAGTTATTATCTTTGAAAGATCTAACTTAGGGCTTTATTCAAAATAGCAAATGGAATATGCACGGCGATTGAGAACAAATGACCCAGGGGCTGAGGGGTCTGCTTACAGCATGTAGGTGATGACGCCCACACTCCACATGTCAGTGGGGAAGGAGACAAAATCGTAGTTCACAACTTCAGGGGCGAGGAATTCAGGAGTTCCAAAGTTCACCTTCAGCTTCTCTCTGGGTTTGTACCTGAAATTTAGGAGACAACACGGAGGAATGAAGAGGGTCCGCCAAAAATCAAAACTCGAGGAAACAGAAAGGATGCAGTCTATAAGCAAAATAACTGCAGCCGCTCAGCACAGTTAGTATAAACAGCCTCTAAAGGAGATCGTCAGAGATAGTGTCCAAAACCGGTAACGAAGCTTCTCACCAGAGCGCCTTAATAATCTGGAATGGTTGTGAGAAAAGCCACTCGGAATAATTAGAACACCTGAATTACGAAACATGACCGAAGGAGCCGTGATTCAGACTGTGCCCTGTCGCCGGCTTAAACAAGTTTAATGAATATAGAGGATGCAGCAGTTCACGACCGTCTGATACTCTCACTCAGGCACTGAGGTCCCTGTAAACTCTGTTCCCTTAAGGAGCTCATCTCTGCCCAAACCCTTGGCAATCCTGCTCACACAATTACTTTTTAAAGTAAATCTTCGCAAAAAAAAAAATAATAAATAAAGTAAATCTTCGCTTTACAGATGGACCAAATACAAAAGACTAAAACAAACTCTTACAAATTATGGATTACTGTCTTAAAATTTGATAACTGCACTATACTAGGTTTTACTATTCCATATTTTTCTTGCATGCACTGTAAGAAACTCCTAAACGTTCAAATTCTGAAGCAAGCAAAGTAAAGCTGAAACATAATTTTGGTTAATTCTAAACAGGGATACAAAACCAAGGGGTATATCAGATTTATCTTTGCAAAGAAAGATCACCCATCATGTTCTCTAACTCAATTCATACACCTATGTCCAAATTGACATACCTTCTGGCCAATCCAAAGTCAATAATTTTTATTTGTTTAGTGTCCCGATTCACACACAGGATGTTCTCAGGCTGCCAGGAGAAAGAGACACATTAGCAATGAAAACAACCATCCTTCACTCAAATTGTCCTTGAACCACAACTAAAAATACAACGATGCTCAGGAAAAACATATCAGGCCTTTCACTTTGGGGCGGGCTTGTCTGTGTGGGTATTTTCTCCTTTAATTATGTGGTGGATGAGGTTGTGGGCCCCTGCCAAGCCTGCATGACCCTGCCTTCCCTCCCCCACCGGCTCTGCAGTTGACGACCATGCCTGAGTTCAGGCCAAGGCCTCCTGCCTCAGGACTTTCCAAATGGCCTGGTGGAGGCCGTCTCAGACTTGACATCCACCCCCCGAAAATTATTAAGTATGAATTTCCCCTTCTTGGAGGAATATTTTTCCCGAGGATTTATGAGTTCCAGGAGAAATGGCCTGCTTCATTCCACCAGCCACGCTGAGCACGCACCCGAATGCAAGCAGCCCTGACCCCCAGGCTCGCCTTGCGCTCAGTCTATGGGAAAGTCATCTGTAAGCGGGGGATTCCTCCACCCCCATCCATTCTTCATCCTCCACGATGCCAGAGATTTGCTGAGTTTGGCCTCAGTGCCTAGAAGCCCTGACTAAGCGTTCCCTTGGAGTTTGCCTCTGGAAAGACTTGGCCCTGCCAATGGGATGGTCTTGGGGTGCAGAGGAGAGAGGGAGATAGAACTGCAACTCGGTATTTCTAGAACACCGGACAAGTGCACCTACCTTTGTTAGAATGGGAGACCTGAGGGATGGGAAAGATAAGGGATCTGACTTAAAGCCAAGGTCATCCTTAAAAGAGAAATAGAGGTTTCAAAGAACTGCCTGAACTCTCAAGCTCTAACTAATCCCAACTCTTCCCTGAGCGCTAGGAGGGGGCATTAGCCGAGGTGCCAAGTGCCCGGGATTCCACATCCCACCCTTCACATGGGCTCATGGCTGCCCCCTACCCTGCCTGTCCAGATGGAGGGGAGGGTAGAGTGAGATCAGAAACACAGCAACACTGGGTGAAATGAGCGGGTACCGGCTTGGCGGTGGTGGTTCAGTCACTGAAAGTGTGTGTCTGACTTTGCTACCCCATGGACTGTAGCCTGCCGGGCTCCTCTGTCCCAAGCAAGAGAACTGGAGTGGGTTGCCATTTCCTGCTCCGGTAGTGTCTGCTTGTCAACATTCAATTGTCCATTTGGTTGGGCATAATGTCATTGGAAGCTTTTTTTCTAAAATATCTCTAAAACAGATGTCTCTAGGCAGAGGCAATTTATACAGAAGTGGGTGCTATACAGGAAGACGTGGCCCCATGCTCACATAACTGATTGATTATGTATCAAGCTGTCCAGTTGCCAGAGAGCACCATGACACAAAGAATTATTTGCAGAATATTAAAAAAAAAACAAAACACAGCTCTGAGGGCACTTCAGAGTTAATTTTTTTCTAATGATAAAATTAAAGCATATTCATTGAACAAGATTTACAAAACACAAAAAATCCAGGAAGAAAACCACTTTAAGTCAGCTATAGTCTCCCCTACAGAGAGACAAGCCTTTGGTATTTTTGGCCCCTCTCCTTCCAAGGAGCTTTCCAAAAGGGCACCTGGGCCTTAATGACCCATCCAGCTGTCGCCTTTATTGCATCTTTACATACGAGCCACAACTAAAACTGCCTGTTGCAAGGCCTCAATCAACATTATGAAGCCACATATGGAGCTGTTTGACTTACGACCGGTCAGGTCCTTGCTTCAGCTGCCAATCAAACCCCTTTAGGGATATTTGGAGAGTATCTACACTCAATGAAAATGCTCCATGAAAGTATGCATTATCAAACCGGTCCATAGCCATGGGCTCTGCTAATGACTTTTAACCTCTGGCTCTGTCATCTATCGACCACTTCCCCCTGCCCCGTGGATGGGAGAGGCAAGCACATAAATCAGGATGGTGACAAGAGCCAAGTTACAGGAACGGAGGCCCATGGAAACCTCTTCAAGGAAGCTGAATTCATTTAGCTCTGCGATCCCTGATGACTTGCAGTAGATGGTATGTTCTGCAGAATGTATATTTTATCTCAGTGTCACACTGTGCAAACAGGGAAGTGAGGAAACGACCGAGCCACACAAGAAGATGCACTGACGATATGAGAGCTGCTCAGAGTCATTGGGCCCCGTATTTCGCTGGTCATAACTATGCACAGTCCCATTACAGGGACTTCATAATGGGAGAGAGAGCGAGCAGGGAAGGTCGTAAAATAAGAGGAGAGAGAGGGTGAGCTTCCCACTGTTTACAACAGGTTCGCACCGCTCCCAGGGTGGTGCCCAGCCCCACCCACCACCCTTCTGCCCCTCAGCCTCTCAGCACCTCCCCCTGGATCCGATTCTGCTATACCATTCTCCTCCCGGCTCTAGCAGGCTCATAGAAAAATAATCCCTAAAGTCCAGAGCCTCCTGGAGGGTTTTAGAGGACTGCTGGGGATTCTGGAGAGTTGGGAAGTTTGACCACAACCAGGGAACTCTGAGTTAGCTAAAATTCCTCGAACCTACTCAAACTGATAATGAGGGGATGCAACCAGGATGGTGGTGATGGTGGTGGTGGTGATGGTGATGGTGATGGTGATGGGGGTGGGGGTGATGGTGGTGATGGTGATGATGGTGATGGTGGTGGTGGTGATGGTGGTGGTGATGGTGATGGTGATGGGGGTGGGGGTGATGCTGGTGATGGTGATGATGGTGATGGTGGTGGTGGTGATGGTGGTGGTCGTGATGGTGGTGGTGGTGGTGGTCGTGATGGTGGTGGTGATGGTGGTGGTGATGGTGGTGGTGATGGTGATGGTGGTGATGATGGTGATGGTGGTGATGGTGATGTGGTGGTGGTGGTGGTGGTGATGGTGTGGTGATGGTGGTGATGGTGATGGTGGTGGTCGTGATGGTGATGGTGGTGGTGGTGATGGTGATGGGGGTGATGCTGGTGATGGTGGTGATGGTGGTGGTGGTGGTGGTGGTGGTGGTGATGGTGGTGGTGGTCGTGATGGTGATGGTGGTGATGTGATGGTGGTGGTGATGGTGGTGGTGATGGTGGTGGTGGTGGTGATGGTGGTGATGTGATGGTGGTGGTGATGGTGGTGGTGGTGGTGATGGTGGTTGTATGATGGTGGTGGTGGTGGTGATGGTGGTGGTGGTGGTGGTGGTGATGGTGGTGATGATGGTGGTGGTGGTGGTGATGGTGGTGGTGGTGGTGGTGGTGATGGTGGTGGTCGTGATGGTGGTGGTGATGGTGGTGGTGATGGTGGTGGTGGTGGTGATGGTGGTGATGGTGATGGTGGTGATGGTGGTGGTGGTGGTGGTGGTGGTGGTGGTGGTGGTGGTGATGGTGGTGGTGGTGGTCATGGTGGTGGTGGTGGTGGTGGTGATGGTGGTGATGCTTATGGTGATGGTGGTGATGGTGGTCGTGATGGTGGTGGTGGTCGTGATGGTGATGGTGGTGGTGGTGGTGGTGATGGTGGTGGTGATGGTGGTGATGCTGGTGGTGATGGTGGTCGTGATGGTGGTCGTGGTGATGGTGGTGGTGGTGATGGTGGTGGTGGTGATGGTGGTGATGGTGGTGGTGGTGATGGTGGTGGTGATGGTGGTGATGGTGGGGGTGCGAGTGATGGTGATGGTGATGGTGGTGATGCTGATGGTGATGGTGGTGATGGTGGTCGTGGTGGTGGTGGTGGTGGTGGTGATGGTGATGGTGGTGATGCTGATGGTGATGGTGGTGATGGTGGTGATGGTGGTGATGGTGGGGGGGGTGTGGGTGGTGGTGGTGATGATGGTGATGGTGATGGTGATGGTGGTGATGGTGGTGATGCTGATGGTGATGGTGGTGGTGGTGGTGGTGGTGGTGGTGGTGGTGATGGTGGTGGTGGTGGTGGTGATGGTGATGGTGGTGGTGGTGATGCTGATGGTGGTGGTGGTGATGGTGGTCGTGATGGTGGTGGTCGTGATGGTGGTGGTGGTGGTGATGGTGGGGGTGGTGGTGGTGATGGTGGTGGTGGTGGTGATGGTGGTGGTGGTGGTGGTGATGGTGGTGGTGGTGGGGGTGGTGGTGGTGATAGTGGTGATGGTGATGATGGGGGTGGGGGTGGGGGTGAGGCGGTGTAGGTGATGGTGTTGGTGGTGGTGGTGGTGGTGATGGTGGTGGGGGTGGTGGGGGTGGTGGGGGTGATGCAGGTGATGGTGGAAACCAGCTCCCTGTGAGTTCCTTTAATATAAGCAGCTTAGAGTAAGACTCTGGGCAGCAGTCCCTAAGGTCGGAGACAAGCAGGTCTTGGTTGAGAACAGGGAGATGAAGCTAAGAGTTCAGAGTTCTCAAATTCCTGAATACATACCCAGTGACAGGCTCTGTCTCCCAAGCCAGCATCCAGTACTCACCAGGGCCCACGGACCCACTTGAGGGAAAGGCTCGCGTTCGCGTGAGGAAGAGCACACCCTACCTTCAGGTCCAAATGCAGGATGTACATCTGGTGCATGTGTCTTATCCCCTCGCATATCTGCCTGATGAACAGGATGGTGTCGAACTCCGTCAGGCTGCAGTTGTCGTCGATGATGCGGTCGAAGAGCTCGCCTCCGTCCACGCTGCGGGGGAGGGGGCGAGTCCCCAGTCAGCGCCCTCGACAGGCACCTGCTGTTTGCGTCTGAGCGCTGCTGACCTGCCCACGGGATGCGTCTGCAGCTGCGTCTCTCTACCTTCTCGGTAAGATGCCTCTGACGGTGATGGCCGTCGCTGGAGCCACCACCACTCGCTCAAATGGAAAGTCTCAAAGCCCCTCCCTTGCAGGGGCTGCGGCTCTGGGGTGGGATTGTCCATCTCTAAGGGTGGGTCTGCCCACCTCTGCCATCTCCTAAGGAGCATGGAGGCCCAAGAGGACGCTAGGAAGGCAGGGATGGAGGGAATTCCAAACTCCTCCAGAAGGTTAGGCTGATTTCAGCAATAAAGTGCTTATGTGGAGCTCATGCTATATGTTTTAATATCCAAAATTCCTATCACACAATGACAAGCAAAACCCAAAATGGGGGCTGGGGGTGGGGAGGTGAAATGAGTCACAAGCACAGATTCAGCGTTGGTAGAATGACTTACTTTCTAACTAAGCACTCAATTTTTTATAAAGGTGATTTTATTTTATTTTTTATAATTTTTTTAAAGTTTTTTTTTTTTAATGTGGACCATTTTTAACGTCTTTAATGAATTTGTTACAACACTGCTTCTGTTTTATGTTTATGTTTAGCTGCCAGGCCAGGGATCGAACCCAGAGCCCTTTAGTGGTAAGGGGACGTCTTAACCACTGGGCCACGAGGGCAGGCCCTAGAAAGGTGATGTTAAACAGAAGCCTCTTAGCTGTACCTGTAAGAGTCTGACACGAGTTTTGTTTTCGCCATCAGGTCAAAAGTAGGACACAGTTCAAGGCTCACTCCTCCAGGGTGTCCAGAGCAAGAGTTAAGCTGGGGCCTCGATAGTTCAGCTCATGTTTGAAGCTAAATCTGTGTGGTCATCCTGCTGCTTAGCAACAGAATCTCACGTGGAGACCCTTTCCTGAGTAATTTCCATCCCTTGGCAGATGCAGTTCTGACACATGCGAGTCAGAATCCCGGGGTCCAGCGGGGTCCGGCAGCTGGAGGTAGGACAGGGCGGCGTGCTGAGGGCCCGGATGTGCGTGTAGGATGGGGAGGGGGTGGGGGACGTACTACTCCATGACCAGGACGATGTCGTTCTTAGACTCGAAGGCGTCGTAGAGCTGGATGAGGTTCACATGGTCCAGCTGGTTCATGACGCTGATCTCGTTCCTCACGTCGTCCTAGCGGAGGGAGGGCTGGTTTAGCGCTGGGGGGGCGGGGGGCGGCAGCCCACGGCGTCCACCGCGCGGCCCTTACCTTGTCCTTCACGCCCCTGGTCTTGATTATCTTGGCCGCCAGCTTCAGGCCCGTGGCCTTCTCCTCACACTTGTGAACTTGGCCAAAGCGCCCGCTGCGGGAGAAGAAGACGTGGCCCGGGTGAGGCTCTGAGGCTTTCCAGCACCCCTCTCTCTGACTTGAGTGGGCAAGCCTGGCGTGCCCCTACTATTGCCAGATCTCCTAGAACAGGTCAAGCTCTGATGTGAGCCGCTGGCCTCAGGGTCGCCTGGGGTGGCGTCCCGGCCCCGCTGAAGCCGGACGGCTGGGGAGGCCCCAGAAGCTGCACTTGCACAACATGCCTTGGGTGCTTCTCAGGCACCCTAAACTTTGAGGGCTTCTGTCGTACAGAAAATAGAGTCAGTCTGAATGCATGTGAATATAACAAGCTAGGTTCTGTAAGCATAAGAATGATACAGGCTGTTGGTCGGGCAAGTGAGATTATTTTTGGAAACTGCATATAAATAAATAAGAAGTAATCACAAAATTGCATATAGACACATTTAATCAAAGCAGACACTGCACACTTTAGCTTGGATGTCAATTTAAATGCACTTCGTAAGGCAGCTTCTTACAAACGTCACCACCTCCCCAAATACACACTCATGAGCAGTCTTCCCATTTGACTTGCTTGCTGTGATTCCTGACTCAGTGTAACGGCCAGGGAGCTGGGGAAGGTCACCCCAGCCCACCCCACTCAGCCACACTCCCTGCACAGAAGCAGATGCGTCCTGGGGTGGGGGTGGGGGGTGACATTACCAAAAGCGCCGCCAAGTGTGACCTCAATCCCACCCACTGTTCCAGACTCTCCTGGAGCCCATGAACACAGCCCCAGGCGCTTCAGATGTGGCTGCTCATTAAGAAAGGGCTTTTCCCCTTAATTAGCAGTGGCCCCCGGATCGGCCTGGCCCAGCCGTGGTGCCACGTCACTGCTCAGCTTCAGCGCCTCCTTCCGCCCCTCTGGCAGGCTTCACCCTGCAAGGCCTGGGGTGGGAGGTGGCCTCACAGGGTCCCTGCTGGCCCGCCAGGCTGATAACCTCATGCTAGGAATAATTGACCATGGTGAGCAGCAACTCTAATCACCCCACAGACCACAGGTGGGGAGAGCACCCCGGGAAAATGGAGGGGCCTGCCGCGGCGTGCGAGGCCCTGGGGTCCCGGCCCCGGGCTGTGGCTCCGCCGACAATGCAGGACAAGAGGCTGCATCTCGACTCACCCCTGACCAAGAGGAGGTCCCCGCTGATGAGGCCAGCACGCCCAGCTAACCGCCCCTCTAATTCCTCACTGAGCCCGGGACGGGGCAATGGGTGGCTGAAAGGGTGGCCCAAAAGGGCAGGAAGGAGACTCTGAGAGTCACCGAGAGACCTCGACCAGAAACACACACAAACCCTGGGGCTGCTCCAAAGCCTCTTCTGCAAATAACTTTTCTCCTTTAGAGAGACGGGGGCTGGCTTGCCACCCCCGTCCCTCGAGACCCTGATAAGCTAATGCTTGCCGTGAAACTAGGGAGCCTCAGGCACGGCCACCTGCTCTGAAGCCCCGTCCCCCTCAACCATCCTCACAGGCCGGGGGGCCTCTCTGCCAGCCAAAAAGGAGAAAGTTCGGGTGCATCCCGTGACAGACGGCAAAGGAGCCGTGGGATGGGAAAAGCCAGGAGGGGCTTTGCAGAGTCAGCCGCACCCCTGACCACAGGCAGAAACACGCGCGCTAAGAGCCACACGTGCCTTCCCCATGTTGTAAGTAAATTTCTATGTGTTGAATACATGTACAGTTTTCCTGCTTTCTGCCTTACTCTACATAGACTGCTGGTGGGAGTCAACTTAATACTGGAAGTCACAAGACCTCACAGGGGGTCGTGGCCGAGGTAGGAGAGGAAGGACCCTCCTTCCTATGGACTCGCCTCCTTCTTCAGGGAGGGAGTATGTGTGGATGTCCTACCAGCACGCCCTTCAGCGAGGCACATCACCAACTGAGATGAATCATGGTATCAGTGCAAATGGAAAACCAATGGTGATAAAAAAACATATTTAATATGTGCCAAGAGATAAACAGCCTTCACGCATTTCTACATTTTGCTCCTCAGCGTTCAAGCTTCTAAACCTCCTGGAGACTCACACCTCTTTCCTCTCACTCCAGACAGGATGACACGGAAAGTGAAGCAGATGAAACGCGGAGGGTAGTCACCTCATCAACCTTTCTGGCATCAGCGACAATTTTTAGAAGTGGTTAAAATCACTTAAAATAGCTGTATATGATGTTTCTGGTTCTCTGGTTGAGACTGACAAACATCTACAAAATCTTTAAGATCCATCTCTGTTTGTAGCAGCACTATTCACAATAGCCAAGGCGTGGAAGCCTCCTGAGTGTCTACCAATAGATGGGGGATGAGGAATGTGTGGTCTATATATTCAGTTCAGTTCAGTCACTCAGTCGTGTCCGACTCTTTCCATCCTCATGGACTGCAGCACGCCAGGCCTCCCTGTCCATCACCAACTCCCGGAGCTTACTCAAACTCATGTCCATCAAGTTGGTGATGCCATCCATCTGCCATGAAGTGTTGGCTTAAAGCTCAACATTCAGAAAACCAAGATCATGGCATCCACTTCTTGGAAGGAAAGTTATGACCAAACTAGACAGCATATTAAAAAGCAGAGACATTACTTTGTCAACAAAGGTCCAACTAGTCGAGGCTATGGTTTTTCCAGTAGTCATGTATGGATGTCAAGTTGGACTATAAAGAAAGCTGAGCGCCAAACAATTGATGCTTTTGAACTGTGGTATTGGAGAAGACTCTTGAGAGTCCCTTGGACTGCAAGGAGATCCAACCAGTCCATCCTAAAGGAGATCAGTCCTGGGAGTTCATTGGTAGGACTGATGTTGAAGCTGAAACTCCAGTATTTTGGCCACCTGATGCAAAGAGCTGACTCATTTGAAATGACCCTGATGTTGGGTAAGATTGAGGGCAGGAGGAGAAGGTGACGACAGAGGATGAGATGGCTGGATGGCATCACCAACTCGATGGACATGGGTTTGAGTAAACTCTGGGAGTTGGTGATGGACAGGGAGGCCTGGCGTGCTGCAGTTCATGGTGTCGCAAAGAGTCGGACACGACTGAGCAACTGAACTGAACTGAACTGAACTGATGGGACTGGATGCCATGATCTTTGTTTTCTGAATGTTGAGCTTTAAGCCAATTTTTTCACTCTTCTCTTTCACTTTCATCAAGAGGCTCTTTAGTTCTTCTTCACTTTCTGCCATAAGGGTGGTGTAATCTGCATATCTGAGGTTATTGATATTTCTCTCGGCAGTCTTGATTGCAGCTTATATATATTACTCAGTCATAAAAAGAAGGAAATAATGCCATTTGCAGCAACATGGATAGACCTAGAGATTGTCATGCTAAGTGAACTAAGTCAGACAGAGAAATCAAACAGCATATGATATCACTTATATATGAGGTCTAAAAATACGATACAAATTAACTTATTTACAAAACAGAAACAGACTCACACACCTAGAAAAGAAACTTACAGTTACCAAAGGGGAAAGGTGGATGGTGTGGTTCTAAATTAGGAGATCGGGATTAACCTATAAACATCACTATATATAAAATAGATAACCAACAGGGCCTATTGTATAGCACACGGAACTCTACTCAATATTCTATAATAACCTGCAATGGAGAAGAATCTGAAAAAGCATAGATATATATAGATGTAATTGAACCAGTTTTCTGTACACCCAAAACTAACACAATATTATAAATTAACTATACTTCAATATAAATTTAAAAATATGAAAACTCAGTACAAAAACCAAAAAAAAGTAAAATTAAAAAGATAAAACACATAAGAATTTAAAAAAAGACCTGTGTCTTTGAAAGCAGTCTTTCTTCCTTGTCAAGAGAGTGCTGAAGAGGCGCGTCACTCACCCTCCTAAGATCTCGGTCCTGCTCACGGTGTAGAAGCTGTTGACCGCGGCCTGCCTGGCTGTCACGATGCGGTGGTCGAAGGGCGCGGGCGGTGCCGGGGCATCGGCTGGGAGGCGAGAGGAGAAGGCTGGTGAGAAGCGGCCCATGTGCCAACGTGCTCGTTTAGAAGCAAAACACAAGCGGCCCCCTGGATTTCTAAAGACCCAGGGAACATAGATCTTCACTTCATATTGTGATTTGTGGATCACAAAGGTGACACCTGACACTTTTGAGAAAGGTTGTCAGGACCTTGGTCCCCACCTTCTTCGGGACAGCGTTCAGAAACAACGAAACAATCACAGATCTCCATATAATGCTCAAACAGTTAATGCTTCTGAGTCTGAGTCATTTACACTCAAATCCCTGACACTGTTTGACCCATTTTTTTTAAAAAGCACAATTGATAAAGTCCACAATTTTAATTAGAGAGAAAAAAAATTGAAAAATTTCTTCCGTCATTGAAAGGTTTGATATTACTAAACATTACTTTCCAAAATATTTTAGCCTTTATTTAAGACGCATTTAAAGCTTAAAGGGGCTTTCCTGGTGTCTCAGTTGGTAAAGAGTCCACCTGCAATGCAGAAGACCTGGGTTCGATCCCTGGGTTTGGAAGATCCCCTGGAGAAGGGAAAGGCTACCCACTCCAGTATTCTTGCCTGGAGAATCCCATGGACAGAGGAGCCTGGTGGGCCACAGTCCACAGGGTCGCAAGAGTCAGACACGACTGAGCAACTAAGCACAAAGCTTAAAGATGGATTTTTTCCCCGGCTAGAAACAGAACACCCAGTAACGCTGGCTCAGAGTATGTTCTCCAGCTTGCAAATTTCTCCCACTTTCACCTTCCAGCCTAAGTGTTTAACCTCCAGACCACAGCAGGGTCTGTTCTAAAACACACTGTTGTTTAGTCGCTAAGTCATGTCCAACTCTTTGTGACCCCATGGGTTGTAGACTGCCAGGTGCCTCTGTCCGTAGGATTTCCCAGGCAAGAATACTGGAGTGAGTTGCTATTTCCCCCAGGATCTTCCCCCAGGTTGGATCTTCCCGACCCAGGGATCAAAGTGGTGTCTCCTGCATCGGCTGGAAGGTTCTTTACCACTGCGCCAGCTTGGAAGGCCCTAAAATACATAGCTACTCACTAATATTCTTCCAGCATACTTTTCACTTTTCCCGAGTTACTATAAAACTTTTCTTGCCATGAACCTATTCATTTCTCCATTTATTCATTATTTAATCACCTACCGAATGCAGCTTCTTACATGTGTCCAGAGGGTACAGAGGGAAGTGAGCCGATGATATTTTTGCTTTTAGAAATTCACATTTATTCAAAATGTAATCCTTAAACACTTATCTTGTGCTAGGCACTCTGTCAAGAGTTCATATTTTTTAAGGTTCAGATAATGATATTAATCCCTGGGCACCTGATCTGACAAGGATATTCTCCTCTCACACCACAAATATGCTGAAAAATGAAGAAGCTGGGACAGACTCCTCACGGTGGCACTTGTCTCTTCACTGCCCCCCAAAACAGTGATGGAGTTACAAACGCAAATGGTATCGTTATGTTGTAAGGCCTCCTGCAGGACATTAGTCTAAGTGACATTTAGTCAGAAATGCTTGCTGGAAAAGGTTAAGATGCTTTAAAGGGCTGGAACCAAAGCCGTTTCCTACCCAGGGGGGTCTCCAGAGCTTGCTGCCTGGGGACCTCTGCTCCAGAGGGCTCGGGGGCTCTGCCTTGCAGGGAGTCCCCGGCGCGGCTGGCTTGCGGTGTGCTCCGCGTGTCCCCAGCTCCTTTACCCGCTGCATCTATCTTGCTCTTCTTGTTCTCCTCCTGGACCAAGCTCTCCTCGCCGCCTCTCCTCTTCCCGCCTCCTGAGGCCTCTGTTGGATCAGCTTTCTGCAAGACGGGTCTTGTCGCTGCCTTTCCCATGGCTCGTGATGGGGGTGCGGCTTTTACGGAGCTGACACGCCTGGAAAATAGAATCCAGCCACAGCTCTCAACGTTCCCAAGAGAAAACTCTCAGATGGTCACATTTCTGAGCAGGAAAGCTTCCTCGCGACGATGCTTCGCTGATGGGACGTAAGCTTCAAGACAGGGAGCTAGCGATGTCAGAGTTTGGGGTGAGATGGAGATGGGTGCACCCCATTGTCCCAAGCAGCTGGAGATAGCCCACATCCTAGAGATGCTCCCTAATGACCTCACGGCGACCCCGTTAGTCCACTGACCCTTTTCAACAGCAGTCATTTTATGACTCCCTAACTAATTTGATCTTCATTTTTCACTTTCTTCCTTAAAGAAGAGAGAAACCACTGCATTAAGGCACAATAAAAAAAGAAAAGCAATGGTCTCTGAATAGGACCAGCAGTGAGAGGAGCCTCTACTGGTGAAAGAATTGAACTAATGTCCACTTTCCGACACCTCCAGACTCTACTAAACCCATCTCTTCAGTGATGGACTTCCTTCGTAAACATTAGCGTTTACATTTAACTCTTGAAAAATTAGACTTCTTAATAAATAGCTTCCAAAATACATTATTCAAAAAGGAAATAAGAATTATATCGGCAATCCCTAAAAAACACCACAGAATGCTTAGATCTGGGCTCTCTTTGTTTCAAGTAGATTCTTGGTTCATCACAACATAGATTCATTCATTTTAATTGGCTGCGTAATTGCCTGAATTTCTATGTGAAACTTCGCAGATGAGGAAGAAGCATTAAATAACCTACTTCACACTCAGTCCTCACAATACTTGTGAGGCAGCCAATGTACAATTTGATCAATCTGATCAATGCTCAGTTAGGAAGGATGTGCTCTATGTTGCTAAAAATAAGAAGCTTTTACTTGATGTTTAGAAAATACAAAATGTGATTGCCAGTAATCACCGTATCTGTCTATCAGTTGGTAGGAGACATAGAAAGTGATAAATTGCCTGAAAATGTCACAGCAAGAAGAAAAAATAATGGCAAGAAAAATCCACACCACTGGGGAAGCGGCTTCTAAACTGTAATTTTGAAGAGTCCCTTCAGTTATCCTTCAGTATGGCCTTAAATTACAAAGGCACCTAGATCTACAGAAAACGGTGGTTGCGGATGCAAATGCTGTAAACCCTACCTTTCGTGGAGTTGACCACCATTTGTTCTATCAACACACTGCTCTTTATTTGAACTCCTGTCCAGCCCTGTTCTATGTGGAATCTCGCATCCTCCATCTTCTTTAGATCCTCCATCACCAGGCTCTCCCTTAGAGCGAAGCCCCTTTTCCTCCCCTTCGAACGCCAGACTTTCACTTTTATCCACAGAGCCTTGCTCAGCCCCATAGCTGCGAGCTTCCTGTTGGCTCAGGCTCCCTGGGCATGAAGTGCCTCTTCCGTCCTCACTCTCTCTCGGCTCTGTGGAATTTCTGAGGGCAGAATCTCCCGGTTCATCATGGGGTCTTTCTGTCTGAAATGCGGCGGAACTTCTCTGAGCTAGAGACGCAGGGGTCTTCTTGGCCTGCTTCTCGTCGAGCTTGTTAAACGTTTCTTCCTCAGAGGAGGGCAGGTTCTTCTGGGAAGATCTCTCTAAAAGCCACCATAGGACACAAAATATTTTAATGAAGGTCGCACATGACCGGTGTCATTCTGGCCTCACAGAATGGCACCTTTATCCAGGCTTCTCTTTATCGGCAGATACGAGCTTTGGAAAGCAAAGTAGGAGAGCACGTGGTCAATGGACTGGGGGCTGGGTCCCCAGAGATTCTCTGGTCGGCAGCTAGGAGGACCCAAAGCCAATCAGATAAAGGTATTCAAGCAGCATTTGACCCAACACAGGGCTTCACGAAAGTGTAACTTCCTCTGGATAAGAACAACAACGACAGGACTTGTGTAACAGAGCTCTCTTCATTCATCAACGTCTAATCTTACGGAAGGATTACCTGCGGGGGCTGCTGTCCTTTCGTCGGTGGCAGGCGCTGAGTCCTTCAGGCCAGGGAGTGACCACACTTGCTCCTTAGCCTGTGGGGACACAATGGAGTAATCAGCAATGTGAATGGCACATCAGAGCAGGCTCTGTGGACCACAGGACTCCTGATGCTTGGGGCTGGAGAATTTTTTATTATGGGGAATGTCTCTAGAATTACAGGATGTTTGGCAGCATCCCTGGCATCTGCCCACCAGATGTCCACAGTACCCCCAGGTGAAATATCCAAAATCAATGCCTCCAGAAATTGTTAAATGTCTCTGGTAGACAAATTCACCCCAGATTGAGAACCATTACATTACACAATTCAAGCACAGACAAAAATACCAAAAATAAATACCAATTTAGAGGGCAGAACAGTCTGAATTGATGAAGCCCTGTAGCAACTAGAGTATTTGACAGTGAATGAACTATTTTAAAAGAAGTTTTATAAAACTCTGGCATTGTTTGTAGAAGAAGGCTCATCTTCTTGGATAGATTAAAGGATACTGACAATGTGTCTGTTATCCTTGATCTTTGTTTATTC